>NC_140926.1:25308765-25572203 GCF_045865225.1 Trachurus japonicus
TTGTGTTGGAGTCTTTAGAGAGTCTGTCAGAGAGCAGAGACGACCTGCACACGCTCCTCAGTCATGGCCTGACTGCTAAGGTAATCTGACCTGTGGTCAGTAGGGTTGGGCCGGACCCAGATGTTAAAGGGGACCTATTATGCTCCTTTTTCCACAAACTAAAATAGTTCCTGGGTGTCTTAAAGACATGTCTGTGACGTGCTTCGGTCAAAATAGCCCAAAGATCAAACATCACAGCTCTCTGTTCATCCTCTCAAAAACAGGGCTGTGCAAAACGGTCTGTTTCAGTGGCCCCTCCCTTTAAATGCAAATTAACCACTCCCTCAGCATTGCGTTACCATGACGATGTCTACTACTAGTACCTATACTGATTTGGCCAAAATGCAGTATGCAAACAAAAGCTAAATCTGCAGTAGGCAAATTGCCAGTATCAGTAAGCATCTGACCAGTCTACATTGTGTAATGAAATGTGCCTATGACCTAGTCTCACCCTAACCAAAGATGGTATAGAGTAGTCTTTGCCATGTAGGCTACTGTAACCATGTAACATGTAATATAACTTAATAAAATAAATTAAAAATATATGCAGACTGGTCAGTTCATTGTAAAACAGTTATTTATTGATGTAAATGTGGTGATTTGTGCACATAGACTACAGAGCTCCGCAGCACTGCTCCTGTTCCTTTCAGCTCTGAATGAGCCGTTCATATCATTCATATCTCCATGGAGCGGGTAAGCTCGGTGCTGCTGCCATGTGGTGTCTCCATGTTTTTACCTTCAGTGGCAGCGTGACGGTAGGAAACCACGGAAACTCAGCGGAGACACCGGAGCTGTCGGCTCAGGTCGAGGTGGCGTCTGTGAAAAGTCACCATGGTAACGCAGTGAGGAGGAATGGAGCGTTACACTGATGCTGCCTTCACCTGCAGTCGGGCAGACGGCCGTCGCTAACAAACCAGATGTCATTTTAGTCACAGAAGTCCAGAGAAAGCCGGTAAAACGTGGATCAGGTAAACAATACCACATCGCCATGACAACATATTGTCACGTGTATTGTTTTGCCTGGTGCTGACGGACCACTTGTTTACATAGAGGCTTGTTTATGCCGTTACGTGCAGCGGCTGTCGTCCGTCTGCCGTCTGCCCAATTTTATGTGAATGCAGCATGAAAAATACGAGTTGCTTGTGATATACAACCACAACGCTAGATGGGCGAAATTCCTACACAATGTACCTTTAAAAATCATAGTACTACAGCTTAGACGGAGTCACCAAAATGTCATTCAGAAAGGGAATAGCCTACCAGACACATGAGAATACTGAAACAATAACAAAACATGTACATTAACAACTTTTATTAACAACAAATAGCTTATAACAAAATGTGGACGGCGCTGCTAAAAAAAAAAAAAAAAAAGCACAGTGCCGCCTCTCCAGCCGCTTGACCTGCAGCTGCACAGGGGAGCTCTGCTGTTCCTCTCTCTTCAGCTTGGTGTTTGACTGCACTTTGTATTTATAGAATGAGTTCAACATTAGAAGATCTGACCTCCATCGGAGCGCTGATCAACTGGGCCACATCACAGCGGATGTGGCGCTGCTCAGCTGTAGCAACGTCTCTGTGTGTTTTTATAGCATCAGCAAGAAAAAAAAAACGCGGCACAAGCCTACAAGACACACGTGGTAGCCATGGCAACATAGTGCTTCAAATCTAGCCAAGGTTTTTTGCAGAAGTTGTGTTTTTCTTGAGGGTCCTCAAGAAAAACTGGCCGTCACGTACCTCAACTTTATCAAACATTTCCAGAAAGGAAAACATTCTACTATTGGAGTAAAAGTGAAAACTCAACCACACACATGTAGGTGCTGGACATAGACTCATTATTCAGGCAGTAAAATGAATAAAGTTTAGTAGCTAATATATCAGACCCTGTATGAGTGCACTGCAATTTTTTTAATGACAGTAATAAAACTGATACAGTTGCTATTTTAACATACTGCGCTATACTTATTACTGCCCAACCAAGTGGTCAGTCTGTGGCTTCATACTGTCACTGCTCATTTATCAGTGTTTGTTGTTGTGTTTATTGTTTACTCTTTGTTTACCATTGAGGTGTTGTGTGTGTGTATGTGTGTGTGTAGGTGGTGCTGTGGTTTGAAGCTGTGCGTGACTCGCTGCCCTCTGCCCTCAGTAAAGGCTCTGATTCCCTCCTACGCCTGACTGAGCACTTCTATGACTACTTCCTGGTGAGGGGCATGCTGGGATGTTAAGTCTCATGCTATTTTACTAATGTTCCTGTCACCTTTATGTTGTCAGCCAATCAGCAGTCAGCATCCGGTCAGCCCAGGTAGGGTCTAGTCATGTGAACAAAACAATCTCTGCACAGCAATACATAGATGGATACATAGATAGATGTCGGCTGAGACACTGAGACCGTTCACATCTAACTTCATCGTGGGGCAGATAAGCAAACTAATTGTGCATTTTATGCCTAAAGCATGAAACTTTCAGCATTTCATACCCCAAGGTTTGCTTTCAGACGTGGAACCACTTTGGTAGCTGACCTTTGGTGACCTTTAGGGGTCTTTGACCTCAGCATTGCATTTTTCAACATTATTCTCCATTGGAAACATATGAAAATCTGGGAAGTAAATCATTAGCAAGACATTTCTTCACCATTGTGTTTAGGTAGGTGTGTAATATCATGTAATAAAATGTTGAAATTCAACTCCAGTGTGAAACCCCCTAAAAAACTACTCAAAGTTGAGGTACCCGTAACCAGATTTTTCGAAAATTCCGAACTGTGTTGTAGAAGTTACTGTAAAGTTGAACCCCAGCTTTGATTTTTACTTGACTCTTTGTCTGTCTGTCTGTCTGTCTGTCCCTCGTCTGTCTGTCTGTCTGTCTGTCTGTCTGTCTGTCCCTCGTCTGTCTGTCTGTCTGTCTGTCTGTCTCTCTGTCTGTCTGTCTGTGTCTCTCTGTCTGTCTGTCTGTCTGTCTGTCCCTCTGTCTCTGTCTGTCTGTCTGTCTGTCTGTCTGTCTGTCTGTCTGTCTGTCCCTCGTCTGTCTGTCCCTCTGTCTGTCTGTCTGTCTGTCTGTCTGTCTGTCTGTCTCTCTGTCTGTCCCTCGTCTGTCTGTCTCTCTGTCTCTCTGCCTGTCTGTCTGTCTGTCTGTCTGTCTGTCTGTCTGTCTGTCTGTCTGTCTGTCTGTCTGTCTGTCCCTCTGTCTCTGTCTGTCTGTCTGTCTGTCTGTCTGTCTGTCTGTCTGTCTGTCTGCCAGCGGCTGGGTCAGGCCTCTCTCCCAGGTAGGTTGATTTATCTCAGTCAGAATGTTTTCAGCCTTGGTGTTGGTGTCTGAACTCTGTCTCTGTCTTCTCCTGTCCCTCAGTGAGCCAGCTGTCTGTGGTTCTTCTTCACTTGGCTAAGTTCTCTCTGGAACCAGAGACCCACTTTCCCCTGAGACTGGAGGTAAACTGAGACTCTTCTCCCTGCTGGTCTGTGCTGGTCTCTGATCTGTGTGGCCCTCTGCTGTGTGTCCTGGGGCCTCATTTATGACCACTGTGTATACAAAACGGGGCCTGAAAGATGTGTTCACCACTTCCTACCTACTCCTGTTGAAGTTGCACATGTTTTTATTAAAGGGATAGTTCACTCAAAATTGAAATTTCACTCATTATCTACTCACCCTCATGTGGACTAAGGGTTGGGAGAAGTTTCAGAGTCCTCCGTGGCTTCTCTGAGTTACAGGGGGTCTAGGCGTAGCAGTGCATGTCCATATAATGGTTGCGAACGGAGCTCACTTTTCTTTGTCCAAAAAGACACACCAAAAACCATCCAAATACCTCCATACTGCTCGTCTGTAATGTCCCTCTTGTATTGAAGCCCCGACATGAGAAATTGTTCCGAAAAAAATTAAATAAGTCTATATTTTAAGCTTGTTTGTAGCGGAAGCTCACAGTGTTGCTCTGCCGGAATCTTGTGCGATTTGCGGAGCCATGAACTGTGTGTCAATGCAAATCCCGCGAGATTTGCACAGACACGGGCAAAGCAGTGAACTGAGACACTGGGAGCTTTCGCTACAAACAAGCTTAAAACATAGACTTATTTAATTTTTTTCGGAACAATTTCTCATGTCGGAGCTTCAATACAAGACGGAGCCCCGTTCTCAACCGTCATATGGACATGCAGTGCTGCACTGATGATTGCAACAATCAGCCTGATTTTTCAGTTTTAAACATGATACCACAGTGACACTGTGTGGATGCTCTGGTCCTGCTAGAAGACAACTAGAATGGAAGAATCAAAGGGGAGTGAGTGTCAGGGACCACAGCCATCTTCTGGTCCATTACAGTGCTTACACTTTTGAATGGGATTATTAAAATGAGTCAATACATCAGCTTCTGAACCGACAGAAAAAGTTAATTTGCAGCAGTGTCCAGTTTCATAAATGTAATTTGTGCAATTGACTGCACTCATGTTGTGATAAGGACTCCATCTGAACATTGTGTGTATGACATAAGACACAAGACCTTTTATTGATCCTGCAGATAGTCAGGGTGTGTGTTGTTTTGTGTAACATGACACAGAGGATCAGTCTCAAACCGGTCTGCTGTGTGGTCTAGACACAGTAGTTTTCTCCTGTTTCACATGGCGGTCTTTCTCTTCTTTCAGGCCATCAGAACCTTCAACAGCATCCTGGAGTCCCTGAGCCGGGAACAGAGAAGACTGATCCAGGACGACCGGAACCAGAACCACATGCTGTAATACTTGAGGACATCCAGATCCAGCACCCATACTTCAGCATGAGCATGTTTTAGTGTCAAACTTTACAAAGTGGTAGTGAAAGCTGAGTAGTGTTGTTGGTCTCGTCCTCATCACTGTAAATCCATAAAACCACATTTCTACAGCTCAGACTTTTGACCAGTCTCCTGCCTGTTGCCCTGGTTACCTGTCTGACTGTTGACCCATCTGTTTAACAGAACACAGATTGCAGAGGCGGTCCTGACAGTTGGAGGTGAGTGTGATGTTTAACCCAGCTGGAACTGAGCTGCTTTTACCTGGCCCCCCGAACCTGACATAGACCCACAAGTAGGAAGCAGCTCCAGTGCTTCCTATCATGAATGTAGAAAGTATTTTGAAGGCAGATTCTCTTTCGACATCTCTACTGGATCCATTCTGGGCTCCAACTTGACGACCCCTGGGTTGGGAACTTTCCTTCATGTTAAGGGTCATTGGCGCCCAGTGTAGTTTCCAACAGGGGGGGCGCAGTACAAAACTCCAACTCTGCACTTTATGTCAGACAGCTGTGATGTCATCCTGCTAGCAGCTGCTGGTGGTGGGTGGTACGGTATGTATGTATGTATGTAAATCAACTGCATTCAGACTGCACACAAGAGTCTGTAGGCAAAGATTCTAAGATAGATAGATAGATAGATAGATAGATAGATAGATAGATAGATAGATGTATGGATAGATAGATAGAAAGATAGATGTATGGATAGATAGATAGATAGATAGATAGATAGATAGATAGATAGATAGATAGATAGATAGATAGATAGATAGATAGATAGATAGATAGATACATACCGCCCCTTTATGCCGTTCTCTCTCCTCATTGGATAAAGGTTGTAGGATACAAGGAAAGTTTTCTCCTCGGCTTACAGCAGAGCAGAGTGACTGACAGACCCGTGTTTCAGACCAAACACTCTATAGAAGTGATTGCTGTCGGAAGATACAACTATTTAAGACTTATATTAACACAAACATTCCGCTTACTTCTGCTTTAAGCCCTCAGCTGGTCTAAACTCTGACCCTTTCAGCATCATCTTCAGCAGCTCGGAGGTCTATGTTGTGAGCTCTGTTCTACGTCAGCTGATGTTTGTTGAAATGCGTCTGTGTTGTTTTTATGTTTGTGTTCTCAGACCCAAACCTCTACAACCTGTGTCTACTTTGTCAGACTGAGGTCTGGGACTCCTCAGTCCAGTTCTCATCCCGTCTGCTCGTGTCATAATTTGTTTAAAAAAGATTTAAACCTCACCTTGTTTTTGTTTGTTTCAGCCATGCTCAGTGTTTAAGCAAGATCACAATGAGTCGCTATTTAAAACAGATCTTGTTCATTAATGTAACGTAATGTAGATAGTCTTTAAAGTTCACTTTGTTTCTCTTACCTCTGACAACAGGAACTAAAGGCTGTTTTCATCCATCCTGCCTGTCTCTTAGACTACGAGCTCCAGGTCAGCCTATCAGAGGCTCTGTGTCGTCTGACCCCCAGGAGGGAGCGACAGCAGAGGGCCAGTCAGTGGTTCAGCCCTGACATCAGCACCGCCTTCTGTAACATCGTAGACAAAGACTTTGAGGTGGTGAGTGGCTGCTGTCAGAACACCTGTTGACCTGTCTCAACATCTGTCTTCATTTCCTGACTGCTCTCTCTCCAGGACTGCAGACGTTTCCTGAACTTTGTCAACTGTCACCAAAGCAACAAGAGGAGGTGATAAACTTTATTACAGGAGACATATTCTGTCCCTTTTCCACAAATTAAAATAGTTCCCAGGTGTCTTAAAGACATGTCTGTGATATGCTTTGGTCAAAATCCCCCAAGGATCAAACATCACAGCTCTTTTCATCCTCTCTAAACAGCCCTGTTCAGAACGGCTGCTTTCAGTGTCTGTCCCTTTAAATGCAAATGAGCCACTGCTTGCCCCGCCCCTTCTACTGCTACCAGGTAGGGGTGGTGTTATGCAAATTGGAAAACTAATTTCATACATTATTGTCAGACAACTGAGGGAACAGCTTGTAAAACCACATGGATTTCAACCACGGGAGCCTGAAAATTACAGATTTTTTTTGGTCAATTCTCACATTTTGGGAGCCAGAAGGCAAGATAAATACCATTTAAGAGCCTTCAAAAAGTGATATTTCCATTATATGTCCCTTTTTAAATGTATTTTAACTACATAAGTGTTGAGAGAGCTGTTATTCAGGTTAGTTGTTCCTGTGTTCTGTTCCGTCAGGGTCTACACCTTCCCCTGCCTCGCAGCATTTATGGACTCCACTGAGGTAACATCTTTCACCAGTTTTTTAAAAATATATATATATATATACACAAACAAAAACACATTTCACATATTAACCTCTTGTTTTCTTTCTCTGCAGCTCTTTCCACCAAAAGATGACAAACTAGATGAGTTCTGGATTGACTTTAACACTGGCTCAGAATGTGTGAGTTTCTTCACTGATGACCCTCAGGTATCCTACTCTACTACACTACACTGTACTGTTACTACGTAATGTTGTACTGTACTACACTCTACTGTTACCACACTACACTGTACTGTACTACACTGTACTGTCACTCGACTGCTCATTTTAGTATAGAGCAGGGCTGGCCAACCAGCCAGGGTATTAGAGCCACATTATTTACGGTGGTGCTGCAAAGAGCAGTACCTCATTATATACATATACACACACACACACAGAGACTGAAATATTAACAATTTACTATATCACAAATGTTACACACCCACCCCTCACTATGAAACAGTAGATTGATAGAAATGGCCTTAAACTCATCAGACTACAGGCCAGTCATTGTCAATACATGAGAAAATGTAAAATACCTGATTTCTTTTTTTTTCTTTTTTTTTTTTTTACCTCAATGCTGTTTTTATTTTATTATGTTTGAATTGAGAGTGCTAAAATGGTGCTGAAGATTTGAAGCATTGCAATTTGCTAACGACGTGTCATATCAGACAGAAAGGCTTGCCTTTATGTTCAACAAAAAAGTAAGCGTCCTCCCAGTCCTCAAGAAATGTCCTGTGCTTGTCTTCATATTTGCATTTAGCCATTTTTGTGAATGAATCACAGCTTGCTGTGGGAAAACAGTGCAGGTCGTTAACTGATTAATAACTGTTAACTGAAAGGATCTGAGTGTCTGACATGAGTGGCAACGCGATCCTCTATCAGAGATTTATTTTTCCCCTTGCCGTTCTAAAACACACGCACTCATGCTGCTACAGCTGTGGAGCCACATCCACTGAGTCTGTCTGAGCTGACGGAGCTCGGATGGAGGTTAGATCTTCACATGTTGAACTCTTTTTATACAAAGTAGCCAAACACCAGGCTGAACAGAGGAACAGCAGAGGCTCTGACAGCTCGGCCAGCTTGGTTAATTACATTTGGAGAGTTGCATTCTTATTGGCCAAGAGCCGCATTTGTGAGAAGTTGCCCCATTATGGAGGAAGTTGTCACACTATGTGATATAAGTTGTCACAGTACATTTTTTGGAAGAAGCACCACAAGCCCATCAACTTGTGCCGATACTGGCAGTGTGGTAGATATGACCAAAGTGACTAGATGCCCCAGTCATATCCTCTATACTGCACTGTACATGTACTGCACTACACTCTAGGCTAGGCAAGGCAAGGCAATTTTATTTGTATAGCTCGTTTTTACAAACAGTTTGTCTCAAAGGGCTTTACATGGCATCACAACAGGAAACAGGAAAACCCTTTTAACAGGGAAAAACCGGAGAAACCTCAGGGTGAGCAACAGAGGAGGGATCCCTCACCCAGGACGGACAGACGTGCAATAGATGTTGTTACAGACAAGAAAACAGATGCAGGTGGCGGCTGCAGGGAGATGGAGCTCCGGTGGATCTGCGGAAACACAGAGAGAGTGCGAGACACCAAGGCCAAACTACAAAGTACAACAGAAAATGACAGTTCAAAAATGTACGGAGAGGAGGAGAGGAGAGGAGAGGAAGGAGGAGGAGAAGAGGAGAGGAAGGAGGAGGAGGAGAGGGCTCTGTGCATCGTTTGTTTTGTCTGTGTCTGTGTGTTTTCAGGGCTTTCTGTGGGGGTCCATTCACCTGCTGAGAGAGGAAGTGGATCACTACAGCCTCAAGGTCGTACATGACGGTCAGTGCTTCTGTTTCACTCCTTCTCCTCCTCAACACCTGAACTGGTGTTTTTACTGGCTGACTTTGGACGTGTGTGTGTGTGTGTGTGTGTGTGTGTGTGTGTGTGTGTGGTCCCAGAACGCACTGAGGCACAGGTGCTCCTCAGTATCCACTTGAACAGCCCCATGATGCACCACAACAGCAGAGGTCAGAAAGTGGAGCTGAGCTTCTCCTGTGAACACCTAGCAGAGCTGGAGGAGGCTTCTGGCAGAGTCCTCATGGTGAGACATCCCATATTCCACAGGACGGGTCACAACCCTGAGGCGTTCGCAGCTTTTTTGACCAGTAAATCAATGAGTCGTCAGTTTGTGTGTGTCATGTTTGTGTTAGTGTCGGCCTTTTGGGGTCAGAGTAGCAAACAGAAGTGTACCACACTCGCCTGATTCAGGTGTTGTCCAGCATCTGATCTCCACCTTTGTATTTGTTTCCAGAGAGACTCCCTCCATGTAGAAGACACAGATACAAAAGCTGAGGCCACGCCCCCTGAACAGATACTGGATGATAGAGCCTCCAACAGGAAGAAACACAAGGTCAAGAGTCAGCTGAAGAGTGAGTCTGTAAACTTTTACTGTCAAATGTTTCAGATGCTTTAATATTATTTGTTACACAGCTCTATTGAATGCTGCTCTCTGATTGGTCCATCGCTGCATTCTACGGCCTGTTATGTAAGGGATAATGTATAGTTTGGAGGTTGTTATGGAGAAATAAACCCCGACAGGAAGGAACCCCGACAGGAAGGAACCCCGACGTGAAGCGGAGGAGTTCCATACTTCCTGTCGGGGTTTATTTCTTAACCGACCAACTATACATTATCCCGCTTATTACATGGTTTACGAGTAAAATAATTAATTTGAAACAAAATGTTGATCAAAATACGACGTTCATCGATTTTTAATTGCATCATTTCTGCATGCCTGGTCACGGCCGCTGTTTTGCTGAGCCTCCTCCCGTTCGTGCATTTGAAGCCTTTGATAATCAATCAGTGGATCGATGGATTAACATGTTACAATGTGTGTATTTTGTGTAGTCGTATCTGTCATAAACAAGAGATTAACTTTACTGTTTACGGGGTGCGTTTGTGTCGCGGAGCCGCGGTGCCAGCTGCACCGAGACGAGAGGAGGCTCTGATCGCAGGTCTGGTTTCCAGCAGCGATGTGGAAGGAAGGAGCCTCCACTCTCTCTGTAACAAGCTACAAGTCATTTATCTAACATCACTATTAGTCCCAAGCTGTTTAATGACGGTAAAAATGAAACATAAGGTAAATATCCTGCATAGTTTCTCTTTTCTGTGCTGCGCTGATCAGATCGGCGTCCCTAGCAACGGTCTGTTACACTTGACGACGGTCTGTTATTCAGAAATAACGGACCGCAGAATGCAGCAATGGACCAATCAGAGAGCAGCATTCAATAGAGCTGTGTAATAATTCTGTATAATGACCGTCGTCAAGTATAAACAGACCGTTGCTAGGGACGCCGCTCTGATCAGAGGAGCTCAGAAAAGAGAAACTATGTTTCATTTTTACCGTCATTAAACAGCTTGGGACTAATAGTGATGTTAGATAAATGACTTGTAACTTGTTACAGAGAGAGTGGAGGCTCCTTCCACATCGCTGCTGGAAACCAAACCTGCATCAGAGCCTCTGACCCGGTGTCACAGCTCTCCTCTCGTCTCGGTGGCACCGCGACACAAAACACGCCCCCTGACCCGTAATCTATTGTTTATGACAGATACGACTACACAAAATACACACATCGTAACATGTGTATGGTAATCAATCGATCCACCAATTGATTTGCACGCCCGGGAGGCTCAGCAAAACAGCCGATGTGACCAGTCTCTCCCGGAAATGCAATTCATTTCATTTCTGAGGGAGAGTCTGATTGACACAGCACGTTGGCCAATCAGGGACAATACAACAACTTGCTGATTGGCTGAATGGGGTTGTCTGTCAACGCTACTACTCCCGCCCAGCTCCCGCCCACCCCAAACGCTTACAGGGGGAATGAGGCCAGACTCTCCGTCGAAATGAAATGAAATGCATTTCCGCGAGAGGCTGGTTTACGAGGCTACAGTCTTGCAGATAAATGATGCAATTATAAATCGATGAAAGTCGTATTTTGATCAACATTATGTTTCAAATTAATTATTTTACTCGTAAACCGTGTAATAAGCGGGATGATGTATAGTTGGCGTCGGGGTTCCATACAACCTGTCTGGGTTTATCTCTCCATAACAACCCCAGAACTATACATCCCTTACGTAACAATAAGTAAATAAAAACTTGGCCATGAGGAAA
This sequence comes from Trachurus japonicus, assembly GCF_045865225.1. Classification (NCBI taxonomy): domain Eukaryota; kingdom Metazoa; phylum Chordata; class Actinopteri; order Carangiformes; family Carangidae; genus Trachurus; species Trachurus japonicus. The sequence goes on from NC_140926.1 coordinate 25,320,012, forward strand.
GATTTAATACTGTATGTTGTGTGTGTGTGTGTGTGTGTGTGTGTGTTGTCTAGTTCTGCCTCTGTCGTCTTCAAGTGGTGAGGACTGCTTTGTGACACAGGTACATATGGACATAACAGTTTGTATAAATGTTAACGATGAGCAGGTAACATCACCTGTTTGTTTCAGACACGAGGAAAAAGCCAAGCAGAGATCCTGTTTGATCGGATCAGAAAGACTTCCTCCTACTCCTCAGGTCAGACTCTGCTGCTTCATCATAATACAACAAACAGCCAGAACATTATGACAGGGGAAGTGAATAACAGTGATTCTGTCGTTCCAATGGCTCCTGTCAGTGGGTGAGATACACTAAGCAGCAAGTAAACATTTAGCACTCAAGGCTGGTGTGCTGCAAGCTGCATATTGAGCAGGTTTAAAGGGATAGTTCAACATTTTGGCACATTGGCCTATTGCCATAATCCCTATAGTCATAGCAGTAGGTTTGTTACCTTTAATTGTCGGTGCAAGATATTTTTAGAACGGCGGAGCAGAGCCGCAAGCAACTCATCAAATACACAATCCAACAACTCCAAAAGGTTCTGGTGGACAAGTTGTGACCTGCACATTCACCACGCTATGAGATAATAACGGAACGTTACGAGACGGAGTTGTTTTCAAGGTAACCGCTGATGTGTTCCCGTCGGGGGCAGTTTTTCGGCAAGCAATTTCTGCATTTACCTAGAAAACAACTCCGTCTTGTAATGTTCTGTTATTATCTCATAGTGTGGTGAATGTGCAGGTCACAACTTGTCCACCAGAGTGTTTTGGAGTTGTCCATGCTCTGAGCAGCTTGCGGCTCTACTCCGCCGTTCTAAAAACAGCCTGCAGTGCACCAACAATTCGGATTATGGCAATGAGCCAATTTGCCAAAATGTTGAACTATCCCTTTAAGTGTCTGAGCGACTCTTGCCAGGGGCCAAATTGTGATGTCTGGGCAACTGGGTCACAGCTTTCCCAGCACTGCAGATCCTGCTGGCTGTCACATGTGCCCACCTAAAGTGGAGTAAGACAGGACAAGGCTCAGTGATGTGCATTAGGAGTGAAGGATAGCCCATGTTGTCCAGTCCCACAGCGGAGCTACTTTAGCACAGATTACTGAAAAAGCTGATGATGGTTCTGGAAGAGAAATGTTAAACCCACAGTGCCTGGTAGTGTGCTGTGTACTTGATGTGTCCATGCTGGCCCCTGTCCACTGCTGTAGTTCTGACCAGTCATGGACCATGATCCACACTGACTAGTCTAGATGGAAACAGGGGTCCACGAGCACGGACTGATTTTTTTTCCCCACCTGTTTTTTCTTAATCTTTAAAGTGTCTATTTTAAGATTCTGACAGGTAACAGGATGAAAAAATGTCCCATGGTGTTTATTTTTAACCCTTTACTGCCCCTATCCCAAATTCGAGGCTGAAAAAACTGAAAATGAAATTGGCATAGCTCTTTAAGTAAACAACTCACAGGGACAAATTAACACGTTTTTCTACACAATTTGGGGCCAAGGAATTCAATAGAATAGTTATTTTTACGTTTTTAACACATCCTGACTTGATTTTGGGGCAAAAATATCAAAAATTAGCTGAAAATTCTAAAATCGTATGTATATTTTCCCCTATACCAAAATCCTTTGCACTGAATGAAAACATTTAGAGATTTTTCTTAATCTTTAAAGTGTCTACTTTAAGACTCTGACAGGTACCAGGGTGAAAAAATGCCCCATGGTGTTTATTTTTAACCCTTTACTACACCTATCCCAAATTCGAGGCTGAAAAAACTGAAAATGAAATTGGCATAGCTCTTTAAGTAAACAACTCACAGAGACAAATTAACACGTTTTTCTACACAATTTGGGGCCAAGGAATACAATAGAATAGTTATTTTTACGTTTTTAACACATCCTGACTTGATTTTGGGGCAAAAATATCAAAAATCAAAAATTAGCTGAAAATTCTAAAATCGTATGTATATTTTCCCCTATACCAAAATCCTTTGCACTGAATGAAAACATTTAGAGATTTTTCTTAATCTTTAAAGTGTCTACTTTAAGACTCTGACAGGTACCAGGGTGAAAAAATGCCCCATGGTGTTTATTTTTAACCCTTTACTACACCTATCCCAAATTCGAGGCTGAAAAAACTGAAAATGAAATTGGCATAGCTCTTTCAGTAAACAACTCACAGGGACAAATTAACAAATTTTCTACACAATTTGGGGCCAAGGAATTCAATAGAATAGTTATTTTTACGTTTTTAACACATCCTGACTTGATTTAGGGACAAAAATATCAAAAATTAGCTGAAAATTCTAAAATCGTATGTATATTTTCCCCTATACCAAAATCCTGTGCACTGAATGAAAACACTTTGAGATCTTTCTTAATCTTTAAAGTGTCTACTTTAAGACTGACAGGTACCAGGATGAAAAGATGTCCCATGGTGTTTATTTTTAACACTTTACTGCCCCTATCCCAAATCAAACCTGAAAACACTGAAAAAGAAATCAGCATATCTCTTGAAGTAAACAACAGAGAGAGACAAATTAACACATTTTTCTACACAATTTTGAAACTGGGAATTCAACTAAATAGTTATTTTTAAGTTTTTAAACACATCTTGACTTGATTTTGGGACAAAAATATGAATAATTAGCTGAAAATTCTAAAATCGCATGTATATTTTCCACAATACCAAAATCCTTTACACTGGATGAAAACATTGAGATTTTTCTCAATCTTTAAAGTGTCTACTTTAAGATTTTGGTACAAGGATGAAAAAACGTCCTGTGGGGTTTATTTTTAACCCATTACTACACCTATCCCAAATCAAACCTGAAAAAACTGAAAAAGAAATCACGGTAACATCTTGAAGTTAACAACCCACACAGATGAGTTCTGTTTTAGGACTAGATGAAACTATCCCTAGATTAAGCTTGTCATCCTGAGGTTTGAGTGGTGACGATGTCCCAGGTGTGGCCCCCTCTGCTTTCAACGCTTCTAGGCCACTGGTGTTACTTATGGGTCCAGGAGGTGTCACGCCTCTTTGCCCACAGCCATCGGCTTCCATGCTCTGCTGCTCCTTAGAGGGCTTTGATGGTCTGGCATTGGGCTTGGCCTCGAATCCCAAGGTCCTTAAGTAGCCTGATGGTTGACTTGCCCACGAAGCCTCTGCAGCCGACTTCCACAGGGCAGCTGAGCCGTTCCACATCGGCTACCAGTTCTGTGTACTTAGGAAGACCAGAGGACGAGATCTAGTCTGTGGTTTGTTGTGACAATCTCAGATGGGAAGCAGAACCTTTGATTTAGATCTGCGACCAACTTCCAGTCTCGTTCACCTTTTTTTGCAGCCAACCAAAATATGCTTAAGGTTTGCAGGGGATGGACAGAGGGGGCAGGTGGGGTCTTCTCTGTACCACTGGTTTAGGTTAGAGGGGGAAGGAAGGACATCATACGGTCCTCGTAAGATGAAACTGGTGTGAAATGCTTCCGTGCCCAGCAGCTCCCTCCAGGAGAATTTCCTCCTCAACTCAATGTAATGTAATCCCTTATTATTATCTTGACGCCTGCTCTTGTCACCACACCTCCTCAACAACCAGAGCACCGCATTGAGCTGGAGCTTCCTTGTGCCAGGATGGTCTGCTCTGTCCAAGGTCAAGGCCTCCCCTCCCCTGTTGCACAAGGCCAACGATGTGCACTGAGATCTGACTTCGGGGTCCATTTCCTTCCAGTTGCAAGAGAAGGAGCTGTTTGGGCTACGCAAGGGTCATGGGATTCCCTAAGTGTCATTCCAACCTTACTTTGGAGCACTTGAACTCCTCTGCGAGACTGGACACAGGAAGATTGAGTATGCCTCTTCGATACAGCCCGATGATCTTGGGAGTCCCACCCACTTTTGGAGAATGAGCTAATCAACCTCTCTAGCTTTTCGACCGCTGAGATTGGGACCTCGTAGATGGTCAGAGGCCACATCAGCCTGGGTAGTAGCCCTTCATCCTACCTGGGAGCATGGTCTTGTTGATACGCTCAAGGCCACTTATGGTTTCCTGCCTAAGCTGGTCCACTTGCTCTGTGTCCTTGAGGGTGGCATCATACCAATTACCAACGTCCAAGACTCTTTACTGGCTTCTCTGGCATTGTTGGTTTAGGCTCTTTGTCAACGTAAAACCTGTGTCTGACAGCTTTCCCTTGACAACTGAAATGCTCCGGGATTTGCTCGACTTTATTTCCATCCGGGCCCACTGGATGTTCTCCTGCAGCTTGTTCAGCAACCGTGTGCCTTGGTTGTGGTGAGTATGGTCATATCATCCATATACGCTCTGATCGGAGGGAGACGAAGACCAGTTTTGAGCTTGAGCCCAACTACTACCCACCGGGAGGCTCGAATGATGACCTCCACTGCCATCGTGAAGGCCAGAGGCAAGATGGTGCATTGCCATTAGCCCTCTTTCCAGACGTTGCCATGCTGTAGTGTACTCGTCTGTTGTAAGCCATATAGCTGCACGTGTTGGAAGTAGGATTTGATGAGGCTGGTGATTGCTTCTGAGACGCTGTAAAAGTGAAATTCTGCCCAGAGGAGACTGTGAGGAACAGATTCAAAGGCATTGGCGAGGTCCAAGAACACAACATTGATATCTTTTTCATCCTTTCTGGCGGCTTGGATTTGGTGTCTCATGTTTGTGTGCTCCAAGCAACCTGAGAAGCCTGGGATGCCTGCCTTCTGCAATGAGGTATTGATGTAGTGGTTCCTGTCCAGGTAGACAGTCAGCCTATGAGCCACTATGCTGAAGAAGATTTTGTCGTGGTCATTGAAGAGGCTGATTTGGCGAAACTGGCTGATATCCGCAGAGTCCTTTTCCTTGGGGATTAGGATACCTCCTGCCCTCCACCACGCAGTTGTGATAGCTTGTTTCTCCCAAACCACCTTCATCAACCTCCAGAGAAAGTGTAGTACCTCTGGTGCGTTCTTATAAAGCCGGTACGGGACTCCATTGGGCCCAGGAGAGGATGCAGCTCTTGCCCAATGTACAATCCTCTCCACTTCCACTTGGGAGGGCTGATGTCCAGCTGATGTTCAGGGGGATGTATTGGTGGCATATCGAGTGGAAGAGTTGTCTGACTAGACCGCTGGCTGTCCGTGTGGTATTTAGGTAAGCTTCGAGATCTTCCATCGCTGTTTTGAGTTTGCCACTTTTGTTCTTTGTGAAAAGACTCTTTACAAACTTGAAGGGGTCCTTGAAGAAGTTTGATCTTCCCTGCTCCTTCGTTTTACACCTCCTTCTCAAGTTCTCAGCTCTCCTCAACGATGACAGTCGGTTATTGATTTCTGCTTGTAGCAGGTTAATTCCCTCCTTCTCCTCCTCTGGACCCTTCATTGTTTTTTCAGCTGCCTCCTCTCCTTGATAAGCCGTTCAATCTCCTCCTGTCTCCTGGACTTCATCAGGGTGGTTGATGTTTTCTTCTTGTCTGTAGTTCCGAAGCGGTCAGCACCATAGTTGTATATCAGGTCTCCCATTCTCTACTCTGGGGGTGTTTTCTTCCTTGAATTCTTCGTAGCCAGGGGTGGGCGGGACCTGTACACGAGCAGTGCCAGGTCCCTCCCACTATTGGGAGCTAACCTATGGCAACCCTGGTTAACCTCAAGAGCTTTGCTACCGTAATTTCTTTTTCAGTGTTTTCAGGTTTGATTTGGGATAGGGGCAGTAAAGTGTTAAAAATAAACACCATGGGACATCTTTTCATCCTGGTACCTGTCAGTCTTAAAGTAGACACTTTAAAGATTAAGAAAGATCTCAAAATGTTTTCATTCAGTGCACAGGATTTTGGTATAGGGGAAAATATACATACGATTTTAGAATTTTCAGCTAATTTTTGATATTTTTGTCCCTAAATCAAGTCAGGATGTGTTAAAAACGTAAAAATAACTATTCTATTGAATTCCTTGGCCCCAAATTGTGTAGAAAATTTGTTAATTTGTCCCTGTGAGTTGTTTACTGAAAGAGCTATGCCAATTTCATTTTCAGTTTTTTCAGCCTCGAATTTGGGATAGGTGTAGTAAAGGGTTAAAAATAAACACCATGGGGCATTTTTTCACCCTGGTACCTGTCAGAGTCTTAAAGTAGACACTTTAAAGATTAAGAAAAATCTCTAAATGTTTTCATTCAGTGCAAAGGATTTTGGTATAGGGGAAAATATACATACGATTTTAGAATTTTCAGCTAATTTTTGATATTTTTGCCCCAAAATCAAGTCAGGATGTGTTAAAAACGTAAAAATAACTATTCTATTGAATTCCTTGGCCCCAAATTGTGTAGAAAAACGTGTTAATTTGTCTCTGTGAGTTGTTTACTTAAAGAGCTATGCCAATTTCATTTTCAGTTTTTTCAGCCTCGAATTTGGGATAGGGGCAGTAAAGGGTTAAAAATAAACACCATGGGACATTTTTTCATCCTGTTACCTGTCAGAATCTTAAAATAGACACTTTAAAGATTAAGAAAAAACAGGTGGGGGAAAAAAATCAGTCCGTGCTCGTAGACCCCTGTTTCCATCTAGACTAGACCGACTGTGCAAAATGAATGAAAAAAAGAGATCTAAACTGGCTGATTCTGATGTGAGTCCTGTTTTTCCCACCTGTGTTTTACAGGTACTCTTGTGGGGGCGGAGCTAGACATGTCACAGGAGCACACAGAGGAGTTGGAAGGAATCGGTTCTGCTTTACAACAGGTACCATGATCCTTTCTCAGTACACCAAGTTGTCAGTTTTCCATACTTGGGGGTTCAAACTTCACAAATTCAAATCACATTTATTCTGCCTGATCCACGGATGAACAAGCAGCAACAAATTTATTTCAACTAAGTTTGTATTACATTTTCCAAGAGGAATTTTTATCATGTTAAATCATTCATTCATTCATTTTTTCATTCATTCATTTTCTATACCGCTTATCCTGCACTAGGGTCACGGGCGAGCTGGAGCCTATCTCAGCTGACTTTGGGCGGGGTACACCCTGGACAGGTCGCCAGTCTATCGCAGGGCTAACATAATATAGACAGACAACCATTCACACGCTCATTCAGACCTATGGGCAATTTAGAGTCACCAATTGACCCTTCGCGTAAGCCCCGCCCCCTTGGTTACTTTTGCTACGCTGGGCAAGCTTTCACTCCCAGCCATGCTCCTGGCAATATTTGGTATCGATTTCAAAGGAAATATCAGCAAATTTCTGGATTTAAACTGTTCTGAGATAATAGAGAGAAGAAGTCACAAAGATCATTCATAGTTTTCAGTGACGTGACTCGCGCAGGAGGATAAAACATCTGTTCAACGACACGACTGGACAATGTACAGAGCAGCAGTAAGGACCGGTAATTTTACCGTCTATCAACCCACCAAGACTTAGGTCATCTCACTGGTCATGAAACGTTGTCAAACTGCAAGTTTTTGGGCGATTGTGAAGCACATACAGCTTTCGCTGCTGTTTTTTTTTCTCCCACCGCTGTATCAGTCAGTGAAAGCAGTCCCTGCCTGGAGGATCCCTCGCCTAAAAGCCCAGGTAAAAGTCGTAAAAAGTACAGCTGTCATTTCGGAGGTGAACGTATGGTTATCCCCATATTTACACTTGCTCAAGTCGAAAAAAAAGTCAGCTCGTATCTGAACATCTCTATATTGCTGCTGCCGCCGCCGCCACCGCCGTAGTAGCAGCAGCAACAACAACATCCTTCTCTACAAACAAATGTTTTTCGTCCTAGTCTCAAAATGTGTCCACAAAAGCAAACGTAATGACTCACTGCGGAAAGCTTGCCAGGCCTATAGTTACGGTTGCTAACGTAGGATTGGACAATAGCCGTTTGTGGGAGGAGTTGGCGAAGGGTCAATTAACCTAACCTGCATGTCTTTGGTCTGTGGGAGGAAGCCGGAGTGCCCGGAGAGAACCCACGCATGCACGGGGAGAACATGCAAACTCCACACATTGCCCCCCAGTAGGACCATAGATATAAAAGGTGCTGGGTGGAATTAGTTTCAGCTTTGATGCATCCTTGATCAAATACTGGGGTGCATGCGCACGCAGCGACCGGCAGCTAGTTGCTTCCCTGTTGTTTGTTTGTCCCTCTTTTATCTCTTTTTCGTCCAATATCGCCACTCAGCACGGCAAGTGATGATCGGGTAGATCAACAAGTAGTGGGGCAAAGTTACACGCCAGGGATCGTAACCTGGTACGGGGGAACTATGGAGTTATCAGTCGTGTTTGTACTGTTGCTGGCGTTTCTGCTGGCCGAGGGCCGGCGTGATTTCCCTTCAACTCCTCGAATCCAGTACAGCAGGGAGATTCTCCTGGAATGGAGCAGCTACCCGGATCTTAATCGTCCCCCGGATTTACCGTCCTTGGCGCTGGATTCTTTTGATCCTAACCAGGGTCAAAGGACTTTTTCCAAGGAGCCTCACAAGAGAGTGAGGAAGCGGGGAAGGAGAGGCGGCGTGCGGGAGAGAATTAAACGTCAGTCCCTGTCTCATATCCCCCTGCCCTCTATCATCTTAATAAATGCCCAGTCTCTCCGAAACAAAACGGACGAACTCCAAGCGCATGCACGTTTCTCTTGGGAGTTTAGAGACGCGTGTATCTTGGCGGTGACGGAGACTTGGCTGGCAGAGAAGGATCGGAACCCTGAACTGGTGATAGACGGATTCGGTGCGCCTTTACGCACGGACCGAGATGCCCAAACTACCGGCAAGACGCGCGGAGGCGGGGTATGTCTCTATATAAACGACCGCTGGTGTAGAAATGTTCTGGTGAGAGAGAGGCTGTGCACTAAGGACATGGAACTGCTGACGGTGTCTCTGCGTCCTCATTACCTGCCTCGGGAGTTCCCGCAGGTATTTGTTACTGTGGTTTATATCCACCCAAAAGCCAATGAGAGTGACGCGACGGAGACTCTCCTGCATGTGGTGCAGAGACTTCAGGCCATGTCCCCCGATGCCCCAAACATCATCCTCGGTGACTCTAATAACTGCACCATGTCAAAGTCTCTGAGGAACTTTCACCAATATGTCACATGTCCGACAAGATATAATAAGACTCTGGACTTGTGTTTTGGGTCTGTTAAAGGTGCATATAAATCCCTCCCGCTTCCCCCGCTGAGCACAGCTGACCACAACTGCGTGCACCTTATCCCGGTGTATCGCACTGCTCTGCGGAGGGGAAAAGTGGTCACCAAGCGGGTTAAGAACTGGACTGAGGATTCCTCATTGACTCTGCAGGGATGTTTGGACTGCACGGACTGGAGTGTGTTCGTTGACTCCAGTGGGGACATTGATGAACTGACAGATGTTGTCAGCTCTTGGGTGGCATATTGTGAGGATGTTGTTGTTCCTGACAAAATTGTAAAGGTTTACCCAAACAGTAGGCCCTGGGTTAGTAAATCTCTGAGGATTTTGTTGAATAAAAAGCGCCAAGCTTTTAATCAGGGTAACCTCACTGAATTTAAGAGACTACAAAAAGAAGTGAAATCCGAGGTCAGGAGAGCCAAACTGACATATAAAGAAAAAGTGGAGGATAAACTTAGCAGCAAAAATCCGGGTTCAGCATGGGATGTTATGAAAACTATGACGGGCCTGCATGATAGCAAATGTAGGACAAAAGTGGTCTTAGATGGTTTTGATGATAAGACTCTGGCTGATGAGTTAAATCGGTTTTATCTTAGGTTTGATGTCAATGACTTCTCTAAGGAATGTGCATTCTTAAAAGCTGACCTTTCAAATGCATCCCCTGTCACTGCCTTTGATGAGCGTACGGTAGTGAACACTTTCAAGCACTGCAAACGCAAGACCAGCCCTGGCCCTGATAACATTGGGAGTCGTTTGCTCTCTTGCTGTGCAGAACAACTGGGTCCCATTTTTTATCATATTTTCATGCTATCGCTTGTGCAGCAGAGGGTTCCTAAAACATGGAAACAGTCAATCGTAGTCCCTATTGCAAAAACAACTCATCCCAAGGCTCCAAATGACTACAGGCCAGTGGCTCTCACTTCCCTGGTCATGAGGTCATTCGAGAAACTGATTAAGCATGAGCTGTTGGTGAGAACTGAACATCTTCTTGACCCCCTTCAGTTTGCGTACAGAATAGGGCGGGGGGTCCAGGACGCAACCATCACACTCCTGGATCTCTTAACCAAACATCTGGAGGGCAACAAAGCTCATGCTAAGCTTTTGTTTGTGGACTTTGCATCTGCATTCAACACCATCCAGCCCCACCTGCTGGTGGATAGGCTCTGCAACAACTTTGGTGTTGACTCAAATATGGCTGGCTGGATACTGGACTTTCTCTCTGGCAGATCTCAAAGGGTGAGGGTGAATGGGTGTGTGTCAGGGGTGTTGTCTTCATCCACTGGCTCACCTCAAGGGTGTGTCCTCTCCCCATTTCTTTATATTCTGTATACCGACGACTGTAGGAGTCAGTTCCCGAACAGACATATTTTGAAATTTGCAGATGACACAGTTATTGTTAGTCTTCTTCGTGATGCTGAATCAAGCCATGGCCCTGTGTTAGATTATTTTCTAAAGTGGTGCAAAAATTCCTTTTTAAGTTTAAATGTTACTAAAACGAAGGACATGTGCATTGATTTCAGACGCCATATCCCTGCTACTGGCAGCACTGTCATTGATGGCCAAGAGGTGGAGTCTGTACTTAGGTACAAATACCTTGGTTCCATCATTGACAACAAGCTGGCATTTGGTGAAAACACTGACAGGATTTGCAAAAAGAGTCAGCAGCGACTCTTCTGCCTAAGAAAACTTGCAAAATTTGGTATTGACAAAACTCTGATGACCCTTTTTTACAAGTCCTATATTGAGTCAGTTTTGATATTTTCTTGTATATGTTGGTTTGGAGGTCTGAATGTCACCCACAAGAATGCCTTAAATAGAATTGTGAACATAGGCAGCAAAATTATTGGTGCGCAGCAGAACAATCTCTCTGTCCTTTACAACAGGCAGGTGGTGAAGAAGGCAAATTCGATCTTGTCTGATCATTCTCACCCCCTTCATCAACACTTTAAGCTCCTCCCCTCTGGCACCCGCTTTAGTTTCCCCCTAGTCAGAACCAACAGATACAAATACTCATTCACCCCCACAGCTATCACCTTCCTAAATGCAGAGAAAAGGAGGTAGTCACGCAGTCATTTTGTTTTGCACTTTTATTTATTTATTTATTATGGTTATGTCCATGTATTTTTAGATTTTGATCGATTGTTGTTTTATGTATTTCTTCTGGTTTTTTATAGTGGCTTGTTGCTCTTCACCTGCCATCATTGTTGTAGTGCTGTGTTCCTTGTCTCTTTGTCTTTCCATGTCCTTGTTGCCTGTCATGTATTTTAAATGTTGAAGCAGCTGCTGCAAAACACTTGCCCGTTTCGGGACAATAAAGGAATTTACTTACTTACTTAAAAAAATAGGTGGAGCTAGAACACCTCTGGATATCTGTTTAAATTCTTTTTTATTATCGTTTCCATTCAATCCCAGAAACACCTTTGTGGTTCAATCCCACCCCACTCCATTGTCCACACACATGCCCAAACAAACAAACAAACAAAACAAACAACAACGACAAAAAAAATAAAAATAAAATAAAAATAAAATAAAATAAAAGTAATTGTGATAATAAGGTAAAGGAAAATACAGAATATCACTTCATGAACAGTGACAAAATTCATAAATACATTTACAGCTCAGTGTATAAAAGGGTACCATAGGTCATGGAACAGATGACCCTGGTTATGTTTTTCCAATGTTAGTTTTTCCAGGGGAAGAAATTGAGCTATGAAATCCAGAGACATATGAAATGTTGGAGGTGATTCCTTTTTCCATAAATGAAGTATACATTTCTTAGCAAAAAAGGGGATAATAATCAATAATCTGCATTTCTTTGAATCTAAATTACAGTTGGTGATGTCATTTAGCAAGTAAACTCAAGCCTTAGAACAGATTTTGTAAATAAGTGAATCATGTTCCAGAAACTGTTTAATTTGTCGCAATGCCAGAACATGTGCATAAATGTTCCCTCTTTGGTTTTACATCTTGAACAATTTGGTGAGTTTTCTTTTGAAATTTTGTGCATTTTTACAGGAGTCAAATACAATTTTTTAATCAATTTATAATTTGTTTCTTTGATTTTATTACTTATAAATGGGAAGTGTATTCATTCGCAAATGTTCAGGCAAGCATTTTCATCCAGCCTTGTTGCTATGTCTGTTTCCCAGTTTTTTAGTAAGCTAGGGAAACTTGAGTGGCATCCTTTAATTAAAATGTCGTATATTTCTCTGATTTTGACTTTAATTGTATCTGAGTTGATGAGTATATTTTCCAAGTCAGACACTTCAAAGCTGATTTTTTTTTTTCATTAATGAGTGAGCATAAAACACTCTGAATTTGCATATATTTAAACCTCTGGATGTCTGATGTGAACTTATGCTTAGGCTTAGACTGAGGATGTTTAACAAGTACAGACATGAAAGCAGATTGAGAAATTACTACTATCTGCTGCTCAATGTAAATAGCACATGTTTCCCCTCCCTGTTTCAGGAAGTCTTCAGCTCTGACAGGAGGAGAGCTTCAGACTCAGGTCTGTATCTTCATCCCTCCCTTGTTTGACCCCCCTCGAAAATGAGATGCTACATCTCAAGGGGCTATCCCTCAATAAATTCAATTCAATCAAACTAAGGCATCAAAGCTTACAGCATTCATTTCTAAGTTTATCGTTGATCCAACTGTTGTTAAGCTGTTCTCATCCACTAAAGTGTTCTCATTGTGAAGGCTTCCTGGAAAGCCCGACTGAGGGCACACCAGCCCAAAAGAGGAAGGTGGATTCTCCACCAGAGAGGGACGAGTGTAACTTGGCAGTGACAGGTAATTATCTGGGATTGTTTTATAATAATGGATTACATTTATATAGCGCTTTATACCCAATACCCAAGCGCGCACAGAAACCATTATTCATTCATACACATTCACACGGGGCAAGGTGGGGAAGGTGTCTTGCCCAAGGACACTACGACAGACTGGGAGAGAACCGCCAACCCTCTGGTTATTGGACGACCAGCTCTACTGCCTGAGCCACTGTCGCCCCATTTTTGTTTTATTGTTAAATTTAAAGGGACAACAAGGAGTTTTGGAAAGCGAAGTGTTCTCATACATTTACCATGAGCCTCCGCACGCACGGTGAAATTCTTGGACCGGCGCAGGACAGACGTCTTGCAGAGAATGTTTTCATTCATCAAGAATTAAAGTCAGAGGTTCGAAGACGATCAGATACCGTCGTACAAATGAGACAAATGAGAATATGCACAGGCTGATACCGTCGTAGTTCCGACCATAAACGGCGATTCGGCGGTGTTATTATCATGACTCGCCACAAAACCGAAAGTAAAGAAACGCTGGTCGGCTCGACCAGCATTTCCGCCACTAATTAAAATAATAAAATAACGATAGAGACAAAACGATATATTGATCGAAAATGGAGCCATTAACAAGTGTGGGTAACTAGATTCATCCACATTAATATGAGACTTTTTTATAACCAAATAGAAACTCCTCGTTGTCCCTTTAAATTTCATGTGAATCTGTGTCAGTGTCTTAACTGATTGTGCTGCTCACCTGGTCTCAGACTGTTCACCCACAGAGGCTGGGCCATCTGCAGAAGACGAAGGGCTAATATGTGAGGGGGTGGGGTCTTATGAAAAGGAGGAGGAGCCTGTGAATGAGCCGGGGGTGAAGGCACTGTCAAACCTTACCTCAGGCATCACGGCTGCTTTCAAAACCTTCAAAACACAACTGGAGGAGCACTTTAATGTTAGTACACAGTTAAAAAGATGATTGGTAATTGGCTCAGATTGTTGGCATCATTTAATGTATTTAATGTAGTGAACTACTTTCAGGAATGCCGGCCAAAGGTAGAGAGTGAGGTTCTTCTCTCTCTGAAAATGTGTCAACAACAAGTGTCAACGCTGTTCACAGCTGTCCATCAACACAGGTACCGCCCACTTCAACACAGGCACCGCCCACATTAACACACCTGTCCAACACAGGCACCGCCCTACCGCCATATACACAGAAACAAAGTGACCTAGAAAATGACATACAGGCTGAATAATTGACGATGAGAATCCCTAAGCAACATTTAGTTGTGTTTAAAGCCCCAGTATGTAACTTATTTGGCTTTTTATGAGCAAAAATCAAATATGTCTTTCATAAATACATATTTCACTGAAGTGGAATCACAGCCGCATACAAATGAAAGCTTTCTGGTACCTTAGAATGAGTTGTTACAAGTCGTTACAAATACATAAGTGGGCGACGCACCGAACCGAGGTGGCCATGTTGCATCGCCATTTTTTACGTTGAGTGGCAGCGTGACCGTAGGTAACCATAGAAACTCAGCGGAGCTGTGGGCTCGGCCTGTTAAAACTGTCACCACTGTGTAGTGTGAGGAAGGACGGAGGCACTGGTGTTGCATTCAGGTGCAGTCAGGCAGACGGCCGTCGGCAAACCAACCCGATGTCATTTTACTCAACGAGAGAAAGACGGTAAAACAATACCACATCACCATGACAACATATTGTCACGCCTGTATTGTTTTGCCTCGTGCTGGCGGACCACTTGTTTAAATAGACGCTTGTTTATCCTGTTACATGCAGCGTCTGTTGTCTGTCTGACGTCTGCCCCATTTCACGTGAATGCAACATCAAGAATACGTTCAGATTATGCAACCACACCGCTAGATGGGGGGAATTCCTACATACTATACCTTTAAAGAACAGGATGCTCCTCTGCTGAGCCACTGGTTGATAAACCTCAGGTGTTGGGGAGAGTCTCAGTGTAGAAGTGTGCTCTATACATGTACATGTGTGTTCTGTGTTTGTAGGTTACTGCTGCTGCAGAAGATTGAGAAGAGCATCACTGACCCGCTCACCCAGCTGACAAACCTGGAATCCATGGACACTGAGATCTTGGTACTGAGAACCACTGCAGGAACCATACAGTAACATTATAGTAATAATAGTAGGCTACTACGGAACCTCACTACAGTCACAACAAGTGTATTACTGTAACACTTCAGTAACATTACATTTTAAACTACAGCAACGTGATATTTTGAAGAAATACACAATTGAATAAAAAAGTTGTTTTAATTTGAAGGGGAAAGTTTTAGTCCATGTAGATTAAGTTCAGATCCCAGGCCTGATCCAGAACTGGTTCTGTCCCTCTTTGTCTTCCAGAGTTTTTTCCAGTCTGAGTTGCAGAGAGTGGGCAGCTTCTGTGATGAACGCCTGCAGAGGTCAGTCTTCTGTTTGAGGAACTGACTACACCTGTCCAGACCGGTTTAAACTGATCAAAAACAGGTTTGAACTGTGTCAGGACCTGGTCAGACAGTTCAGTTTGGGCTCAGAACCTGATCAGACTGTAAGAATCAGTCAATCAGAATTCAATCTGTTGGGACTGTTTGAATCTGGTTTGCTTTTGTCTAAAGCTTCAGCACCATTTTTTTTTTTTTTTGCCTTAGGTTGGAAGGTTTGGAAAAGGGAGAGACTGAAACTCCATCCAGCCAATGAAAAAGAGAAGAGATTGACCAATCAGGAAGAGACTTACAGATGTTTACAGATCTGAACACGGTCACCCACCTGACTTCAAATCTTCTTCGTTTTTGTTTTCACTTTTCACTTCCTGATCAAACAAATAAATCCTTATTTACAAAAAAAAGACAGTGGCTTTTTTGTTTCCTTAGCATCACTGGGTTGCCATGGTAACAGTTATTGACACCACAAGGTGGATATAAACCGTTCTGTGTGAGTGAGATGTTGAAGCTTGTTGCTCATCAGCTCCTCTTCATTCACACTGAGATGTTTGGTGTGAAGCTGCTTCTGCTTCTTCTCACCCACACCCACTGTCTGGCTGCACTGACTCCAGGTCTGACACCTATTAGCTCCTGTTCATGTTATTAGTTTACATTCACACTCAATCACACAATCTCACACTCAATCACACAATCTCATTGTTTATAAATGTTACGTATATGATGAGCTGATCATATTGTATTAATTTACATATCAAGACCACCCTTAAAGTGCATCTTTTTTTGCCTTTGTGCCCTGGTACAGGGGATATAACTAAGAAAACACATCAACATAATAACAGATTGAAAGCAGCAGTGGAGTGTGTGTTTGTGGATCCAGTTGCTGGTTGTCAGGCAGCAAAAGTGACACCGGAGGAAAAACGGCCAAATCCCCCAAAGAAAACTCAGTGCGACAACTAATGAGGTGCTATTCCACATAGGAGGGTGGGGTGGGGTGGGGTGGGGTGGGGTGGGGTGGGGTGGGGGGTAGGAGACAGAGAGAGACAGAGACGGCTCAGATGTTGCCACTCAGTTGAAGAGAGGAAAGAAAACCTCAACCTGGACTGGCTCTTTTTCTGGACTTGGACTGGACCTGAGCTGGACTACTGCGAGACAAACAGGGGATGCTGATTGGCTGAGCACTGTTGCTGTTTTTGTTTTGTTTTTTTGTTGGACTTTGATGGACGAGCAGAACAAGGGACTGATCTGGACCTGTTGAGACGTGACGGGTTGGGCAGATCACTGACAGGTACTGAAGTGGGCCCAGGTGTACTGGTTTCAGTACTGACATACTGGTGCTGTTTCAACAGTGAGCGGAGCTGCTGCAGGTTGTTTCTCCAGGGAACAAAAGTGTTCTCTCAGTTTTTTTCTCTTAATGTGCTTATTTGTTCTGTCTTTTTCTTTTTTCTTTTTTTCCCCTCCTTTTCTTTCTTCCTCGTTCGGTGTAGACGCTGTAGCATGGTATGTAACATTTCAATGTTCAATAAGTACAATGTTTTCAAAATGGTGAGAAAAACAAATATATAGTTCCTGCTATGAACTGCGCTTTATTTCTATATTATTAAAATGTATCTGCCGTAGTTAAAAGAAAAATAGACATCAGTGCTCAGTGAGTGGAAGAGAAATGACAAACATACAGTCATGAAGGTGTGTGGGTTTCCTCTACAATCAGGTGAACAGGTTTGGGTGTGACAGGGGATTTAATACTAAACCTGATCTAAACCAATTCTATACTTACCAGGAGTGAATGAAAAACCAGAACTAAACCTACACTGACCCTAAACTAAAGTTACTAAATAGTAAAAAGTTAAACCAAACTATAACCAAGTCTAAACCAAACCTTATGTCTGCAATTCTAAACCTAAGGAACTTCACTCGATTGTTTCCAGTTGTTGATTGTTGTGGGCTTTGTGTGGTTGCAGTTGAGATGGGCTGTCTGGGAGGGCAGACAGAGGAAGAACGACTGGATGAGAAAGCCAAGAGAGAGGCCAACAAGAAGATCGAGAGACAGCTGCAGAAAGAGAGACAGGCGTATAAGGCCACGCACAGACTGCTGCTGCTGGGTGAGATGACCTGTCTCTGTCCACCTGTCTGTCTGTCCACCTGCCGGTCTGTCCACCTGTCCACCTCTCTAACTGTCTGTCTGTGTGTCTGTGTGTCTGTGTGTCTGTCTGTCTGTCTGTCTGTCTGTCTGTCTGTCTGTCTGTCTGTCTGTCTGTCTGTCTGTCTGTGTGACTGTCTGTCTGTGTGACTGTCTGTCTGTGTGTCTGTCTGTTTGTCTGTCTGTCTGCAGGCGCAGGAGAATCGGGGAAAAGCACCATCGTGAAGCAGATGAGGATTCTTCATGTGGACGGCTTCAATGCTGAGTGAGTCAGACTGTCCCACACCAGTCAGATGGGGGGGGGCATCAGTCTGTTGTCAGTGACACTGATCACAGTCCTCATCACCTAGTCAAATGAGTTTGATAAAGTTTTTATTCATTTTTTTATTTTTTATTGTGAAGTTGGACAGTACAGTGGACAAAAACAAAATATGACACAGATAACAAGAACAAATTGTGAAACAAACAACAATATTTGTGTTATTATGTGTGAGTGTGTGTGTGTGTGTGCGCGCATGTGATATCTATGCAAGTTGATAACAGTAATGATAATAAATACTTCAATTAGGTAAAAGGGGGAAAAAAAGATGAATAAATAGTTAATAATAGACATGAGGGAGGGAACGTAACAATAGTAATATTAATATCAACAACAATGCTATACTGATGATAATGATAAAGAGTAATGACGATAACAATATGGAGAGAGGATGGAGGAGGGGGGATCTAAAAAACAAATCTTATATAGTTTTTATTCAGACATTAGTAAAAGTGAGGGGATTATTCTTCAACAGCTTAACACTTTTTAATAATGAGAAGTTTTATTGTGATATAAGTTTAGGTTGAGGTTGTTGTATTTGTGAATGAGTGATGTCATCACAGTAGAGGGTTGATGTTGATGGGATCCAAACCTTGTGTCTGTTTTTCCAGAGAGAAGCAGGAGAAGATTCGGGACATCAGGAAAAACGTGAAGGACGCCATCGTGGTAGGTTCCACTACTGAACACACACACACACACACACACAGCTGCCAACCACTGGATGTGAACATGTGTGTGTGTGTGTGTGTGTGTGTGTGTGTGTGTTCCAGACCATCGTGACAGCTATGGGTGTGTTGACTCCACCCGTTCCTATTGGTAACCCTGGCAACCAGTTCAGAGTCGACTACATCAAGGGCATCGCACCACTGTCTGACTTTGAATACACAGAGGTAACCCACCCACACACACACACACACACACACACATGTCTGTCAGGTGTGTGACTGCAGGTGAGAGCGCTCCACTGTTCAGCAGTAACGAGTCTCTGCTGATGTCAGTTCAGGATGTTCACACACCTGAGGTGTCACACCATCACACAGCAGACATAGACTGTACTGTACAAGTACACACATAAAGTACTACATTGGAAATACTGCATAGCTAAAAGCATAGAAATGTGATCAGAACTCATCCTGGGTGCAGTGAAATGGGAAAGCAACTGGTTAATTTTAACCCTTCTCTTCAGTTTTTAAATGCATCAAAGTACCACATGAATTTGTTTATAGCATCAAGGCTTTTTGACTTTGTCAGGAACCTCTATCTTAACAAAATAAAACTTTTTTTTTTCACAAAATTCTAAAATGCTCGGGTTAAAATTATGACATTTGTGGTGTTAGGGTCCATTTTGACCCGGTTATAACGATAAGAACAACAATTAGAGTTAAACCTGAAATCATAAGTGCAAAACCAACCTTTTCATGGATAAGGAGCCTAACAATATAACCAAGAGATGAGAAACAAATGGGATGATAAATAATTGTTTTAGTGTGTTTTACAGCTGATTTAAGACTCGGGTCAAAACCGACCCTAACACCAGAGATGGCAGCAGAAAGCTGTAAGAGGAAGGTTACATTGAAGTCAATGGGTATACTGACAAAAAAGGCCCAGGGACCCACACCAACAAATATTAAAAACCAATATTTTCATGGATAGGAAGCCTAACAAAATGAGAAGCAAAACAGATTGATTTAAAACACAGCTGATTTAAAACACAGGTCAAAACTGACCCGAACACCATAGATGGTAGCAGAAAGCCAACACAAGACTAAGGTTAAGTTATGGATTAATTTAACTGTAATTATTCTAATAATGAAAAGCAGCATCACTTTTCAGACACTGAAATGATTTGATCTGTAAATACCTTCTGTCTATCAGCTGTTAATCAACAATTCACAACATCAGTCATCAGGATTTAACAATGTGTGAGGAAACTCTGTGAACATCAGCATGACACCAGTCAGAACAGATCCAGACCATAATCAATCCAAACCTATAGAGAAAGAGCCAGGTCAGTCAGCGTGAGAACTGAGGTTACTGTAGTCAATAAAACAGATGAACTGTTCCTTTAAAGCTGCACCAGGAGACTTGGCCATGGGCTTGTTTGTTTTAATGATGTTAATGACATGATGTAACAAGTTAACCTGGGACCAAAACACACACAACACACACACACACACACACACACACAGTTTGTGTGTGTGTGTGTGTGTGTGTCTCACCTGAGGCCTCATTATCTAGACATTTCCGGTCTCTGAGGACGACAAAGAGACAAAACAAACCTGCGCTTTTTTTGTCTTCTGATTGGTTGACAGTATACACACACTTCAAACTTGCTGTAACTGCTGTCCAATGAGGTGATAGCACACTGTGGTGTTTACCTGGATAAAGATTTAATGCAGATGCACAGTTAACCTGGTAAATAGAGAGGCAGGGGGGGGCTTTACAGGAAGCGTCCTCTGATTGCGTAGTTGTCTGTCCACTTATCATACATCTTTTACTACGACTACTATCATACGTCTTTTACTGACTTATTCTCTTTTTTCCAGCTGTGAAGACGCTTTAAAAAAAAAAAAATGCTGGATTTTAAAAATGATGCTTATTTGGGGACTTTCTCTTGCCGTCACATCCTGCTTTGACTACGCCAAATCAGCCCAAAATAAACCTCAGGCCCCTGGGAGTTTTTCAGGGCTGATCTGAGTACCTACTTGTTTGACCCCCATAACATTTCCAGGAGAGATGGCCCTCTGGGGCGCTTCCTGCAGTGGAGACACGCACCAATGGCCCCCGCCCCATAAAATTACCCCAAAGTTCCTGCAGTGGAAACGCCCCTCAAAGTACTCCAAAGCTACACAATCTTACACTTCTTAATTCAATTTGGTTCATTTTAATATTTCCTAAATTAAAAATTGTTGCACAAAGCACCTTTAAGTTTCACTTCAACTCATTTCAGCCTTATTGACCAAACTTAGAAAAACTTGGTGCAGTGGTTATATATTAGCACTGTGGCCTGGCCTCACAGCAAGAGGGTTCTGGCTCCTCCTTCTGTGCAGACTAGAGTTTGCATGTTCTCCCCGTGCATGCATAGGTTCTCTCCGGGCACTCCGGCTTCTTCCCACAAACCAAAGACATGCAGGTTTGGTTAATGTGCAACTCCAAACAGGGTGTACCACGCCTCTCGCCCAAAGTCAGCTGAGAGGCTTCAGCTCACCTCAGACCCTAGTGCAGGAGAAGTGGATGAAAAAATGAATGAATGAATTATCAAACTAAGAAAAAAACTTGGATGCAACATGGCTGACCTAAAGGATAATTACCATTTTTTACAATGTGGACCTTATTTCTAGCATAAAATACGATCGTTTACTCACCCAAATAACTTTGGTGTCATTAAGTCATTCTGACGAAATTAGATCCATGCGAGAGCCGCGTATATCCGTATAATGTGAGTCTACAGGGCAGCAGAATGCAGCCTCTAAATAACACATTATCCACCGCGAAACTCTGTAGGTTGACCTACTGACCTCTGACCTGGATGATGTCATCTCTGAGCGCTGCCCGGCTCATTCTGATAATAATCATTCCACATCGGCATTCAGGTCCATTTTTATCTCAACTAGCCGGAGCTTTAGTGAGTCCAGGTTGAGGAGAGGAAGACTGTGGAAGCTGAACTTCATCCAGCTGCTCATTTTGTTCTGACAAGTCAGAAACACACAGAAACTAACCGTAGCATTAGCGGTAGCAACAAGCCTCACCGCGGTCGGAGATGACCTAATCCAGGTCAGAGGTCAGTAGGTCAACCTACAGACCCAGCTAACTCACAGGAGAATAGCACTAGCGTATCATAACAAAATATTGGTGAAATGAACGAGTTTCGCGGCGGATAATGTGTTATTTAGAGGCTGCACTGCGCTGCCCTGTAGACTTGTAAACGGATACGCGGCTCTCGGCTGGAGCTCATTTCGTCGGAACAACTTGTAATGACACCAAAGTTATCTGGGTGAATAAATGATCATATTTTATGCTAGAAATAAGGTCCAGGTTGTAAAAAACTGTAATTTTGGTGAACACTGTTCTTGACACCCCAAGAACAGCTTATTGAGGATTTGTTAAACTTGTTTGTAGTTAAAGCAGAAGTAAGTGATATATTTGTGTTAATATAAGTCTTAAAGGGACAGTATGGGACTTTATTGGCTTTTTATTGACAAAAATCAAATATCGCTTTCATAAATACGTATTTCACTGAAGTGGAATCGCGCCCGCATACAAACGAGCGCTTTCTCGTACCTTAGAATGAGATGTTACAAGTCGTTACAAACATACAGGGGGGGGTTCACCGAACCTTCTCTGCCATGTTGAATCGCCATGTTTTACGTTCAGTGTCACCGTGGCCGTCAGTAACCACAAACTCGGGCCGCCGGAGCTTCTCGGCTCGGGGAGAAAGTTTTCCAGACAGCGCCTGTTAAAACTGTCACCACCGTGTAGGCTAGTGTGAGGAAGGACGGAGGCACTGGTGTTGCCTTCAGGTGCAGTCAGACACCTGAATGACGCCGTGAGTGACGCCGTCGGCAAACCGACTGGATGTTATTTTACTCGACGAGAGAAAGCCGGTAAAACGTGGGTCAGGTAAACAATACGACATCGCCATGACAACATATTGTCACGCCTGTATTGTTTTGCCTCGTGCTGGCGGACCGTTTGTTTACATAGAGGCTTGTTTATCCTGATACATGCAGCTTGTGTTGTTTTTCTGACGTCTGCCCGAGTTTACGTAAACGCAACAGCAAGAATACGTGCCGACATGCAACCGCACCGCTAGATGGGGGTAAATGTCACATATTGTCCCTTTAAATAGTTATATCTTCCAACAGCAATCACTTACATAGAGTGTTTGGTCTGAAACACGGGTCTGTCAGTCACTCTGCTCTGCTCTGAGCTGAGGAGAAAACATTTATTGTATCCTACAGTTTTTATCCAATGAGGAGAGAGAACGGCATGCAGGGCTGTGTGTGCAGCCAAGGGACGCCGTGAATGTGGTGACGTAGGGACGAGGACTGTTATGGTGCGTTCAAGGAAACTCGTTTTTTTCCGACCTGTGAAGTCGTACCAGTTCGATCTGGTACATAGACTGTACAAAAAGACGTACTGGTACGATTTCACGGGTCGGAAGTTACGAGTGGCCGTTATAGTGACTTTCACCGGTAAAACAGGTCGGAAAAACACGAGTGGGTTGCCTGGAATGCTACAAAGTCGTAAGTTGTGACTTGAAGCTGTAATTTATGATTTCAAAAGCCTGCCTGGAACGCAGCATTAGCGAAAACGACCGGATCACTCACTTCTGCTTTAATAATCACGCTGTACGCAACATTTTCAGTCAATAATTGAGGAGGTCTTTCATGTCCATTGATCAATAAATGACAAGCTGTGTCATTCACCAAACACTCTGAGCTCTGTTTCCTGTCACTAAATGTGTGTAGTGGATCCTAACAGGACTGTGTTGTGTGTGTGTTGTGTGTGTCAGGATTTCTTTGAGCATGCTCAGCAGCTGTGGGAGGACAGCGGTGTGAAGGCCTGTTTCGAACGCTCCAATGAATATCAGCTGATTGACTGTGCTAAGTAGTAAGAACACACAACAAACACCCACATGACAAACAACAATAAGCAACAAAAATCAACAATATATTTTATACAACATACGGCAACATGACGACAATCAGCCATGGCTGTAGCAATGACCTGATATACACATACACAGTGTGTTAGGACTGCCATGGCTCCATGGCGCGCACACACACACACCACCACAATTTAGGCTATTGCAAAGGTCAGTTGATTGGCTGAAAAGGTTTGTGATGTCATTATGAAATGCTGTATGACCACCATGATGTCTCTGTGTGTTGCAGTTTCCTGGACAGGTTGGACTCAGTTAGGAAGACAGACTACACACCCACTGACCAGGTAATAACCTGGCCAATCAGCTGGCAGCATCCATGATGACTTGTCTGAGTGTTATCAGGCTGACAGTAAAAAACCTTGTCTTCACCTCCTGCAGGATTTGTTGCGTTGCAGAGTTTTGACCTCAGGAATCTTTGAGACAAGATTCCAGGTGGACAAGGTCAACTTCCAGTGAGTACCTCTAGCCCCGCCCCGTCTGTCCACCTGCACCAATCACCTGTCTCTGCCATCTGACTGCTACTTTTTAAAGTTGAGGCAAAATGAAAATTGATGTTGATTAAAAGGAAGGCCTCAGGAATTTAAAAAAATGTATTTCCCAGCTTTAATCCTGTATCATGTTAATTACTCATTTATCTCCTGATATTTACCAATTATGTGTCTAAGAGTTGATTATTTTTTACAGCTAAATAAATGTATTTTCTCCTCCTTCAAATCAATTTCAAATGTTTGATGACTCATCCTGCAGTCAAGGGTGTTTCTTATTTTGCATCCAATTAAAATTGTTCCGCGCCAGTCTTGTGTATGCAACACTGAGCTGACTCTGCAGAGCATCAGCTTCATTGCAGGGATGAGCCTGCATCTCTTTCCTGCTCGCAAAACTGCTGTCTTGAGCTCTGTCAGCCATGATGGCCTTAGTCCAAAAGCATTTTCTCAGTTTTCATCTTCCTCCCTAATTTATTCCCCTCCAACTATTCCATGAGGTCCGCAAGGGAAGGTGAGGTCCATGATGTACACTGAAAGCTGTTGGTTAGCTTTGTGTTTTTATTGGAAACATAGCTGTTTGAGGACGTCTTTAAAGAAGTCACAGACTGATTAAGTTCCTCTACAACTGCCAGAGACGACCATCTGTAGCAGGACTCATGTCACCTGACACACACACACACACACACTGACCAGGGGAATGCGAACAATGATATTAATATAAATGCTGCATGCGTTCATTAAAGTGATAGGGAGTTTTTCCTCAGTGGATGTGAGGGTCTAAGGTCAGAGGATGTTGTTATGATGCCATGTTGGAGACAAACTGTAAAAATGGGCTATACAAATAAAATTGCCTTGCCTAGTTCAACATTTTGGTAGATTTGTCTGTCACCATAATCCCTATAGTCTAGGAGTAGGTTCATTACCTTTAATTGTCATTGCAAGCTGTTTTTAGATCGGCGGAGCAGAGACGTGAGCTGCACAGCTAACACAACTGAGGCGACGTTACTTTGCCTTTCCCTCATCAAACAAAGTACACAATCCAACAACTCCAAAACACTCTTGTGTAGAAGTTGTGACCTGCACATTCACCACGCTATGAAATAATAATGTAACATTACTAGACAAGAGTTGTTTTTGAGGCAAATGCATAGCCGGAACTACATTCCAGACACGGCTGCTGGGTGGAGTGATTTCAAAGGTCAAAACCTCTTCACGAGAGCATTTTGGTGCTGTTGGATTGTGCATTTGATGAGTTTTGAGGGACAGGTGAAAGTACCGATTCGTGAGCAGCGATCTAAAAACAGCTTGAACCGACAATTAAAGGTAATGAACCTACGACTATAGAGATTATGGCAATAGGCCTATTTGCCAAAATGTTGAATTATCCCTTTAAATTCACTGTATTCACACTGTTCCTGGTGCCTTATGAGCCATAGTAACCCTAACCCTATCTCTTGTCTGGTTTGGGGTCAGGTACGATACAGCTGTGTGAGGAGTGATCATCCCTTCACAACACATGAACAGCTTCTTTCACAAAAACACTCGCAGGATGCATTTCAGCGAGAGCCATCTGATCCTAGAGCTTTTGTTGTCATAGCTTCAATCAGCTCACCTGTGAATCAGCCAGTGATAAACTTTAGGCATTGTAGTATGGAGTCCACAGCCCAATACCAGAAATGAAAACAATATGGAGGATAATGCAATCAAACTGTTACTGACCTTGTCTTTGCTGCAGCTGTTGTCCACTAAGTTCTGCATTTTATCATTGCAGTTCTTCTCTGGTCTGATATTTTGTAGTATTTTCTTTGCTTTTAATCAATTACAGAGAAAACCTTCTACTCATGCATGCCATAATCAGTGTGGTAGTATGAAGATGGTTTCTGATACTCTATGATTTTTGTTTCAAACTGAAAACATACACGGTATTAGTAGGGATGTAGCCTTTGACTGGTACTAACTGTTGACCGTCTGTCAGTATGTTTGATGTAGGAGGACAGAGGGACGAGCGCAGGAAGTGGATTCAGTGCTTCAATGGTGAGAAAACAAACGCTGACACATTTGAAGTGTGTGAGAGGAGCTGGTCTCAGATCAGTGTTTGTCTTCTCTGTTCAGATGTGACGGCCATCATCTTTGTCGCAGCCAGCAGCAGCTACAACATGGTGATCAGAGAGGACAACTCCACCAACCGGCTGAGAGAATCCCTCGACCTCTTCAGATCCATCTGGACCAACAGGTTGTTCCTTCACCCTCTCTGCTCTCTGATTGGTTGTATAAGATAGATAAGATAAGTGCCCTATAATTGGCTGTAATTGAAGTCCTTAAAGGGATAGTTCAACATTTTGGAAAATTCACCTATTGCTACAATCTAGTTTTAGGAGTAGGTTCATTACCTTTAATTGTCGGTGCAAGCTGTTTTTAGATCAGCGGAGCAGAGATGCGAGCTGCACGGTATTTCCACGTTTCCCTCATCAAACTAAATACACAATCCAACAACTCCAAAACACTCTGGTGGACAAGTTGTAACCTGCACATTCACCACGCTATGAAATGATAACGTATAATTATGTAACATTATAGGACACATGAAGCAAAATACTCGGAACTACTTGCTTTTGAAGTCACTCTGCCGAGCAGCCGTGTCTGGAATGTAGTATCGGTTACATTTACCTTGAAAACAACTCTGTCTCATAACGTTGCATTATTAACTCATAGCGTGGTGAATGTGCAGGTCCCACAGGAGGATGGTGGAGTAACACGTACTCTCAGCCTAGTCCTGGACTTTGTGCTCATATCAAACTAGTCTGGTTCAAAATGTCCCTGAAAAGTGACTTAAATTTACTTTCCACAACAACTCAGTTCTGTTTACCCACATAAATACCCCCATGGTCTCGGTTGCGTAGTACTGCTCATTGAACATGCAAAAAAGAAATGACACATGTTGTGTTGATTTACAATAAATGTACATGCATAGTATATTTAGTCTCTGGGTTTTACAGTCTTTCCCTAATTTTTGAGAAAGCAAATATTGAGTCTCACAATAATGTTTTGCTGGTGCATACTGTACATAGCACAGTGGAAAGGGCCCAAAGTACTAAAATTACTCATGTATCTGGGTTCATAAGATATTTATTGAATTAGTTGATGCCAATCACTGACAGTCTCCCTCTGTCCTACAGTCATTAAGATCACATTAGTGAAACTACCGTTAATTAAAGATATGTTGGAAAATTAAATCTGATCAGAACTGTGAATCATTATTGTCTTTCATTCTCTTAAACCAGCAGTGGGTTAGCTGTTAACATGCCAACAAGGCAGGTAAAGCTATAACCAAGAGGGTTTTCATGTGTCAGAGGAACATTTTGGACCCACTTCTATGGCTGCACTCTGATTTGCTCAGGTTAACCCTCTCTGCCATGACTGACTGTCCTCTCATCAGCTGTGGTTAACTGCCTCTGATTTCTGATTGACTGATGCGAATCCTCTCTGTGCTCTGATTGGCTGTTGTGAACCCTCTCTGTGCTCTGATTGGTTGCAGGTTTCTGAAGACCATTTCAGTCATCTTGTTCCTGAACAAACAGGATGTGCTGGCTGACAAGATTCTGGCTGGAAAATCTAAACTGGAGGATTATTTCCCAGAATACAACAACTACCAAGTCCCTGTTGATGGTATAATACACTTACTGCAAATACAGACATGCACCATAGACTGTAAAAAGAATGGACGTAGCGTCCGTGACGTCACCCATTGGTTTGGAGGAGTCTGTTTTGTGCCGCTACTACGGGGGTTTGGACCGCGCCATGTTGGATTCTACTTGCCATATTTGGAGCGGTGCGGCCGTTGGCCGGCCGAGAGCCCGCCCACTGGCCTCGTAGCAGCGGTCGCCGGACCTGTCACTCAACTGTTCTGCGCCCTAATTGGCCAGAACTTTAAACCTAATAATAGTAAAATGGTAGAGTTTTAAAAAAATTCACCCCCCTCAGAGTGTGTGCGGGTGTGGAAACTATCGGTTGAGACCAAAAAAATAAAATGTACCAGGCTGTAAATATGTTTTTTTAAGCTGTAAAATCGGCTATTTTAACATGGGGCTCAATTGGAGTTGCTCCCTTCTGGAGCCAGCCCCCAGCGACAGCCGGGGGGATTGCAGTTTTTTTTTTTTTGCAAATTATTTCCACTGCACTAAAGTATTTCCATTTTATTCTACTTTATACTTCTACTCCACTACTTTTATTACAGCTGTAGTTAGTTTATGAAAACATGATGATCTTTAACATTTTGCTGCAGCTGAACACTGATTCTTCTCCTTTCTTCTCACATGTGTAGGCCATTGACTAAAGTAGGCTAAAGGAAGTTATTACTTATAAGATCTGTGTATGTGTTTCCAGCTGTTCCAGATGCTGACGAAGACCCCAGAGTGACCAGAGCAAAGTTCTTCGTCCGAGACGAGTTTCTGGTAAAACCAGTTTTCCATCTCTGTTCACATGTTCTTCATCATCATGATCATGATCATCATCATATGAACTGCTGTGACTGACATTCACTCTGTTCCTCAGAGGATCAGCACAGCAAGTGGTGATGGGAAACATTACTGCTACCCTCACTTCACCTGTGCTATTGACACCGAGAACATCCGGCGCGTCTTCAACGACTGTCGTGACATCATCCAGCGCATGCACCTGAGGCAGTATGAGTTACTCTGATTGGCCTCACTCATGGACAGAGGGAAGCAGCTAATTTGTAATGAATGATGATAGCTACTGTTACTGATAGATCCTGATACTGTATATTTATACCCAAATATAAATGATCCGTTATATTACAGACATTTATCAGACATCTGTTAAAAATTCAAAGTGGAGATAATTGATTAATTGGAATTATCTAGGCTACCTTTCTTTTCTCTCATGGGGGCAGATTAGAAAACTAGTTTAGACTGGTAGAAAACCTAGAAAATGGACTCTAAATATATTTTTTCATGTTTATGAAGTTGGACGATAATATTATGATCTTTTCTCTGATGAGCTGTGTCACACTCTGAAGTCATTTTATGTTTTTGTACTCATACCTGGAGGATCAGTTCAAAAAGGATTATATTTTAAGAGTTAGCAGATTAGGCCAAAAAAAGACCTTTAACATTCCTCAAAATTAAATTAAACATGTTTTCCTCATTGTATAAAGGTGATATTAAAGAGTTTTTATGTCAATGTTCTGATTTGCCAATGTTCTGGTTTCCCCAACCTAACATCGTATCTGTTGTAAAATATATGTGCAGTAGTTTCGTTAAAATCTTTGTCGGTTAAACTGATTCACTAAAGAAAAAATAAGCATCAGGTCAATCAATACATGTTACTGATCAGCCGATTTGCATCAATAATGCAAAAAATTAAAAAAAAACAAGCAACTTGCTGGACAGCACAGAGGCTGCAGTACCTGCTACAACCAGCAGGTGTCAGTGAAACTGAGTCTGTTTCTGCTCACATGAAACTCCCCATCTCAGCCATGTCACTGGCTTTTCAGACAGGTTTTCAATGGTAAAAAAAAGAAGAAAAAAACTCAGGTTGATGCTCAACTGATGGGTTATGAGATGATTCACAAATGATTCCGTTTTACACTTTGATTACAGTTTAAATCTTACTTAGTATCACAATGCTATCATAATTATTAAATGCAATATTTAAGGCCTTTTAAACTATAATATAATATATAACAGCCCAGTCACATTAGTCTACTAGGGCCCTTTAAGTTGTCAGAATAGACTGTTCTCTGTAAAACCCTGCAGAGATGATCTTAGAGCACTCTCTTTGATTTATCAACCAATTATTTATTCCCTTATGATCTCCTTTAAAATACAATACCTCTAAATCACTGGAGAACCACAATCATGTCTGAGGTTTTCACAGAGAACCCCTCTGTGTACAAAAAATAGGATTCATTAACATGGCGGAGGTTTGAACACAGTCACACAGCAGCTTCAGTTCACAGTTTACTTCTTTATTTGACAGAGGGACACAGAAGGATGTAGGATCATAGTCTGTATAAAGTGTGGGACCTATTGTGTTTTGGGGGCAGACAGACAGGTGAGCCTGAACACTCGGAGGCCCAGTCACTGGAGGAGGGGGCGCATGCGTGAGAGGTTTAGTGCCGTCGCACTCAGAAGATGTTTGGCGCGCTGCCTGCGTGTTCCTGCAGTGTGTGCGTACTGGCGCAAAGCGCGGCGTTCCGCTCGGTGCTCGTCCTCATCAACAACAACAACAACCGGATAAAGTGTTTCCCGGCTCCCGGTGCGCTGACACACCCAGAGGGACACGCTCACCCCGGGCCTCTGTGACGGTAAGAGCCCGCACCGACGGCTCCGCGCTCTCCTCGTCCCCCCGCTCGAGCTCCGTTTCCGCGAGGATGTCTGCGCGCTCTCGAGCCGCCATGGCCGCTCGAGCTCCGTCTCGCTCCTGTCGCCGGAGCCGCGGCGCCGCTGCTGCTCGCGTGCCTGTGAGTCGGTCCCGGGGACGGCGGCGAGGCACGCGGCCCGCTACCCGTCCGACAGACGATAGTGTCGGTCAGCAGTTTAATGGGAGCTAGTCCGTGGTGGATAGTAACTTGATAAACGCCATTTTGTGTGAAGCGGACTCACAGGCCGAATTGTCCGCCATTTAACACAAACACCACAAGTTTCACCACAAATATAAAAAATGTCGTTCAACACTGACACTCACTGTAAACATAACGGTTGTTACACACCCGAGGTAGGCTACATCCCAGTCAGCTGGGCTGGGCCCGGCAGGCCGCTGTTTACACCGGTATCATTTAGAATGTCGAATTTTAGTTTAGCATGTTAGCTCCCCTGTGTTACAGGCTAGCGCTAGCCCCACTGGTAAACACAGTCACCATTACCACCCGAAACCTCCGCTGTACACACCGACACGACGTTATTCTCCCACTATCACGCTTTCTTTTTCTTAATTTTAAAACCATTACGTTACTGTTCACATCGCAGCCGTTATCGCCTAGCCCAGACCGCTTCAAATTGACTAACTTTTGGAGAGACGGTTGACCGTGCGGGTCCAGGTGTGTACCGGGTCTGTGGACGTGTCCAGATAAAACCCGGTGGGTTCACGGAGCTTCATTAAATAAATACAATCCTCTGAAACAATGTACGCGTGAGCTCGGTGACTGTCTGCCCCTTCCGTTCAGTCAAAGGCTCCATGAAGCGTGCACACGCAACGGTGCGCGTGTCCGCGGCATTGAAGGTACATGAACTACTGCAAACATACTGGTTAGCGGGTGGGGTGGCGTGGGGGGGTCTGTCGGTGCCTCTGGGCGCTGGACTGACACCCTGCTGCTCATAGGGACTGACAGGTCAGTTTCTAATGAAGAGGTGTTAACACTTAAAATCCAGAGAGTGGAGGAGAGTCAGACCTGAACCTTGACATGCTGATCCGCTTCAGTGGGACTTCAGTGTCCCTTCAGAATAAAGCTCCAGAAATCCACTCAGAAACCAGAGAAATGGGGCCACAGAGCTTCACTGAGAATCCTGCAGTTTTTAAGTTTCACAGCTCCAGCATCACAGTGAGCAGTCTGAATAGGCCCCACATGTGAACTGGGAGTGAGAGTGTGTCCAACTATCTCCAACAGAGCTGAAAACACTCTCTCTCTCTTGAGACTGAGATCAAGAGCTGTCATGAACACACTGTCCTGGGGGCTGTGCAGTAGTTCGCTCATTTGCAACAAGTTTTTACACCTACCGGTAAATAAAACATCCAGGGTTCAGTTAAATCATATTTGAATTATGAGTCTTAAATGCATAGTTCAACATTTTGGCAAATCCGCCTATTGATAGCTTTCAGTGACGTCACTTCCCAGGGACCTGGCGGTCAAAAGCAACATTCCAAAGTGGCCCCGCAATGGACTTTCTATGGACAAACAACCGAGTAATGACTTAAATCATCTGCCACTGTGCCAGCAGCCGAGAAAGAAAGATATAAAAACAGCTTTGAAGTTTTGGTCACTTGTGCCCCATATTCAACACCAGCTGCTGTATACGAGCTGGATGACCAGTTCCCTGCCGAAGCTCCAGTTGGGCGATGTTTACATTTACCTGGTGGAGAATCCATCATCCTCCACCGCTTGCAACCAATATTTCCGGTGTTATGGCTCAACTGGTGTCTGATTAAAAGCCCCATTTTGTAGTTTTTTGATCTTAAAATAATGTTTCTGAACTCGTTGAAGTGGTAGAAATGTACCTGTAACTTTCCTGTGTGGGAACACCGTCCTGGTACCGCAGCTCCGCTGAGCTCCACAGTCTGAGCTCCAGCCCACTGAGCCCAGGCTCCCTGCTCCTCTCACCCACAAACCAGAGCCCTTAGCTGGGCTGCACGGTGACCAGCTGCCCTCCCCCTCCCCCGCCTGGAGCTTTGCTACGCACCGCTACCGACGGCAACGATGACGGCGGTCCGATAGCAGCGGGACCGGCGGCGGCGGCGGCGGCGGCGGCGATGGTAACCCGGCGGGACCGCCGCCACCGGGCACGGCAGCAGTACCGCCCGCGGCGGCAGCGGCACGGTAACGGGGGTCGGGACCGACCGCGGCGCGGCGAGGACGATGTTGTTATTGTATTTTCAGAGTGTTTTCCATTACTTCGTAACTTTAACATGACAGGCTTTGTCATAGTGTGCAGTGTTGTGCAGAGTGAGAGTAGTGTGGCGCTGACTGACTGTAGATTGGCGGAACAGGTTCACTCACAGAAGCATATGGCTGCAGTAACATGTGAACTGCGGCTTGATTTGTGAATTTGTGACAAATCTGCGGACGGAAGTGCAGCACAGCTGTTGTTCGGTACGGTAACCAGTTAAATCAGACACCAGTTGGGCCATAACACCGGTATTTTTGGAGCAGCAGGGAGCAGTGTGTGTTTTTCTGCCTTGTCCTAAGCCGCGGACAGCGGGGAAGTGGATTGTTTTGACCGCCAGGGGGGCGTTCCATACGGGCCGTGACGTCACATGAAAGCTACAGTCGGCAAGCAAGGAAAGTCACTTCCGGTTAGGGCCGTGGGGGAAAACAAACCGTTTTCCCCATACACACTCATGCAAAAAGGCGGCATTTTAAACCTTTGTCAAACGCTTGTTCGCCGTCCTGTCTTAGTTTTAATCACATATGCTGACAAAGAGCTATATATTAGAAAACTCATCACGATCTGGGTCGATTGCTGTCCGTACATCTTAAAATATAAAGTTTTCACAGCCATAGCCTACACCGAGTCAGCAGGGTCGGCAACCTTCACTTCCGGTCAGAGCGTTACACGTTTGGAGAAGATGAGCGAAGTTCCGATATAAAAGTTCAGGTTGTGGTTTTTGAATTTATTTGCGGTGCAAAATAATACACAATAACTCAGGCAGTGTCTACGAGTGTCTAGAGCCGGCCGGCGGCGACTAAGAGAGCGTCAGAGCCGTGGGGGAAGACAAATATGACTGACTGTGAAATACCTAATATTTTTAAATGTACGGACAACAATCGACCCAGATCGTGATGAGTTTCTAAAAATATAGCTCTCTGTCAGCATATACATGTGATTAAAACTAAGACAGGACGGCGAAAAAGCCTTTGACAAAGGTTTAAAATGCCGCGTTTTTGCATGAGTGTGTATGGGGGACACGGTTTGTTTTCCCCCACGGCCCTAACCGGAAGTGACGTTTCCTTGCTTGCCGACTGTGTCTATTGCCATGATCTCTATAGTCATAGCATTAGGTTCATTAGGCTACCTTTAATTATCGGTGCATGCTATTTTGAGATCTGTGGGGCAGAGACGTGAGCTGCTCAGCTAACACAATGGAGGTGAATGGTACAGGTCCCCTGTCCCTCATCAAACTCATCAAATACACAATCCAACAACTCCAAAACACTCTGGTGGACAAGTTGTGACCTGTACATTCACACTACATTCACATTCACCCACACTATGAAATACAAGTGTTTTAATTATGTAACATTACGACACATGAAGCAAATGATCGTAACTACTTGGGCTTTTGAAATCACTCCACCCAGCAGTCATGTCAGGAATGTAGTTCCGGCTGCATTTACCTCGAAAACAACTCTGTCTCGTAATGTTACATTATTATTTCATAGCGTGATGAATGTGCAGGTCACAACTTGTCCACCAGAGCGTTGTGGAGTTGTTGGACTGTGTATTTGATGAGTTTGATGAGGGACAGAGGACCTGTACTGTTCACCTCCATTGTGTTAGCTGAGCAGCTCACGTCTCTGCCCTGCGCATCTCAAAACAACATGCACTGATAATTAAAGGTAATGAACCTACTGCTATTATGGCAATAGGTGAATTTGCCAAAATGTTGAACTATCCTTTAATCTTGGATGTTAACTTGGTCATACCAGTACATGCTATGTGTTAACTTGAGTCAGCTTGTTAATTATCAGAGGCTGGTTTGTAGCGTTATCCACAGTGCAGGATCAGAGCGCTAAGCCTTGGAAAATGTTTCTGTTGATTTGGGTGAGCTTTTGATTGGTGAGTTTAATGAGGGAAACCCCTCAGCGTTGTGTCACCCTCTGTTTTCTGTTTGCAGATGGCAGAGACAGTGAAGTACGTGGACGACGAACACAAGAGCATCTTCCTGAAGCTGCTGAACGAGCAGCGTCTGGAGGGAGAGCACTGCGACATCGCCGTGGTGGTGGAGGATGTCAAGTTCCGCGCTCACCGCTGCGTGCTCGCCGCCTGCTCCAACTACTTCAAGAAGCTCTTCAAGAAACATGAGGTGACACATTGACTTGATCAGTCTTTTGGGAAGGCTCTGTCCTCCTGCACCCATCACATACCCTACAAATCTGTGTGCGTGTTTGTGTTTGATTCAGGTGGACAATTCATCTGTGATTGAGATCGACTTCATCCGCTCTGATATCTTTGAGGAGGTGTTGAACTACATGTACACAGCAAAGATCTCTGTCAAGAAGAGGGACGTCAACCTCATGATGTCCTCTGGTCAGATCCTGGGCATCCGCTTCCTCGACAAGCTCTGCTCACAGGTAACACACACACACACACACACACACACACACACACACACACACACACACACACACACACACACACACACACAGTAATGTACAGGAAACACACAGTGACAGAATGGTATTACTTTTGTATCAAATCAATCCAAACAAAACCTCTTCAATGTCTTCAATGAAAATAAGAGCTCGAGAAAGAATAAAACTTTATTTAAAGGAAAACTTTGTTTTTTTTCCAACCTGGGCTCTGTTTTCATATGTTTTTCTGTATACGTGAGTGATGGATAATACTTTTATTGAGGTGGCTCCAGTATGGAGCCGGGCAGGCAGCCTGCAGCCCAGCTAACGCTCTTCAACCGCGCAAGTGGCTCCCGTCAACGTTGGCCCTATAAACCTGCATTTTTTTCACACTGACAGGCTCAGATAGTTAGAATGAGTGTCCCACAACATTCTAGAAAGGAGAAATGAATGTATGTCTCTACCTCGTCGGCACGGCGCAGTGCATCCACAGGAGTGTCAGCATCCATTTGTAGCACACCTCTAGCCCTAACTTGTGAAAGCTGCGCGAAGAGTAGCCCAACATTTTGTTGCTACAATTTGGAAATGCTCCGGTCGTTTCTCCTCACCTCAGTCAGGTAACAATATTCCCCATCGGTGTTTTGCCGTGAGATTTCAGAACGAGATTTCTAGTGTGGTGAGATTTGGACACAGATCACAACAAACAGCAACCTCCAGCTAAACATACGTTCATTTCTCCTCTCTAGTATGTTGTCGGACACTCATTCTAACTATCTGAGCCTGTCAGTGTGAAGAAAATGCAGGTTTATAGGGCCAACTTTGACGGGAGCCACTTGCCCGGTTGAAGAGCGTTAGCTGGGCTGCAGGCTGTCTGCCCGGCTCAATACTGCAGCCACCTCAATAAAAGTATTATCCATCACTCACATATAAAGAAAAACATAAGAGAGAAAAAACTCACTGAAGAAAAAAACTGTCATCTCAAAAGCAAAATGTATAACTTGAAAACAAATTTCAAATATATTGGTCCTTTAAAGGGATAGTTCAACATTTTGGCAAAGCGAACCGTAAACAAAAACATATTTATCAAAAATAATTAAAGGACCAATATATTTGTAATTTGTTTTCAAGTTATACATTTTGCTTTTGAGACTACAGTTTTTTGCTTCGGTGAGTTTTTTCCCCCTTAACTCATTGAGTGCCGCGCTCCTTTCCAAAGTTTTAGTCAAGTGTACCGGCAAATTAGACCATATTTGACTTTTTATTTTAGAGCCATAGTGTATTCTATATTATTGCCACCAACACATACTGTAGCTCATTTGAAAGGTTTAACTTTATCCTTCAAATGGCCACAAACCGTTTGTTTCTACGTGCCTCCGTTCCTGAGAAAAGTCAAGCTAAACATGGCTGGGTTTCACCAAAATCCCTCCTTTTTTTCTAGAAAAGGAGATACAGCGTCTTTTATGAAAGGTGCGCTGTTTGTGTCTGTCGCTCTTCAGACACTCGCATTTCTGGATCAAAGGGCTCGTATAAGATAAATATACACAACAATTGTTGTTCTATTCACAAAACCACCATCGGGGGCGGGGGGGGGCGCCACTAAACAGCAATAACACAGACGCACCGTGCCGTGTCACAGCCTCTCGCCGCGGAACGTGAGGCTCTGCCGGCCACAGCGGCTCGCGAACACCGGTCCCGCCGGTGGTCGCGGTCCGTCTGTGGTACGGGTCGGTGGTGCCGGTCTGCTTTGGTCCAGAGACCATCAGATTTTACCGCGGGAGGACTTTGGGGAGGACACGGTGTTGCTCCAGATGAAGACCGGGCGGGACAGTCGGCTGAGAGCTTCCTGGTTCAGCTCCCAGCTGCTGCAGCCTCGCGGGTGAGCGGAGCAGCAGCGGAGCAGCTGCTGCATCCACATGCAGAACTCCGTTTGCAGAAGCTGAGTTATGATAAAAACTTCCAGATCATGAGCTGTCATGTGACTTTGATCGTCATCTATTTCAGTTCTCCTCGTCGTAGAGTCCCCAAATTTACATATAATGTGTATTAAAGTGTCTATTTTCATAATTTAAAAAAAAAGCAAAAAACGAAAAATTTCGTTTTTGGCACTCAACGCATGGGAACGAAAAACGAGAAATTACGTGGTTGGCACTCAATGAGTTAAATTAAATGTTATTCTTTCTCAAGCTCTTATTTTTGTTTGACATTGAAGAGGTTTTTGTTTGGATTGATTTGATACAAAAGTAATTCCATAGTGACAGTAAAGTACAGATACACTAGAAGTGACAGTAATGACAATGGGTGTATAGTGGATAGTTGATGGTCTGTGTGTGTGTGTGTGTGCGCTCAGAAACGGGACGTGTCATCAGACGACAAAGAGAAGTTTCCCTATGACATAGTGAAGATGGCGCTGCCCCCCGAGGCCCAGCTGGCTGCCGAGTCCGAGGTAATCAATACTGATCAATACATTATCAGCAAATACTGACATCACACGTCTGTCACGCCGACACTAATCTCATGATGGCGTGTGACTGCGTCAAGGTCCTCGGAGAACACGACGACACGCCCAGCGCCGACGACCTTGTGGAAGCATCGGCCAATCAGGAGCTGGATAAGTCTCCCAGTGCGGCGCTGCGTGTCCAAGAGGCCATCCTGAAAGAGCTGACCAATGAGGATGTGCACAAGGTACACACACTTTGTATTATCTGAAAGTATCTTGTATTTTTCTAGAAGATAAATATGTACATGTTGTATTCCTGGAACGCTAATGCTGTTAGCTCTTCATTCCACGTGCCAGTGAGCGCATGCTGCCCATTATGAGAGAGGAGCTGACATCTCCTCTCATTGTCTGTGCATCCCTTTCTACCTCCTCTCTGGATCTCTGCAGGGATATTAGTAGTTTTGCAGGGTTGAATGAAAAAAAAAGAGTTGAATGTCTTAGATAATTTTCCAGGACAACTCAAGCTTTTCTATCACATCAGCTACCAGAGCTCTGTTTGACCTTTTTAGACCCCACCAAGGATTTATCTTCCAAACAAATGCCTAGTGAGAAAACTAGAGACTTTACCGTAAAATTCGGGATATAAGTCGCACTGGTATGTAAGTCGCAGTTTATGTTTGGGGGTCTCAAACTGGAAAAACATATTCCCATATTTTTTAAATAAAAATGCTATACAGCGTGAAGTTTCTGTGCTGCATTGTAGCGTTTCTATTTTAAATTTAAAGCAACATTGCGGAGTTTCAGCTCAGTGCTTCCACCATCTGGTGAGAAAAATGAAACTTATCAGCCAGCGCATCCAGCGTTTATTCCCATTAATAAAGACAGTATTTCCCACATGTTTGCAAGGAGGAGACTGTGTGGTGGGTGGTCGGGGGGGCGGGAGGGCGATGCGGTGGCGGCGGTGGTGACGACGACAACCGGAGGAGAACCGTAACTTTCGCTTTTACCCACCACGTCTCTCCTCGACTCAGAGGGGAGGGGGGAGGAGGGGGGGCGGTGATTCGTACCCGTGAAGGGAAGTTACATAGTGCAGTTTCAGCTGACGCGACCCGGCTCAGGCTGCAGCGGCAGCACCATTCATCCTATTAACCATTTTTCTACCATTGCAGTGAGTCTGGAAACATTATTTTAAGGCCGAAAAACTCCGCAATGTTACTTTAAAAAAGAAAAAGAGATCACGGGGTAATTTGAATAGGCTACTGTACATTTAGTGCAATATAGCGCACGTGTGTGTGTGTGTGTGTGTGTGTGTGCCTGCACATTAGATAGAGACCAAGTCCAGCAGGAGGAGGGGCTGACTGACAGAGATGATAGAAAACACTGTTAAAAAAAACATAACAATGAGATTATTTTCTGTGAGAGACTATGGCGGACCCAAACGAGTCTTAATCAGGAAAAAAACACCCGCGGCGCGAAGTCGTATGTGGGTACAGAACACATCACTGTTTACACCGTCACAACGTGTTCATGACGACCTCCGGAGGTGGTTTGGCCGATCGGAGCACTGTACTTTCATGTGGTCAAGCTCCATCTGATTGCAATCTGATCGCTGCAAATACGGTGTGAACGGGGTTGAAATTTACCTTGGTCTATAGGTCGCACCGGCGTATAACCCGCACCCAACTTTTTAGATGAAAAAAAAGGGCAAAAAAGTGCGACTTATACACCAAATTTTACGGTAGTTGATGAGTGTTTCTGGTATTGGACGGCGAGCATGAGGGTTTTCTCTGCTGATTGACAGATAGGGGAGCAGCAGAAAGCTGTAGTGGGTGTTTGTTTATGCTGTTCTATGATAAATTTGTCATCATTTCTAAGCATGTAAGAGATAGAGAAGTCAGAGCCACAGACTGCACATCTTTAAATCAGACTTCTGGGGCTGAGAGAGGAATTAACATAGAAACAAACTGGTTAAATGTACAAGATAAGGCACAACTGTCAAAGCAAAGCATGACTGGGACGAGCGATGTGTGAGTGTGTTGTGTAATGACATGTCTGTCAGACTGGAGCAGCTGGAAATGTCCTGGAAAATGATTTCAAGAAACGAGTGTGAACCCTGTTGTGGTTGCTAGGCGGGCTGGTGAGAGTGCAGTCAGCTGATCCCCGGGGTAAATAACAGTGCAGCCATAGAGGTGCTGTGCAACACAGAGAGGGAGCAGTGGTTAGACAGTGGTCAAAGACAAGGCTAAAAGCTGGAGTTGTAAAAGTCTGAAGTGAAGGGTCTTAAGAAACAGATGAGAAGCTGTGATGTGGCTCTGTCATCCTCACATGTACAAACAGCACCTGTTTATTGTTTATTTTGGATCCCCATTATCCTGGGCTCCACACAACAGAGATAGTTACAACGTTATAACATGTTCACAAAAAAATTACATGAAGTCATTCAACATAAATATATTAACATGATTATAGAAGAATTATATGAAAAATTACATGAAGTCATTCAAAGTAAATGTATGATTATCCACAAGTTTCCGAGCGTCATCTATGGTCAAAACCAGAAGCCGGTTTTGCATTTCCAGTGAAATTGTACATTTATGTTTCCATGGTTTTCAGTCGTTGTCATAGTTGCGGTAAACACATGGATCTATTAACGCTGGCTTTTAACACGGATGTCAATTTGTGTGATATCCATTGTTAAAAGCTGGTGTGATGATCCATGCATTTTTTACAGATTTTCATTGAAAAAAAAAAAATCCATGCATTTACCACGACTACCAAAACCATGGAAACGTAAACATAAAATTCCACCGGAAGAGCAAAACTGCCTTACGTTTTTGGTGTTCGGAAAAAGGTGGATAGAAGAGTTACATGAAGCATATGAAGTTATTCCACATAAATGTATTCACATGATTATAGAGAGTTCCCCATAATTTCATGATTTCATAATTTCCTAGCTCTGTTCAACTCATAATTTCATGACAAATCACAGCTTCCTTCAGTTTCATTTTAAAACTGGACA
Organism: Trachurus japonicus; assembly: GCF_045865225.1. Lineage (NCBI taxonomy): Eukaryota > Metazoa > Chordata > Actinopteri > Carangiformes > Carangidae > Trachurus > Trachurus japonicus. The sequence continues at coordinate 25,360,475 of NC_140926.1, forward strand.
TCCCAGCAGTTGTGATTAAGCGTGGGGGGAGACTGTTTCTAGCTCTATACATGACTGACTTGTTAAAGGGATAGTTCACCCAAAATTCAAATTTCACTCATTATCTACTCACCCTCATGTCAACTAAGAGCTGTGAGAATTTTCAGAGTCCTCCGTTCCTTCTCTGAGTTACGGGGGCGTCCGTGCAGCAGTATTTGTCCATATAATGGTTGTGAATGGATACCAACTTTCTTCGTCCAAAAAGACACACCAAAAAACATCCAAATACCTCCATACTGCTCGTCTGTAATGTCCCTCTTGTATTGAAGCCCCAACATGAGAAATTGTTCCCAAAAAAAAAAAAAGTCTAGCTTGTTTGTAGCGGAAGCTCCCAGTGTCTTGGTTCTCTGCTCTTCCTGTGTGAGATTTGCACTGACCGGCGGAACAATTTCTCATGTCGGGGCTTCAATACAAGAGGGACATTACAGACGAGTAGTATGGAGGTATTAGGATGTCTTTTTGGTGTGTCTTTTTGGATGAAGAAAGGTGGTATCCATTCACAACCATTATATAGACAAATACCAGAGATGGGGACTCGAGTCACTGTGACTTGGACTCGAGTCGACTCGAGTCGCTATTTTGATGCGACTTGACTTGACTTGACAAAAAATAAAAGACTTGCGACTTGACTCAGACTTGAAGGTTAAAGACTCGGGACTTGACTTGACTTGAGACACGATGACTTGAATGACTTGAATGACCAGCCGCCACCGCTGAATTTCTCACCGGCACGGCACCAGATCAGTCGGTGTTTTTTTTTTTCCCCCGGACTTTTTATGCATTTATTTTGAAAGGACCGCTGGAGAGAGAGAGGGAGGGGGAGAGAGTGAGAGGCAGGTTTGATACGGAGGGGCCTTCAGGGTCGCTGCAGCGGGCTACATGGATCTATTAGGCTATAATATAATACATCCATGGCGTGCTATCACGCTCGCAGCTCAGTGTTTTTAAACGGAGATTTCATCCGGAGTTTCAGTGACGGTGAGCGGCCTGACGCTGCTTCATTAACGCTGCGTCGCCGCCGCTGTTCAGAGTCGGGACAAACGCACAGTAACCAATAGACCTATCAGTCACCTGTTACCATAGCGAGAAGCTATCGTGTCCTTTTTAAAAAATTAAAAAATCTCCTCTGCTTCAGCCTCACGTTCTCACTGCTGCAGAATCTGCAGTGACTACACAGCTGTTTGCCTGTCAGTCATAGCATCCAGGAATGTTTCAATGTTACACATTCTTTGACTTTTGAATATAAAATATCAAATTAATATCTAACTACTTGGTATGAGTGCAGGCTGAGAATGGTGTTGTCATGATAGAATATAGCTAATAGATTTTCTATTCTATTCTATTCTATTGATGTAGTAGGAGTTAACCTTTTGTGATCAGATCAGGTATGAAGAGGCTCATTAATGCATTATAAGACATGATAAGACATAAGACATAATAGATGTTCTATTCTATTCTATTCTATTCTAATATATTGTCTTCACTTTATTTAGATTAGATTCTGCGGGTGAAATTTCAATAATAAGGTGACTTGACTTGGACTTGACTTGACCTATGCAGGACTTGACTTGGACTTGACTTGACATAACCTGTGACTTGACTTGACTTGACTTGCCCAAAGAAAAACGACTTGGGACTTACTTGAGACTTGAAGGTTAAGACTTGAGACTTACTTGAGACTTGCACATGTGTGACTTGGTCCCATCTCTGACAAATACTGCTGCACGGACCCCCCCGTAACTCAGAGAAGGAACAGAGGACTCTGAAAATTCTCCCAGCCCTTAGTCGACATGAGGGTGAGTAGATAATGAGTGAAATTTGAATTTTGGGTGAACTATCCCTTTAATGCATTGGTTCTGGGTAAAGGCCGAGAGAAGCTGTTAGCTGAGGCCCGTCTGCTGCTAGAACTCTGTTTTACGTTTGTTGGTTGAAGTTGTAAGAACAAAAAACAGGTTTACGTAAAATCGAAGTCTTTGTCAAGTCCATAATAAGAATGTAAGCTGCTGTGTGGCCTCTCCAGGTGACCTGCTACGACCAGGATGTGGTGGGCGAGATGGAGGCGGAGCCCAAAGAGCTGGGGGCGGAGCATCACGCCACCCAGACGCTGACGTTCGCCGACAGCATGGGGGAGGTGAAGGACGAGCAGCCTCCCGGTTGGTCCACGGCCACCACGGACATGAAGTTTGAGTACCTGCTGTACGGGCACAGAGAGCAGCTGGCCTGCCAGGTGTGTGGGAAGACCTTCCTGGACGAGAGCAGACTCAGGTACACACCTACACACCCACAGCCGCATCCAGCAGCTTTGCATACGCACAAATATATGTTATGTATGTACACCATCTGTGACGCTAACGGTCAGATGCATCAAAGATAGAGCTATCATGCAAATTAGCCTTCCCTGCACACCAGCTCCACATCTGGTGTAAACTCCATTCTGCTGCTTTCAGTCAGTCGGGAATCCAGAGAAACAAGAAACACTGGGTCCTGATTTACAGCGTCAGACTGCATGTCCAAACAGAGTGGAATGGAAACACAAACACATCCATTTGGGTCAAATTTAAAGGGATAGTTCAACATTTTGGCAAACTGGCCCATTGCCATAATCCCTATAGTCATAGCAGTAGGTTTGTTACCTTTAATTGTCGGTGCGAGTTATTTTTAGAACAGCCAAGCAGAGCCGTGAGCTGCTCAGAGCTACGCTATAGAGGCTAATGGGATTTCTTGGTTTCCCTCATCAAACTCATCAAATACACAATCCAACAACTCCAAAACGCTGTCGTGGACATGTTGTGACCTGCACATTCACCACGCTATGAGATAATAACAGAACGTTACCAGACAGAGTTGTTTTAGAGGGAAATGCAGAGACTTCTTGATGAAAAACTGTCCCTGACAGGAACGTGCATCAGCTGTTTTGCATGAATTTCCCTCTAAAACAACTCTGTCTGGTAACATTCTGTTATTATCTCATAGCGTGGTGAATGTGCAGGTCACAACTTGTCCACCAGAGTGTTGTGGAGTTGTTGGATTGTGTATTTGATGAGTTTGATGAGGGAAACCAAGAAATCCCACGAGCCTCAGTAGTGTAGCGCTGAGCAGCTCACGGCTCTGCTCCGCCGTTCTGAAAAATAGCTCTCACCAATAAATAAAGGCAGGGCTGTAAACTAACTTTTTGGCTCACCTGCCAAGGGGACCGGTAGATGAAAAAATCTACCGGCCAAGGACATTTTTTACCGGCCAAATAATAAGTTGCCTCTTTTCGTTACATATACATCAGTTTCAGCACTTTTCATTGAGATAACAGTATTTTATAGCAATACATGCTTAGAAAAGAAGCCAAAGCCAAATAAATTGTAATCTTATTGAATAATCAAAACATTCCAAATTGGGAAACCTTAACATTGCAAAACTAACAAACGAAACACTCCTTTTATTCTATTCTATTCTGTATTCTGTTACTCAAAGATGTTCACAAGTCTTTTTTTGCAAGTCAAGTCTCAAGTCTTTGTGGGGTGAGACTTCATCAAGTCTCAAGTTTTTGGTCAGGAGTTCAAGTCAAGTCTCCAAAAAATAAAAGTCTCCTGTCTCTTCTGGTTGTAATGACCCTTCTATCAACTGCTGCTATCCGGTCTACTAAGAATACTGCACAGCTAAATCTAAGAAATTCAAAGAATTTACTGTATTATTATCACTCCTTTATTAGCATACAGTACCTATTGATTAGTTGTTTATGATCACTTTAAATAGGCTATTGCAATGCAATATGAAGAAAACACACAATGAAAGCTTTCATTTAAAGAAAAACTGTATTCTGAGTCAAGAAAGAATCAAGGCTGCTCTGCCTCTATGCATGTTTCTGAGAGAAGAACTGCTGTTATTATTATTTTTTAATTAGCTCAGTCAACTCGTGGGGGCGTGTCGACCCGTGCAGACTTCTATACGGGCCTTCAGTCATATTTCGCAGCAAAAAAACAGCAACAACGTATCCTACAGTAGCCTGATATGTGCCAGTCCAGTTATGCAGCAGTCCCCGCGAAGGAGGGCCAGACAACAAACGTTGTGCCTCACCTGTACGGACGGTGCGGCTATAGGCTATTAAAAAAAAGAAAGAAAAAAGCCGGTTCACAGTCACCTGTCACTCACTCGCAGCTGACTGAGCTGTCAGAGGAGCTCTGCCTCTGTCCCTCTCTCTGTCCCTCTCTCTTGTAAAAATAATAATGATTGTTCACGAGTCCCAAAACACGAGTCCAAGTCTAAGTCTGAAGCATAGACTGTGGTCTGAAGTCTCTGTGTGTGCAACTCGAGTTCGAGTCGCAAACGGAGTCCCCATCTCTGGTCCATAGTTCCGTGCGCGCGAGAGAGATGGGCAGGCAGGCACGCACGCACGCACGCACACACGCACACACACACAGCTGCGGGGCAAAAACAACCGGCGCGGAGAAATGCAAGTCTGGTTTGAAGGGAGGGCTCCGGCTCGCGCGGAGCGCGCGGCGCTTTGCAGCGCTTCCGCGGTGTCCGCGTGTGACACTGGCGTGAGGCTACGTTGCTTCTGAGGGGAACTGTTTTCTACAGCGGGGTCAAGCGGGACAAACATCTACCCGCCCCCGTGGCGTGTAGCCCTCCAAATTTAAGTCGCCAGGGGAATATTTTAGTCGCATTTGGCGAGTGGCGACCGTTAGTTTACAGCCCTGAATAAAGGTAACAAACCTACTGCTGTGACTATAGCGATTATGGCAATGGGCCAATCTGCTAAAAATGAAGAGGAGAGGAGACGTTGCAGATGAGTGCACATATAACGTTATAGCCTAGATAACGGTTAAATGTTATTTCTGTTACATACGAGGAACATAATTTCACACAATACAACAATCACAGCTTAGACAGACTTGGGGCCTGTACTGCGAAGGAGGCTCAACATACCTAGGCTTAGTGCTCAAGATGCAGCTCAACAAACCCTCAAGTCCGCAATCAGAGCTAAACGGTACTGTGACGGTGGTTATCAACTTAATTAGTCAAGTCCGGTTCTCAGCTTTGTGCTCTGCGCGCGTTCACATAAAAGGGGGTGTTTGACGTCATATTATTCTACTTCCGCACGAAATGGATCCACAACGGGCTGATTTCAGCCAAGACGAGTGCAATTGTTTTAATGGAGAGAGTATGAGCGATATTTAAAAAAAAGCACGATCACAGCCTGAAGCAACAGTGTTGCTGCAAATATGACAAGAGAGGAGGCTGCTTTTAATTTTTCTGACAGCTCTTGCGCTACTTTTAAATATGAAGCTTTATCCATATAAACTAGAGCAACATCAACTGTCATTTTAAATTGTGTTATATTGTTATATATTTCACTGATCGCAATTATAACGCGAGTGTGTGTTTTATTGGAAGCGAGGCTGAATAGGTTACAGTGAGGGTTTTTTTTAGGTGCTGTAGCTACAAGCAAATCTCATAAACAAAGACCTTTTTAAATGTGAAAACAGCGGAGACTTATTCAAGATTTGCGTTTGGGCAACACTGAAATATAACAGGCGACACATCGGAATTAATTTATTCACGGCCACATTAAGTGAAATTATTAACTTTACCGATTATCCATCTGATTATCTGTCCTGCTGCGAGCGAACAACTTCTATCAGTGGTGACTGACTGTATATAAAAGTAAAATATAGGCTATAGTCTAATATATAATGAGCTCCTGACGCTCAGCTCAACGGGTGAGGAGGCGGAGACTCAGCGGAGACGCTCAGAGAGAAAGTCAACAGCAGCGATCAGCTGATCTCTCCCTCCGTACAAACGCTCCGTTCTGATCCAGCTCCACCGGACTTTCAAAGTAAAGGTGCCGCCAGCTGTAAATGAGTTAAAATAGTGAAACAGCGGCGCTTTTATAGCCGGTTTTATGATTAAACTCTTAACATAACCTGATCGGGACCAGGTTATGAGCTAAGCATAAGTTACCATGGTGATCTAGCCTCGTTAAAAGACAGCCACCTTCGCAGTACAGGAGAGGCTGGCTTTACACTCAACATACCTCGCTAACCCACTAAACTGGCTTCGCAGTACAGGCCTCTGGAATCAGCAGGTAAACAATGAGTAGTGCGCTCAACCACAATGGACGCTATGCAGCTCACCATGAGAGACTGTTGGCGCCTTCAATACTTATTTTCCCTGCTGTACATTAACTCATTATGATCCCATTCCATTTGCTTGTCTCAGTTTGGAGCATGTGTGTTCTGTGAAGGGTGACTGAGCAAAGTGACGTCTAGATGGAGGTTACAGTGTGGAGCACAGCAGCAGTGTTAGGTCAGTCTGCTGTGTGAGCATTTTGGATTAAGTGCAACCTATGATTAAAAAAAAAAAAGCTCTGTGACTGTGCTGACACTGCAGCAACACTTCCAATATGTTGGAATCTATAGAGGCCTGAACATGCACAAAGGCTCCTATAGATACTTATCAGTAGGTGACGTCACGGTGCGTTCCACCTGGCCGCCGCCATGCTGGGTACCGAACACTGAGTTAACCTCTATTCAGCTCAGTGCAGCCACGTCCTCTCTGACCAGAAATGACTGCTGCCTGATGTAGTTTGGATATGGATATTTCTCATTTTGATGGCCTTGCCTTGAAAGCACACACCTCCAGCACCTTTCTGCTGAGACGATCTTTGACAGCGCGGTGCGCCGCTCTCTCTCCCGTTAAAACTTAATCTAGCTCACCCAGCGGACCTCTCTCTCTCTCTCCTCGTCTCTCTCTCTCTCTCTCTCGCTCACTGTCTCTCTCCTGTTATATGTGTTTAACCAAATACACGAAAAGCCAAATCAAATCAAAAATGCGTAGCCCACTTCTTTTTTCTTTTTTAACTCACAGACATTTTCATAAAGTAATAAAATATCTGGACATTTTGCCATCGTTAACATTGAGACAAAAGGCTGCAGGAATGGAAGAAGAATTCGGCAAATCATCTTATCACGCAAAAAGGCACAACAAACAGGTTTTGCACAATGGTTTGCACAAATAAGTCTTAATATGCGCAACACCTTCTCATCACAATCCACGCCATCTACACAGCTACGTTATCAGCTCAGCTGTTATTAAAACCCAACTCATCAGGACGCGATGACCACCACTCACATTAAACAAACCGTTAACTATTAATCCACACTCAAACCGAGGCAGCAATAGTGTTAACTGTACTCAACAAGCTGTTATTACAAGGTTTACAACAGATATGACAGACAACCTGGGCCGTGTGTGTGTGCGCGCGTGTGCGTGTATAAGAAAGGGAGGGAGGGAGGGAGGGAGAGAGAGAAAGTAGGTAAAAGCTGCTAGCTGTTAGCTACCGTAGCTCAGGCGTCGGTCTCCCGTCAGGTAAAAGCTGCTGTTTATTCCTCAGATGAAGCTCATGTTGAGGCTCTCCGGTACAGTTATCCATCACTGCTGTTGAATTAGCCGCTAAACTGCTGGACGCTAAAACCGAGGGGGCGTCTGTGTGTTTACAATTCACGAAAGCAACGTGAACGTACGTGCTGCTCACACTCAGTAGAGTGAGGCAGCCTCCCTTGGCGTACATGTCTCCCAAGCTGTTTAATGACGGTAAAAATGAAACAAAGTAAATATCCTGCATAGCTTCTCTTTTCTGTGCTGCGCTGATCAGAGCGGCGTCCCTAGCAACGGTGTATTTTACTTAGCAACGATCTGTTAAACAGGAATAACAGACTGTTAAATGCAAAATCAAGATGTAAATAAATATCAGAAATATCAATAAATTATCGGAATACGACATTCAATAGAGCCATGTAATAAAAAAAGGTTTATCCACTATTTTTGTGAGATTTGATGTCACAGCCCATAGACTGCCTTTGGAAGTCGGTACCCAAGATGGCGCTGTGACCGGCTGCGAACGCTGTGTGACGTCACGTGATATCTATCTATTGATAGATATCTGCGAACGCTGTGTGACGTCACGTGATATCTATGATAGATATCACGTGACGTCACACAGCGTTCGCAGCCGGTCACAGCGCCATCTTGGGTACCGACTTCCAAAGGCAGTCTATGGGCTGTGACCTAATACATCCATGGCTGTGACATCAAATCTCACAAAAATAGTGGATAAACCTTTTTTTATTACATGGCACTATTGAATGTCGTATTCCGATAATTTATTGATATTTCTGATATTTATTTACATCTTGATTTTGCATTTAACAGTCTGTTATTCCTGTTTAACAGATCGTTGCTAAGTAAAATACACTAGGTAGGGACGCCGCTCTGATCAGCGTAGCACAGAAAAGAGAAACTATGCAGGATATTTACTTTCTGTTTCATTTTTTACCGTCATTAAACAGCTTGGGAGACATGTACGCCAAGGGAGGCTGCCTCACTCTACTGAGTCTGAGCAGCACGTACGTTCACGTTGCTTTCGTGAATTGTAAACACACAGACGCCCCCTCGGTTTTAGCGTCCAGCAGTTTAGCAGCTAATTCAACTGCAGTGATGGATAACTGTACCGGAGAGGCTCAACATGAGCTTCATCTGAGGAATAAACGGCAGCTTTTACCTGACGGGAGACCGATGCCTGAGCTACGGTAGCTAACAGTTAGCAGCTAGCAGGTTTTTACCTACTCCCCCCCCCCCCCCCCTTTCTTATCGCACACACACGGCCCAGGTTGTCTGTCATATCTGTTGTAAACCTTGTAATAACAGCTTGTTGAGTACAGTTAACACTATTGTTGCTTCGGTTTGAGTGTGGATTATTAATTGTTAACGGTTTGTTTAATCGAATTTTGATCGTGATTACGATTTTGGCTTCTCACGATCATAAAAACAATGTAATCGAAGAAAAACGATTATTTTTTTGTCTATTGGTGTTTTATTCTGAAAAACACACATGCGCGCTTCCGCCCCCGCGCCTGCACTGCACTCCTCTCTCAGTTAATGCTGTGGACGAGTCCACTTCCTCCTCCGGCCCGTAGGCTACATGTGCATATGTTTACAAAGCCGGCAAGGAAGCAATCTGTAGAGCGGCGGATAACGTTATACGATGTTACGACGTGTATTTGTGTAGTTTAATCTGTCATAAACAAGAGATCACTTATGGGGCACGTCAAAAAAAGAAAGAAAAAAAAAAGTTATGGGGTGCGTTTGTGACGAGAGCTGGGACAGCGCAGCTGGGCGGAGGCTCTGATCTTCCCAGGTTGCATTTCATCCCAGAGACGCAATAAGCGACACACACGGAAGCAGAGACCCTCCATTCTCCCTCTTAACTCTTTGACTGCCAGCCATTCTCACAGCAGCTTCCTCCAGCTTGCCAGGCATTTTCCAGCTTTTTGACTGATTTCCGTAGACCCACCATAATATTATGTACTGTTACTACATACACATTCAACCCATCAAAGGAAAGAAGAGGGTCTCTAGTTTCCAGCAAAAAAACCTGTTTGTTTCTATCTTGTTCCAGTCTTGTGAAATTGACGGTTGAATATAGGTTAGTTTAGCCCAAAATGCCATTTTGGCACCAAAATCTTGAGAAAAAGAGGTTTTTGTGTCGGCTGTCATTTTCAGGTGAACCAGTACAATTGGGTCCTTTATATTTTGCTTTAGTGACGCCTCAACATCTGTACAGTTGTTCTCTTGTAAACAACAACTAAATCAACACTGACAAATGACTTTTGATGACAAAAGACAAAATATTTAGCTACTGACACACACTACTGCAGCCTTTTTTCTTTCTTTTCTTTGAGTTACAACTTTTTCTTTCCTTTTTTTTAGTGTGTGTGCGTACGTGACGTGTGCGTGTGCATACGTGTGTGCATACGTGTGTGCATACGTGTGTGTGTGTGTGTGTGTGCGCGCGCGCGCGCGCGGATCAGTTCGACAGGTTTTTGTAGCCGAAACACGGCGCTTTAGATCAGATCCAGCTTCCTCTGGTCAGCAGGCAGCGGTCTCACTCACTCTCTCTGTCTCACACACATCTACACACACACAGCCGACAGCTCTGGCTGACGCCCCCTGAACTCACAGCCACAGACATGTGCGCTCACAACAGAGTACAGACACTCCCACCACGTTTACCTCTCGTCACGTTCGCCGGCGCCGTCCGTTCCTCATCCACACTACTGTAGATCGCGGGGTTTTCAAGCTGCTATCCGAGTGATTTCTCGCAAAATCTGGCGACTTTCCAAACGCTCTTGACGACTAACGACGAGCGATCGACGGGGTTGTTGTTACTAACGTTTGTGCTTTGTATCACGGAGCTGCACAGAGCTTCGACGAGCTGCCGAGCCGCCATGAGCCCCGCCGCCGCCCCCTAAGCTCTCACCGGCGGCCAGAGTGTCACGGAGCGGCGCCGCTGCAGTCAGACACCCGCACCGCTCCGTGAGGGGGGGGGGGATACGCTATATTTTTTACATCTCTCAATCCAAATGTGTTTTTCTGCACTTTATTTTGATGATACAAGTCTGATCTTCACAGAGGAGTAGGGCAAGACATTCAGCATGGCGTTGCCATTAAAAAAACGCTAAGACGAGTTATCTCGTCTTTGGCAGACTACGCTTGGATTCGCTAAGACGAGATAACTCGTCTTTGGCAGTGAAAGAGTTAATAAGTTAAATCATGACAATTACTCCAAATCTGTTTATTCAAGGTAAAAATGTAGAAAAGTTAAGCTAAACATCCTGTATAGTTTCTGCTGCTGGATCATAAAACAAAAAAAGTTTTAAATACATTTTGAATAAATATTTAAAATTATAAACTTAAAAACCTTAAACACACATTGGCACTGTTTATTTAAGGAATAATGTAGCATGGTCAAGCTATAAATCCTGCATAGCCCCCCCCCATAATCGTGTAAATAATCGTGATTTCAATATTGACCAAAATAATCGTGATTATGATTTTTGCGTCCAGCCCTACCATGCAGGGCTCACGTCTCTGCCCCGCCGATCTAAAAACAGCTTGCACCGACAATTAAAGCTAATGAACCTACTCCTAAAACTATAGGGATTATGGTGATAGGCGAATTCGCCAAAATGTTGAACTATCCCTTTAACAATATATGCTCACACCATTGCCTAATGATCAGTGTATAAGGTTACAACAAAATAACTGTTATGAATCATCTCTTCCTTTGTGTTGTGTTCATGAGAACAGAATTCTGTCATTCAAACAACTCAGAGTTGTAGTTTACAATTATATAACAATTGATCATAATAACTGACTCCACCATTCCACTTCATTTAGGATGTACAAAGTAAATGTGTATATAACCTGGATTTTTCGGCATGCACACGTTTCCACCACACGAGGCCCCTGATCACCGTGTCTTCTTGCAGGAAACACGAGAAACTTCACTCAGCAGAACGTCCCTTTTCCTGTGAAATCTGCAGCAAAGCTTTCACCACACACGCTCACTTGAAAGGTACAAATACAACCAGATTCCACCAGATCCTGCTGTGTTTTTATTCCTGATCTGAGGTGACGTGACTGATCTGACCTCCGTCCTCACCTGTGTCTTCCAGAACACTTAAAGATCCACACGGGCTTCAAACCGTACAGGTGTGACGTTTGCGGTAAATCGTTCATCCGAGCTCCAGACCTGAAGAAACACGAACGGGTTCACAGCAACGAGAGGCCGTTCGCCTGCCAGATGTGCGAAAAGGTGAGTTAATCCGTCTCCGTCCATGATCTTCTGTCTCATACCTGTCTGTAGGGCTGCCACAAACGATTATTTTGATAGTTGACTAGTCACCGACTATTTTTTCCGATTAGTCGACTAATCGGATCATACGTAAATTGAATGTAAAACATACAGCTTATCGCACCAGCATGCAGCTGCTCTTATGTAACCATCATAGCTTTCAGCTTGAAGTGTTTAAGGTATATGCTAACTTAAAATAAAGACAATTAAGATGATTATACGTGCCCTTCTTTTCCCTATAAGAGGGGCACGGTTGCTGGTCTCCAGTGTTCGGACGCGTGCTAGTGCAGCTAACAACAAAAGGTGCCCAAGGCGAGGGTTTGTGCTAAAACACACATTTATTATAACAAAATACACAATACCTCCTTGGCGAATGGGACACGAAAGCACATAAAGACACGGTCAAAACTGTATGCCTTCGACCAGCACACCTGGCACTAATTGTCCTGGCCCTAAATACCCCCGCGACCCGGAAGCGCGTGACGCCACTTCCGGTGTCAACAGAGGTTACAACAATAAACCCCGCCAAGTACAAACACCAAAATAAAAGCGCAAATATGGCTCCTACAATGATAGTTCATTAAACTTTGAATGAAATATGCAGCTTGTAGCAACAAAAGCATAAAGTGCAAACAGCTGAGTAAAATAAGGATAAGGCACTGGCCTAAACAACACCAAAATAAATACTTGAGGTTTTTTAGGTTTTTCTTCCCTTCATTTGTCTCTGGCATTAAACATAGCTACATTTAAATAAAATGAGGTAGACACCTGAAACTAAGGAATTATTCACAATAATAAAGTTTTGGTAGGCCTATCATTCAAATATAACTTGTGCTCAGGGTAAATAATAGTCGTTCTGTTACACCGGTGCCGCTTGATGACGGACGAGAGGTAGAGAGAGAAAAGAGAGAGAACACCTGTAGTACTAACTCACCTTGAGTGAGTGCGTGTGTGTGTGTGGCGGGCGGCGGTGGGTGCGTGTGTGGAAGGTGCTGCAGCAGTTTTGAGAGAAAAACAAAGTTAAAAAAAAAAAAAAAGACGACGCATCGGCTATTAAATTAGTTGTTGACGATTTTAATAGTTGACATAGTCGTGACTAGTCGACTAATCGTGGCAGCCCTACCTGTCTGTCTGCTCACCGGTGTGTCTTGTCTTCCTGTGCAGGCGTTTAAACACAAATCTCACCTGAAGGACCATGAAAGGAGACACCGAGGAGAGAAACCGTTTGTCTGTCCGTCCTGCACTAAGGCCTTTGCCAAGGTAGGTGTGATGTATGGACAGTCAGAGTCCAGTCTGTCTGTGTGTCCCTATCACATGGAGAGTTCACCGTCTTGTGTATTTCCAGGCGTCAGATCTGAAGCGTCATGAAAACAACATGCACAGTGAGAGGAAACAGCTGAATCCACTGCAGAGCGACACAGAGACGCTGCAGGCCGCCGCCATGGCTGCAGAGGAGCAACATCTGGATAACATCAGCTGCTCCTAACATCTGGAGGACGTCAGCTGCCCCCTAACATGTGGACAACGTCAGGTGCTCCTCACTTGTGGACATCGGGCGTCAACACCTGGACAACGTCAGCTGCTCCTCACATCTGGACAATATCAGGTGCTGGTAACATGTGGACATGAGGTGTTAACACCTGGACAACATCAGCTGCTCCCAATCTTTATCACTGTATCAATGAGAATATTTTCACTGTATCTATTGGTTTATTTTAATGTTGTTGTTTTTTTTTTTTCATCAGTGAACATGAACTGATTGTAAAGGGGCTGTTTGTATGTTTTCTCTGCTGCTGAATGTGGTTTTACTCCCGGTGATGTGTTTGGTGGTGATGATGGTGGTGGTAGTGGTGTCATCGTCGTGTTTACAATACAACAGGTTACTGTGTGTCCTCTGAGCGGCTCCTCCAGGACAGACTGGGAGTTCCACTGCCTCGGTATCGGAAAACGATGAGACGCTAGTCTGGAGCTAACTGGTTAGCATGGTAAATACGAAGAAGAAACGTGATAGGCACAAGAGGTGACACTGGTGGTTCTCTCCACCTTTGGAAACAGCTCTGAATAAAGACGTGTTATGATGATGTAGACTGGTGAGTAAACAGCTGCTAATGCTAATGCTAATGTGGGCTCCAGCAATGGTAAAGCCTCCAAACAGCTTCTTTCCTGTGAACTGGTAACCTCAACAATGGTGGTGATCATCTTAAACATGGCAAATGTTTAACTCTGACTTCTTGTATGATCTGTAATTTCTTATCTCTTTGTAAATAATACACATGATTTGTTTTTCAGTATGAACCAAAATCTGTACAGAAAACAGTGGCTTTTGGAACTGTTGATTTGTGCCGTTGTATATAAATCTGTTCAGTTCAATGAGCAGAGTTGCTGTGTTTTTAAAACATGTCTCTTTTATTTCATTGTATTTCATTACTGTCACTAAACTACAGGAGCCCAGAGTGGATACATGAACTCAACAGGACTGTGTCCACATGGTACTTCCCTGACAGTAAAATAAACCCTTTTATTTCAAATATCTACCAATCAGTACATTCTCATCATGTTGTCAAATATTACTGATATGTTCTGTGGTTTTATTCATGTTCATAATTATTTTACATAGGTTCTCATGGTCTTAGATCTGATTGGCTGAAAAGAAGCAAGAACATAACACTTGACACATCTATAGATACAGGCTCTGACCAGCAGGAGGAGACAAAACTTTTTTTTACAAAGAAAAAATGGTAACGCTTTACTTGACGCCTATCTCTATAACACATAACCATACTTATAATGAGCTATAATGCAGATTTAATACTCATAAATGATCATAATGCTTTATAACAATAATCATAACACACTATAAAGCATTTTATCTTGACTTACAAGGTCAGGTATTATAATACATTATAATTGTTGGTAACTGGCTGACAATGACGACGTTGATAATGCAATATAAATATAGTTATAATGTGTTATAATTGGCTTATAAACGTGTATAACTATCATTATAAACACTCATAAATCACATAAGACTTTATCATTAAGCATAACACATTATAGAGCATTATAACTCTATTATAATACTAAGACCTTATAAGCCATTATAAAATGCTCTATAATGTCTTATTGTTATAAAGCCTTATTATAATTAATGAGTGTTTATAATGATAGTTATACACGTTTATAAGCCAATTATAACACATTATAACTATATTATTAATGCATTATCGATGTGGGCATTGTCAGTGAGTTACTAACAACTATAACCTATTATAATGCCTGACCTTATACTGTATTTCATGATAAAATGCTTTATACTAGTGTGTTATGATTATTGTTATAAAGCATTATGATAATTTATTAGTGTTTATAACTAAAGTTATACAGTGCTATAACTGCATTATAACTCATTATAAGTATGGTTATAATGTGTTATAGAGATAGGCGTCAAGTAAAGTGTTACCGAAAAAACAAACAAAACAAAAAAACGGGGAGAGATTCAGACTGATCCTCTGCTTTGTGGGAAATAACCAATAATCAATACATATGAAATACAGGGTAAATATTGGCAGAAAGCACAGGAAGTGTCCAGTGATAAATATTGAAACACAGGTTGAAGTTGAACCTTTTGTTTACACCATGCGGTAATGATGTCACTGCTGTGATTTGACTTATAGGTGTGGAAGTCGCCATCATCACAGGAGGAAGTTGAGGGACAGGTGAGACAGGTCATAAGACTGGATGTGAGACAGCTGGAGACTTGTGGGACAGGAGGTAAGACAAGTTGTAAGTCAGTTGCTAAGGCACGTTTTGTGACGAGTTGGAAGCAGTTTCGGGGGCCAGCGGTGAGGCGGGCTGAGAGTGTCCACAGGTTGTCATAGTGATAAGACGTGGGACAGGTGCGGAAAAAGACTGGGCAGATGTCGGTCTGTGTGTCAGGGTTTGATCAGCCAATCACATTGAGGATTCACTCTGTAGACATCTAACAGGACGCAGTCTGGATGGAGGCGGCGCTCACCTGACAGACAGACAGGTTTTAATATTAATATGAATATCTTTGATGACTTGTTCAGCAGGTGATAAAGTGATGATGTCATAATCAGACTTACAGATGTTTCCTCCGACTTCGTACAGAGACTGAACAGGACTGATGGTCAGGAGACAGAGACATGCACATGTTAACAGCTCCAAGAGACAATGGTCTAAGATACTAACACAATGACATACAATGAACAGGGTGAAAACTTTGTACAGATGTGAAAATGTTCAACAATATTTGTGTTTTTAAAGGGATAGTTCAGTTTTTTTTTAAGTGGGGTTGTATGAGGTACAAATGGTCACCAATTATAATGTCCGCAGTAGAAAGGACTGTAGGAGCATGAAATGCTCGAGAAGCTTCATACTTTGTCAGGATGGGATGCTGACAACTGGAGGAGGAGGAAACCTAACTGTAATCTATAATCAGAAACAACAGTAACTGAGGACAGATAGTTGATTATAATACAGCAGTGCTGCCAGCTGACTGGTCTGTAAGAACCTGCACATCATTCTCAGGTAGAACAATGGGGAGACACTACAGGTGAATAGGGTAAAAATTTTAAATTACAGACATCACCATGAAACTTCCCAAATTTATCACTTACATTAAGACAAATATTTTTTGTATTACAAGTTTTGTAAAATGTTATGTTTAAATATGTAAATGAGGCAATATCTGATGAAATATGCACTAATTTACATACATTTCCAGAACCAAAATCTGAAAAATGGAAAAAGCCCCTTTCAAAATTCTTGTTTTATTTTGTTGACATATTAGAGTCAGAAGTTTTTACAGAGGGGATTTTGGATTTCTCTTTTTATCACCCTGTAAATGAGAAAATACTGTCACCAGCCCTAAAAAATCCAATGTCTCCATGTTCTTAGGAATAAATTATTGTATGAATCAGGCTTTGAATGATATATCAACAAACCCCTCTGTAAAAACCTTCAGAAGGAATAAAACTGGAAGGTTTGGTGTCTGTAAGTGCTGCTGAAGTGGAGATTTCGGGCTCAGAGTCTGAGGAAAAACTAATTTTGAGAAAACAGCCTTTAAAGACTTGTACTGTAAAATTCCATAGATTGTTCATGTAAATCATAATTTTACGATTGGTTGCAGATACAAAGGAAATGACAATTTTGGGAGCACAACATTGTTGTTCAAGAGAGAGAGCTTTTCAATGATACCTGACATTACATGGGTCAGACTAACTTTTGGTAAATTTAGGAGAAATCTACTGACGAAAGAGACAAAATGAAGTAAAATAAAAACCTTAATGTGGATGTTCTACCATTTCTTTTGACTTTTCGGAGAGAATACATGTTAAGGAAGAAAAATAGCCCAAAATCTCAAAATTGATCAGTGCATGAAAAAACTGTGGCCCAATTCCAATTCTATTTTTCATCCCTACCCCTACCCCTAGCCCTACCCTTAGCCCTACCCCTAGCCCTTAAACCTTGCCCTTTAAACGGAGCTACAAGGAGTAGGGTTGAAAGTCAACCCCTACGAATTGGGACACCACTTCAACAATCACATACGTTATCAGGCTAGTCTCTGCTGGCTTTCACATAAGTAGACGTGACGAGCTTTTGCCACAAATCCGCTATTCAAAACCACGTTAACTTAATAAAATAAAATAAAATGTAATGAAGACTGATCGGTTCATTGTAAAACATTTATTTATTGATGTAGGTGGTGATTTCTATATAGGCTAGGCTACATCCCCCAGGCAGCGCTGCTCCTGTGTCCAAAACACATGAAGCTTCACTTTAATTCAAACAAATTAATGCGACTGTTACATTTCATCAATGAGACCAGCATTTATCTCCTAAAAAGAATGTAACTACGCGGCGGTAAACCTTTAAAACCCTGCTGGTAAGTTAATTAGTGATCGTCTTTTCTACCGGGACGAGGTCGGGAGGTTGGCCGGCTGACGAGCTCTCCAGACGGGGTGGTGTCTCCGTGACGAGCTGTTGATCTGCTCCACAGGTGGAGGCTCCACGGTGGAGCTTCACTTCTCCGAAAAACATCGGAGCAAACGTCTAAACAGCCTCATGTGGATAAACCGACCGCACATTGGGGATCTAAACAGCTACTTTCTCGCATGAAAAAATATTAAAACTTAACAAAAAGACGTAATAACAGCGCTACAGTGAGAAATAAAACAGCTGCCGGTTGCCGCAAGATGCATTCTGGGAAACTTGCCATAGCCCTCGATCCGTAGTGTGCCCCTGAAAAATCTCCGTTTCGAGGGCCAGATAGCCCTACGACTTCCCCCTAACCCTCGTCTGAACCAGAATTGGGACACCCCTACCACTTCACGTGAACGCACAAAACGAAGGGTTAGGGCCAAGGGCTAGGGCTAAGGGGAGAATCGGAATTCACCCAGTGTTTTTGCCTGAAGAGTCTCACCTTAAAATACAAAAAACAATAGGCCATGAAAACAATCCAGTGAATTTCATAGAGGTGTGTGTGTGTGTGTGTGTGTGTGTGTGTGTGTGTGTACCTGTTCTCAGACTCAAAGCGGGCGGTGACGTCTTTGGCTCGTGTTTGTCCATCAAGTTGTATCGCCATGGAGACCTTGGCGTGTAGAGGGGCACACACTCTGATCAAACCTGCACGCAGCTCTGTGATCTGCACACAAACAGGAGCAGGTGTGATGTCACTCCGATGACATCATGGGAACAGATCTGAACCTGAACCTGGTTCTCTAGTCTCACTTTGACCTGGTTGGTGTCGTTCTTGTCGGCCTTCCTCCTCAGGAGTCTCCTCCTCGTCCTGGCCAGGCTGAACTGTTTCTGATTGGTGGCTTGGTTCAGCTGTCTCACCTGAGACAACAGGAAGTTCGGAACCTATCAAAAAACAGGTCATGTCACATGACAGGCGGTTTCATAGACAGATGATGTCACCAACTGGTGAGCAAGCAATTATTTCCAGGAGTTTCTCACTGTTTTGAGACACGGTCACATTTTGTAAACATGTGATGACCTAGATGAAGATGTTGGATCTTAAAGGAGGCATATTCTGCCCCTTTTAGTTCAACAGGTGTCTTAAAGACATGTCTGTGACATGCTTCGGTCAAAATACCCCAAAACAGCCCTGTTCAGAACGGCTGCTTTCAGTGCCTGTCCCTTTAAATGCAAATGAACCACTGCTTGCCCCGCCCCTTCTACTGGTACCAGGTGGGATTATGCAAATTAGAAAACTAGTTACATCATTGTTAGACAACTGAGGGAACAGCTCATAAAACCACATGGATTTCAACCTAACGAGTCTGAAACAGACACACACACACTGTCTAGAGATGGAGGCGACTCAGTGAGGATGGCCAGTGACAGAGAAGTTCAGGGTCAAAGTTGAAGGTTTTAAAGAAGACATATTCTGCCCCTTTTCCACAAATTAAAATAGTCCCCAGCTGTCTTAAAGACATGTCTGTGACATGGATCAAACATCACAGCTCTTTTCATCCCCCCAAACAGCCCTGTTCACAACGGCTGCTTTCAGTGTCTGTCCCTTTAAATGCAAATGAACCACTGCTTGCCCCGCCCCTTCTACTTCTACCAGGTAGGGGTGGGGTTATCCAAATCCGAAAACTAGTTACATCATTGTTAGACAACAGAGGGAACAGCTCCTAAAACCACATGGATTTTAACCTATGCCTGAACATTACAGATTTTTTTTTGTCAATTCTCACATTTTGGGGCAGGAAGGCAAAACAAACACCTAAATATGTTAATAATAGGATAATAATAAGAGCCTTCAGAAAGTGATATTTCCATTATATATCCCCTTTAAATTTGCCGTAGACAGAAACAGACAGTCTCAGTGAGTGTACAGGTGATCCCTCAGACTCACGATCCACATCAGGTCCTGGTATGTGACCATCAGCTGGATCAGCTGGGCCCCGCCTACCGCCTCCTCCATCTCCTTCTGCTGCTTGGCCATGGACTGCTTGTTGCTACGGTGACAGCAGGGGAACAGGTTGGGCGCCATTACCATTGAGACATTCCACAGAGACATCCGGTTCTGGTCCTGATGAGAGACCACCTTGCGAAGGAAGACTAGCAGGGCCTGTAACCATAGAAACAGAACCAGGTTTATCTGCAGACGCTACGGTGCACAGAGAAAGATGATGGAGGGTAGTTGATAGTGGTTCTGTTCTATTGTGTGTGTGTGTGTCAAGGTTATTGTTTTAAAATTTTCATTAGTTTTTATGTTTATTTATTTTTTCAGTTTGCTTCTTTATCTCAGTTTAGTTTTACTTAGTTCAACATGTGATTAAGTAGTTTGAGTTTTTATTTTTGAGGAATGGACCGGTCTTTATTTAGTCTTAGTCTTATTATCAGGTTTTAGGAGAAAGCCTCTGTGAGACCCAAATTTGTGGGATTTTTCCCTTTTGCATCCCATAATGTTCCCATCAGTCCTCATCACATTACTCCACTCTTATCTCCCTGTGGGTCGTACTCCAAGTCGTACCATACTGAGCTGTGGTGTTTTCTTCTCTAAGAAAACTACAACTAAGCTGATGTTATCTGACATTTACTTTTGTTTTAGTTAGTTTAACATTGTTCACTGGAGTTTTTATTTAGTTCTCGTTTTTGGAAAAATTGTCATTTTTATCTTTATTTCAGTTTACTAAATAATTTTTTCACTGCTAGTTTTAATTTTAGTCTCAGTATAGTATATATACATATACATAGGGGTTATAGTTACTATATACTATATATAGTAACTCTAACCCTGGTGTGTGTGGTCAAATTAAGATGCCTTAAAGGGATAGTTCAACATTTTGGCAAATTGGCCCATTGCCATAATCGCTATAGTCATAGCAGTAGGTTCGTTACCTTTAATTGTCGGTGTAAGCTATTTTTAGAACGGCGGAGCAGAGCCGTGAGCTGCTCAGAGCTACGCTATGGAGGCTAAGGAAATTTCTTGGTTTCCCTCATCAAACTCATCAAATACACAACCCAACAACTCCAAAAGGCTGTCATGGACAAGTTGTGAGCTGCACATTCACCACGCTATGAGATAATAATGGAACGTTACAAGATGGAGCTGTTTTAGAGGTAAATACATGCAAAACCACTGATGCGCGTTGCGTTCAGGGATAGTTTTTCAGCAAGCAGACTCTGTATTTACCCTGTATTTACCTCGAAAACGGCTCCGTTTCGTAACGTTCCATTATTATCTCATAGCGTGGTGAATGTGCAGGTCATAACTTGTCCACGAAAGCGTTTTGGAGTTTTGGGATTTTGTATTTGATGAGTTTGATGAGGGAAACCAAGAAATCCCATTAGCCTCTGTAACATAGCTCTGAGCAATTTGCCAAAATGTTGAACTATCCCTTTAACCTTTCTCCTGTCAGTTTGAACAGTAGTTCCACCTGCTGATCTCAGACTGACTAACATCTAATGCGCTGCTGTATTATGTGTTGTGAGTGGATGCTGTGATTTACTTGGAGTGTGTTTCTGTTGGCTTCAGGAAGCAACAAGGACAGCAGCTGCAGAGCCTGGACCTGATGGAGCACAGGGGACACACCTACAGAGAGACAGGTGGACGGACAACCAGTCACAGAGATGAGTCTGAATATGAATGAACATGCAGCGATGACACAGCGATTTGTATGTGTGTGTGTGTGTGTGTGTGTGTGTGTGTGTACCCAGCACAGAGCGGTAGGTGGACAGGTGTGCGTGTGTGAGCAGAGGCGTTGGCAGCTCCCTGATGAACAGCTTCAGCAGCGCTGCAGCATCCACCCCTCTGATCCCAGACCAGTCCAAGTCTCCACCACACCGGTCTAACTCTCTACGCAGGTACTGCAGATACACACACAGGCCTGTTCATGTCCTTCAAAATAAAAGCACCAAATTATTCTTTTTTTTTCTTATTCTAAAGGAATCTCACAGCGGCTCAACGACGTGCGTTACCTTCAGTCTAGCAGCTGATCCTGATACTCGAAGAATCCCCTCGGTCTGCAGGCCAGACTGCTCTAAAATGCACAAAAGCTTCACACGCAAGAACACACACACACACACACACACACACATCATTGACATCCATACACATCTCACACATATTTTTATGACATGATGTTAATTATATAAATTAGTTTACCAGAGACAATCATTTCCCAGTGGAATGTGTCCTCCATATTTGAGTAAAATTCTTCATTCAGTGCCACATAAAGGGTTAATATCCCATGAGCCATTAGTGGAGGGGTGACATTGGTTTGAAATTCAGACAAACTCTATTGTACCATTTGAAATTAAACTTGGTTTAGTAAAGGTTAAGCTAAATTTAAACCAAGTTTTATACCTATTTGCTAAATCTAATTGAACTTGAAGCTAACCGCTGACCACACACTGCATCACAGAGATGTTAAGCTGTTTGCATGTTAGCTCAGCAGCCAACCTGACGGAGACAGACAGACAGACAGAGAGACAGACAGAGAGACAGACAGACAGACAGACAGACAGACAGACAGACAGACAGACAGACAGACAGACAGACAGACAGTTTGTCACCTTTTGGAAAACGACAGGCACTTTCACTCCAGGAAACTTTTTCCTGTCGTTCTCCAGCAGTGAGTTGAGAGGAATGCCAAACACCCCCCCGTCTGATCCACATACAGGAAGA
Source organism: Trachurus japonicus (assembly GCF_045865225.1). Taxonomy (NCBI): domain Eukaryota; kingdom Metazoa; phylum Chordata; class Actinopteri; order Carangiformes; family Carangidae; genus Trachurus; species Trachurus japonicus. The sequence goes on from NC_140926.1 coordinate 25,382,869, forward strand.
CAAGGAAGTAACAGTTAGTAACAAATATTTGATATTAATCAGTATGTCATAGCACCAGCTGTGTACTGTCACAATTTAAACCATATTTTGTCGTTGGTAAAGAATGATGTCATGAAGTCATGGTTTAGATGTGGAGACATAAACTGTAGCCAGCTGACTAAAAGGTGATGAAGTTAAATCTTGATTGTTTTGTAAATATGAAGCGCACCCCGGGTCCTGCGGCGTGGTGGACGGGTGCGTTTGGTTTGGATGCCCAGAGCCAGCAGGAAGGTGGAGAGCTCAATGTGAGTGATGAAGCCGAGCTGGGTGAGGTCACATGACGACAAGTCATCTGCCCAGGTCAGACCCTGAGAGGAAGACACTGGTACAAACTACACACACACACACACACACACACACCATGAAAGTTCAGGGGCATATTAAAGGGATAGTTCAACATTTTGGCGAATTGGCCCATTGCCATAATCCCTATAGTCATAGCAGTAGGTTTGTTACCTTTATTTGTCGGTGCAAGCTATTTTTTAGAACGGCGGAGCAGAGCCGTGAGCTGCTCAGAGCTACGCTACGGAGGCTCGTGGGATTTCTTGGTTTCCCTCATCAAACTCATCAAATACACAATCCAACAACTCCAAAACACTCTGGTGGACAAGTTGTGACCTGTACATTCACCACGCTATGAGATAATAATAACACAACGTTACCAGACAGAGTTGTTTTAGAGGGAAATTCATGCAAAACTGCTGATGCGTGTTGCCTTCAGGGACAGTTTTTCAGCAAGCAGTCTCAATATTTACCTTGAAAACGGGGTCACATTGGACAATCAATTCACCTTCAACCAGCACACCAGTGACATCCAGAAAAGAAGCCATCAGAGACTGTCAGCCATCCGTAAACTGAAAGCACTCTATGTCGCCCCCCACCTCCTTCTGTTGTTGTATCAAAGCATGGTCCAATCAATTCTCACATACTGTTCCATCTGCTTCTATAACATGTTATCTGTCAAAAACAAAGCCAAACTCACACGCATAACTAACACAGCTTCCAAAATAATTGGGCTCCCCACACCAAATCAGATTTACACAACAGGTCCATCACACGCATTTCTATCTCAATAGAACGGGACATCACACACCCACTCAACACCTACCTCACCCCCCCCCCTCAGGACGAAGATACAGGCCACTGAGGTGCAGAAGGGCTCGCTTCGGCAGAAGCCTAATACCGGCCGTCATAGCGACCAAGGCCAAGATAACCTGGCCAGAGTGTAATAATGTGTGGCAATGTGTTGTAATCTGTGTGTGTTTGTATGTGTCTGGTGAAACGAAACAAAATGTAAATGGTCATGTGAAAAAGAATTTCCCTAGAGGGACAATAAATGTCTAAAGTCTAAATCCCCTGAGCCTCCATAGTGTAGCTCTGAGCAGCTCACGGCTCTGCTCCGCCGTTCTAAAAATAGCTCACACCGACAAATAAAGGTAACGAACCTACTGCTAATAGCGATTATGGCAATGGGCCAATTTGGCAAAATGTTGAACTATCCCTTTAAGTTATTTTAAAACACTGTGAATCCAGTGGAGCCTGAACACTTCCTGATGTTCCTCCAGAATAAAGCTCCATAGAAACAGAGGCAGTAGAACTTTAAAGTAACATTGCGGAGTTTTTCGGCATTAAAATAATGTTTCCAGACTCATTGCAGTGATAGAAAAATGGTTAATAGGATGAATGGTGCTGCCGCCGCAGCCTGAGCCGGGTTGCGTCGGCTGAAACTGCACTATGGAACTTCCCTGCACGGGTACGAATCACCGCCCCCCCTCCTCCCCCCTCCCCTCTGTGTCGGAGAGAGACGTGGTGGGTAAAAGCGAAACTTACGGTTCTCCTCCGGTCGTCGTCGCCACCGCCGCCTTATGGCTGCTCTTTATGAGACAGTATGACTACAGGGAAACATGGCGCTTCCACTCAACTTGTTGCTAACTCCATGGGAACATTATACTTTATTTTTTCACTCCCCACTGTTGAGTCATACAAGTACTTGGTACTATTACAAATTCACATTTGAGTGTAACACTGACTTGATCCTTTAGAAAAGCCTGCAACGTCTCTACTGTCTTAGTTCCAGGTCGACTTGACACTGGTGACTATGTTTTATCGTTTCTTTATTGAGTCAGTGATCACTTAGTCGCTCAAAGTTAAGCAGAAAAATGCTCTGAATAAGATGGTAAATGTCTGTAGCAAATAGCTGTTCAAGAGAGTCTGCAGGATCTCAGCAACAAACAGTTGTCTGTAAGTATCCTGTCAGACTGTTCTCATCCTCTTCATTAATATTTCCAGTTTCTTCCATTACTCAGACTGCCACTAGCAAACACTCCTTCTGCCATTTCCTTATTCAGTTCCATGGTAACCTATCCTTAGTGGTTTCTAACTTTTCAACCCCTTTTATAAATTAATTACTTTTTTATTTGTATGTATTTATGCTGTTGGTTGTTGTGCAGTATTGTTGTATATATTTGTATTTCTGTGCTGTGTTGTATGTTCTACATCTGTAGTTCTGTTAGCTCCCCATTTGCTGCACAGCCAGTTGCCCCACTGGGGACAGATAAAGTCACTGAGATTGAGATTAAGAATGAAGTATCATGGAGGATGTAGTTCCAAAGTTTAGAGCAGGATTACATCCAACAGTATAAGAAAGGCTATTCCTATTGAACAGCTTTACTTTTGCTACTGCGGATTCTCTTTTGATAATTGGTAGTTTTGATACAGTTACATGGATAAATGATTCATGAACTTTTTTTCTCTCCATTTTATTTTATTTATTATTATTAATATTATTAATATTACTTAGTTACTTTATTCATATAGATTTTGCCTATTACCCAGGGGGCAAAGCAAAAAAACAGACACGGAGCGTTGTAAAAGCTTTGACACCAGAAATGATATCTAGGAACTTCAAGGATTAAAACCTGGGTGGACAACCCGGTCAACTAGCTGCTGGAAAGCTACAGGGGGCCAAAACCCCTTTCTGGGGTCATTTTGCTGGCGAAATGATGTAAATGCAAATATTTAGGTACTACAATGGCATAAATAGTCATACAACTATAAAATTTGGCAGAGAGTATCTTGACACATAGAGGGAGGCATGAAAAAAACATTCTGGGGTTTGTTGCAACTCAATTTTAAGATATCACCCACAACATCCCAAAAAAGACCAAAAAAAGTACTGTTCGCCTGACAAATTCTCATGAAAATTATTATTTTTCAGCACTTTATGGAGAATATCTATCCTTAACATGTATATAGAAAAATTCCTTAATTCATAAGCTTCCATTTGAGTCCAAGATAGCATTTCTATCTCAAAAGCTCCACTTGCTGTGGCCAACGGTCTTCTCTATCTATCTGTTCACTTTGGGGAGACCAGAAATAGAATGGTTTCTGATCAGGCCAGTTAACATGTAGTTTTTCACAATAGGTGTTGCATTGTTTGGAGACAGCCTGTAGCTTTCCAGTAGCTAGTAGAAAGGCTATCTTGGACTCAAATGGAAGCTTATGAATTAAGGAATTTTTCTATATACATGTTAAGGATAGATATTCTCCATAAAGTGCTGAAAAATAATAATTTTCATGAGAATTTGTCAGGCGAACAGTACTTTTTTTGGTCTTTTTTGGGATGTTGAGGGTGATATCTTAAAATTGAGTTGCAACAAACCCCAGAATGTTTTTTTCATGCCTCCCCCTATGTGTCAAGATACTCTCTGCCAAATTTTATAGTTGTATGACTATTTATGCCATTGTAGTACCTAAATATTTGCATTTACATCATTTCGCCAGCAAAATGACCCCAGAAAGGGGTTTTGGCCCCCTGTAGCTTTCCAGCAGCTAGTTGACCGGGTTGTCCACCCAGGTTTTAATCCTTGAAGTTCCTAGATATCATTTCTGGTGTCAAACCTTTTACAACGCTCCGTGTCCGTTTTTCAAAAAACTGGGATTTTGCCCCCTGGGTATATATATGCATATAGGTTTTTTCCATTTCATATGAATTTGTTGGTAATTTATTTGTCTGTAAAGGTAACATTGGGTGGGGGGAAAGAAAAAGAAAACACTTGTGCACTGCTGACATGTATAGTAGTTCTGTGAATCAAAGTGGAATTACAAGAAAAGGTTTTTGAAAAAGGGGGGGGGGGGGGGGGGGGCTTCTGAAGGTTGTTGTCTCCAAGGTAACGAACAGGTGAATGTCACCAGTCAGACTCACCGACATGTGACTGCTGTCATCCTCATGGAAACAGAGGCAGTCCCAACAAGTCCCGCCCCTTTTATGCTCAGCCACACTCTCTGAATATGGAGAGTCCCGCAGCAGCCAATCAGCTCGTCTGGAGTGACTGACGGGCGATGAAGAGCGAGTGTGAGGAGGGGAGGGAGTGACCGTGAGGGAGCGCGTGTGTGATGGAGAGTGTGTGCTTCCCGGAGAGTGTGTGTTGGATGGAGAGTGCGTGTTTGATGAAGAGTGTGTGTTTGTGGGAGAGTGTGTGTTTGTCAGGGAGCGTGTGGGGGACGATGGGTGTTCAGGCAGCTGGTCCTCAAACAGACACGTGGGGAGAGTCGATCGAGCTGGAGACACAGACACACACACAGACAGGTGAAGCACCGAGACCAGGGGCCACATACACTTCAATTTGATCTCAAGTGGACTGGACCAGTAAAATAATCCCATAATAACCTGTTTTTCCCTTTGTTTTAGTGCAAAGAAGTATAATTTACAGTGGCCCTGAGGTGCAAATCACAACAGCAAATCAGAAAACACAACAGCAAAAGAGGAAACAACACAAAAAGAGAAAACACAACACAAAAAGAGAAAACACAATGACAAATTTTGCCGTTGTGTTTTCTCTTTTGTTGTTGTGTTTTCTGATTTGCACCTCCGGGCCACCGTAATAACTACATTATTAAGATGTTTACAGCCAATGAACTGTCCCTCTATAAAACATTAGTGTTGGGCACAATACAAGTAATAAGTTATAGTTACTAGTTTCTTTCCCCAAAAGTAACTGAGTTAGTAACAGAGATTAATTACAAGAAAAGTAATGGTAACACTTTACAATAAGGGTCCCTTAATTAACGTTAGTTAGTACATTATTAAGCATTATATATAAACTAATGTGTTAATTAATGGGGGGGACGCACATTGGACACTCCTGGCCTAGGAGAAGAGGTGTGAGCAGGCAGACAGGTACCTCTGTGAGTGCTGCGGCGGATGGTTTTGGTGGTGGTGTGGTATCGACTCGGTGGTGACTCAGGGCGGTGGTGGGGGGGCGAGGGGCATCTGTCTGCAGAGTCACTGTCACACTGAGAGAGAAACAGTCTTGACTCTTTCTGTCAGATCACAACATCTGACACGGCACAACACAACAACACACAGCACAACACAACAGTGATACATTTTTCTAAGACAACAGTTTGTCTCAGATTTGAAAATGTGACTGTTCTCACTCTGTCCTTCAGTTACAAAACAAGACATGCTGTTAGAAAAGGTTGTCCTTGATGCAGGGAAGTCATCTCACAGAGTTAGAGATGGAGGCAACTCAGTGAGGATGGCCAGTGACAGAGAAGTTCAGGGTCAAAGTTGAAGGTTTTAAAGGAGACATATTCTGCCCCTTTCCCACAAATTAAAATAGTTCCCGGGTGTCTTAAAGACATGTCTGTGACATGCTGTGGTCAAAATCCCCCAAGGATCAAACATCACAGCTCTTTTCATCCTCTCTAAACAGCCCTGTTCAGAACGGCTGCTTTCAGTGTCTGTCCCTTTAAATGCAAATGAACCACCATTTGTCCCGCCCCTTCTACTGGTACCAGGTAGGGGTGGGGTTATCCAAATCTGAAAACTAGTTACACCATTGGAAGACAACTGAGGGAACAGCTCGTAAAACCACATGGATTTCAACCTAGAGAGCCTGAAAATTACAGATTTTTGCCGAAAGGCAAGACAAACACTTAAATATATTTTAAAGAGCCTTCAAAAAGTGACATTTCCATAATATGTCCACTTTATGGAATCACTGGAACTGGTCCACATCTCTGTGCAAGAGTCCACCATGCTCAACCAATGGAGCGTTGAGCCCTGTTGCCATGGGCACCACAGAGGATGCTGCTGCATCACTACTGGGACATGTTCCATGTGTGAAGAACATGCAAATGTGGGGCCTTTTCACACTAACATGACAAACATCCTCCAACAGGTGGAGGGAGCAGGTTCAGGGTCTGTGCTGCACCTGCACCTGGACCTGGACCTGGACCCACTCCACATCAAGCCCGGATCACGAGGGTCTCTGTCCACATGCTGAGGTCCAGGAGAAGGGCTTTATAAAGTGAGAGCCCAGACTTGAATCCAGCAGAGATGCTGCACTGGACTAAAGAGAGAGCCTGTCTGAGACTGGTCCAGACCTCCTCCTGAACATGGAGCAGGTCTTAACCAACCTGTTTGATTAACCTGTTCCGACCTGAGAATTCAGTCTTATATGGAATAAGGACACAGATAATACTTATGTTACACCAGCTCAGAGACGCTGCGTCTGTCCACACCTGATGAAATGAGTTCAGTTAAAAGCAGCTCAGTAGAAGGTGAAGACAGCCCAGAGGTGTCTACCTTGTTTGACCCACCTGAGTGAAAACGTCCCGTACGTCTCTGATTGGCTGCTTGTTCCTCTTCTTCAGCGTCTCATTGTAGTTGTCCAGCCTGTTCCTGACGGTGGCGGCTTGTTGGCGCGTCAGCGTGGACAGCAGCGCCTCTGCGGGGGGCGGAGCCTCCTCCTCTGACGAGCCCCTCACCAGGGAGGACAGGCCGGCCTCGGTCAGCCACGCCTCCTCCAGCTCCACCTCTGCAGGAGGAGGCCACACAGCTGCAGCTCAGACAGAAACAAACAGACTCACTCTGTTACAGACTGGACTTACCGTTCATACTCTTCCTCTCCTCCTCCTCTTCATCTTCATCTTCTCCCTCCTTCTCCTCCTCGATGCTCTGCACCTCCCTCCAGTAGGTTTCCATGGCCAGGCGGCGGCGGTCAGAGGTGTTGGGGGATGAAGGGTTGGAGGAGGAGGAGGAGGAGGAGGCCAGCGTGGTAGGTGGACACGACAACATTCTGTAGAGATGGTCCTGTCAGCCAATCAGAGCATCAGAGATAAACAGATGGTGTCAGCAGGTCAACAGGTAGAGCAGACTTTTTTCATTTTTTCATTTCTCCTTTATTTATTCAGGGAAGGTCAATTGAGAGCGAGCTCTCTTTTTCAATGATGCCCTGATTACAAAAACACAATTATACAATATACAAGGTCATGATCCACAATTACATACAGGTTGTAAAACATTCGATAATACGTTTTTTAAACTATCTAAGGAAATAAGATGATCCAGTTTCAGACAGTTTTGTAGGTTATTCCACTTTTGGGGGGCATAAAACTGAAAGGCCGTCTTCCCCAATTTTGTCCTGATACTGGGAATTTGTAAAACCAAGGTGTCCTGTGAACGAGTGTGTAAGTTACAAATTCTACGTGAGATTAAGCTAGTAAAATAAACAGGTAAAATTTCAAGTAAAGCTTTGTAAATAAAAACCATGCAATGTTGTTCCCTCCTTACACTTAAGGATGGCCATCCAACCTTATTATAAAGAACACAATGATGGGTTCGGAACACATCTCCAGACTGTCCACTAATCAGACGGTTCAGGTGTCAATGGGCAAGAACCTGAGCCCAAAACTTCCCCTAGTGTGTCATCAGTGTGTGAATGTGTGTGTGTGGTAGAAAAAATCCATAGTATATAGGGGAAAATATGTGTATAAATGACTGGTTATTCTCTGCCCACTCCTCAGACTTCAGACCTGGGCCTGACCCGGTTCTGGTACAGAGTCTCCCTCCTTCTCAGCCAAGTTGTGTTGAGAACAGGTCTAAGTTCAGAATCAGAATCAGGTTTTATTATACATACATACATACAAGGATTTTTTCTCCTGTTCTTAGCTACTCTCTAACTGACTACTACAGTACAAAAATAAATAAAGTTAAATTACAGGCTGGGAAGAATTTACAAATGAGAATTTACAAAATTTACAATCACAGATGTGTAAGTAAGGTGCATTAATGATGTGGAATACCAATGTGTGATGTGTTCATCACGGTGACGGCCTGTGGGAAAAACTGTTCCTGTGTCTGCTTGTTTTGGCGTATATATATAGCAGACAGTACAGTGGCATGCATAAGCTGGGCACCCCGGGTCCAAATGTCTGTAAATGTGAACAGTTCAGCATGGAAACTATCAGTGTGTGTAAATAGTAAATATCTTGTCTGATACCTTGGTCAAAGTTCTCTGAGAACTCAAGTCTCCTGGGTTTCCCATTCTTTTGCAGGCTGCTGCTTTGTTTCCCTTTTTCACTCTGTAACTGCAGAAAACTAAAGTAATACTGATATTGATTAAAATATTGAAAAAGAGTGTTTCATGTTTAACTTTATGTCTTTTGGAGATCATTTCATCTTCCACTTGCTGAACTGTTACACACATAACAGACATCTTCCTCCAGAGGGGACTGTGAGGTGCCGTTCAGATGTAGCCACAAAGGCTAACTGTTAAGGGCAGCACATGTTGGAATAGTCTCCCAACCCCGATTAGAGACAGTCCTACTTTTAATGCATTCAAAAAACAGCTTAAAGAATGGTTACTGTCTCACCAAATCTGTACAAATACAGTACTACTGTATCCCCTTATTTCTTTCTATCTTATTCTGTATTGTAATTTCATTGTGAATCTGCAGCTAATATTCTGTTTTTTCTTATACTTATGCAGATAACAATACCATGCAGTGCTGCATGGCATTGTTATCTGTTTTCTTATTTCTTATCTTTTACTGATGTAACTGCTGCTAGTACTCTGTCCTCTCTTATAGTATACTGTATCTATGCAGGTTGCTATCTGTTTTCTAATTGTTGTAACTGCTGCTGATACTATGTTTTTTCATACTTACGCAGGTAGCTTCCGACTGTTATCTTTATGTCTGTCCATCTTTAAATGTGAGGACTACAGATGGAAATTAGCTTTGAGCTAAATCTGGCACATTTACATGACGTGATGTGTGCACAAATTGTTCATTAATGGGCATTGTCCTCATCAAATGAGATTTGGACCAGGGTTGCCGCTGTGTATGTAAACATAATTCTGTCAGGACCACTATGTCAAAATAATATTTATTTACTTGCACAGTTTAATTTGGCGGTATGGTACTGTTCTGGGACCCCCTGCTCTTCCACGCGCTTGCGTGGAAAGCCTGAGGCAGGAAGAGCACCTTCCTGCCCTTCACGAGCCATCATGAACGGCATAAGCAGGGAGCGCAGCAGCAAAGAAAACCCAGACAGAGCAGAGCAACCAACAAGATATAATGACAGGAGGAGCTGGGGCGGAGGTGGGTTGCAAAAAAGCCGGCAGAGGAAGCAGCAGCAGCAAGGGAGGTGACGTCGGGCTACAGCAGTTTAAATAGCGCGCCCTGAATGCAGTTCCCCAATAGGGGAGTCAGCTGAGCCATCAGCTGACCTGCACAGGTGAAGACAGTTACGCTGTGCTGATTAGAGCTTGACGTCATGGCCTGCCAGAACTAACGCTATACGCTTAATTTCTGTCAGGACCACTATGTCAAAATAATATTTATTTACTTGCACAGTTTAATTTGGCGGTATGGTACTGTTCTGGGACCCCCTGCTCTTCCACGCGCTTGCGTGGAAAGCCTGAGGCAGGAAGAGCACCTTCCTGCCCTTCACGAGCCATCATGAACGGCATAAGCAGGGAGCGCAGCAGCAAAGAAAACCCCCAAAACAACCACACCGGCAAATCCTGGAACCTCTGCTAAGAGATGCCAGGAGGCTATCTAGAATGGAATTAATTTTTGCCTATAAAATTTAATAGGGAATAAGCCACACGCTACCTCTTAACAATAATAATTTTTACAATAATAATAACCATTATTAATAATAATAACAATAATAATATTAAATCAATTATTTACAATGAAAGGCTCATAGCTTTTTGTGCATCTAGAATGCTCTATTGACAGGCGCAGTAAGGCAAGGCAATTTTATTTGTATAGCCCGTTTTTACAAACAGTTGTCTCAAAGGCTTTACATGGCATCGTAACAACATCCTCTGTCCTTAGACCCTCACATCGACTGAGGAAAAACTCCATGGAAAACCCTTTTAACAGGGAAAAATCGGAGAAACCTCAGGGTGAGCAACAGAGGAGGGATCCCTCACCCAGGACGGACAGACGTGCAATAGATGTTGTTACAGACAAGAAAACAGGGAGCAAAGAAAACCCCCCAAAACGACCACGCCGGCAAATCCCTGACCCTCTAGCAACAAGAGATGTCAGGAGGCTATTTAAGTTGGAAACAAATGTAGCCCATTTAAAAGGAAATAGACGAACCCCCCAAAACCCGCAAAAGGAGCTGCGTCAGTGAATAATTCAATGCCAAATATGATTCTGTATTATCGCTATGGAGGTTGAAACCCAGCGCAAATTAAGAATAAAGCAAACCGTTCCTTGTGTGACGCTCCGACCGCTTGGCAGCATCGCTGGCAAACAGAAACTCCACAGTCCCGGAATCAGCCGTCGCCGGTCAATGGAACAGCTGTGTGTGACGCCGCCCCCACCTGCCAGGTGAGAGCCCCGACGGAGAGAAGGAGCCCCCCTCCCCCGTCGTCGCAGACGGCGTCCTCCGTTCCAGAGCTTCGCTGAAGCCCCATGACACGACACCGCGCCAGCCGCCGCGGGTCCGCATCGTGGACGGGGGCGACGACATCGGGAGCAGCAGGGCGAGCACGAACACAACCAGCGATCCTTCCCTCATGCGGGAGCCCGTCTTGCAAAAAAGCCGGCAGAGGAAGCAGCAGCAGCAAGGGAGGTGACGTCGGGCTACAGCAGTTTAAATAGCGCGCCCTGAATGCAGTTCCCCAATAGGGGAGTCAGCTGAGCCATCAGCTGACCTGCACAGGTGAAGACAGTTACGCTGTGCTGATTAGAGCTTGACGTCATGGCCTGCCAGAACTAACGCTATACGCTTAATGTAAATAAATTGGTGCAGGTTAACCAGTCCAAATTAAAGGTGCGAACTGAACTACATCCCTTCAGATTCTGTGGCCATGGAGATGAAGCTGAGCTCAGATGAAATATTGATGATGTGTGTGAGAGGAAGTGAGCCTCTTCCACTGTATTGATCTGTGTTTGTGTTGGTCATAGCCTCCTTCAGGGGACACGGCTCCGCTCACGCTGCAGCCAGCTGCTGGTTGTGTTAGTGAAGGCCTCCGAGTCTCCGTCTCCAAAGCTGTGTGTGTGTGTGTGTGTGTGTGTGTGCATGTGTGTTTGCGCTGCATGTGTGTTTGTGTGTGTGGTGGGGGAACCTTGGTCTAATGCTTCTGGTTCTCAGGGGAGAACAGAGTGGGGTGCGCAGCATAATGATAGCTGCTGTTGTGTGTCCATTAGGAGGAAATGGATGCTGTCATCCAATCAAAGCGTCACAGATAAGTGTTTTCACTCAGGTCCTCAGACAGTAATCTGACCTGGTTATTCCTTCTGACATTAAATCATTTGAAAAACACATGGACCTGTGCAGGTTTGTGGCTTGTAGTTCGGTTTAAACAAGTTTAGTTTCAGTTTTTCAGAATGACAGAAACCAACAACCTGCCTTCATGCTTCAGGGTCTGAGGGTCCACATCAGGGATCACAAGGCCTGCTCCAGATCTCTGATGGTTTTTATTTTCCAGAGACCTCGGAAGATATTTAATGCCTCTGCACCTTAGTGGATGCAAACCTGAAATGCTGAAATTGGTCCATGTGTTCCAAGTTTGTTCCAGAGCCATTATTCAGTGGCATGTCTCTAAAGGTTATGATGTGGCTGAAATGGAGTTTTGCTGCACCACATCTCTGTGGCTCAGGTTTAGTCCACATCTGTTGATCTGATTCAGATCCATTAAACACAGCAGGTTATCAATCTGAACTCTGACCTGGTTCTGATTCCCAGTCCTGGTCTGGGTCCTGGTCTTGGTCCTGTTTCTGACTCTGTCCAGTCCTGATCTGGTCATATTAAAAGTCTGATTTCAGTTTCTTTTTTCATCTTCTAGCTGCTCTCATTTCAGTTTCTGCCTCTCTGCCAGTCCATCTCATCTTTATCAAAACATAATCTATTTAGTATCTATCAGTGTATGATCATAAAGACAGGAAAGCGACTCACCGTGGCTCTGTCCGGCTGCTGATCCTCTGTGTGAGGAGAGGAGAGGGGGGGCTGGGAGAGGGAGATGTAGAGAGGACAGGGAGGAGTTTGGAAGGAACAGAGAGAGAGAGAGGAGAGGGAACATCCTGTCTTCCAGTTGAGACCAGCAACTGGGAACCAGCTCAGACTGGGGCGACTTCCACAATATTACGTTTTTTTTTGTTGTTTTAAGATCTCCTTTGTTACAATTTGGCTTCTTGTCCACACGACTCTGAACTTCCAGAGACCTTTAAGGGATAGTTCACCCAAAATTCAAATTTCACTCATTATCTACTCACCCTTATGTCGACTAAGGGCTGGGAGAATTTTCAGAGTCCTCCGTGCCTTCTCTGAGTTACGGGGGGGTTCGCGCAGCAGTATTTGTCCATATAATGGTTGTGAATGGTGCTCACTTTTCTTCGTCCAAAAAGCCACACCAAAAAACATCCAAATACCTCCATACTGCTCGTCTGTAATGTCCCTCTTGTATTGAAGCCCCAACATGAGAAATTGTTTGTCAGTGCAAATCACGCGAGATTTGCACTGACGCAGGAAGAGCAGTGAACTGAGACACTGGGAGCTTCCGCTACAAACAAGCTTAAAAGATAGACTTTTTTCATTTTTTTCGGAACAATTTCTCATGTCGGGGCTTCAATACAAGAGGGACATTACAGACGAGCAGTATGGAGGTATTTGGATGTTTTTTGGTGTGGCTTTTTGGACAAAGAAAAGTGAGCACCATTGACAACCATTATATGGACAAATACTGCTGCACGGACCCCCCCCCCCCCCCCCCCCCCCCCGTAACTCTGAGAAGGCACGGATGACTCAGAAAATTCTCCCCGCCCTGAGTTAACATGAGGGTGAGTAGATAATGAGTGAAATTTGAATTTTGGGTGAACTATCCCTTTAAGGTAAAATGTGAAATGTGAATGTAAGCGATGCTCTTCTCTTCTCTTCAGACCTTCTGACTGACCATGTGCCATGAGACATGAGTTCAGTTTGTCCCTCCTACTACATGAGGAACTTTTGTTGGTTATATAATTCTCTATGACAATATTTATTGTAATCCAAGGTATATGTTGGACTTCTAATTTTACACCTAAACTTTCACCAAAGCTGATGATCCTCTAAGGAGCAGCTGATGGTCAGTGAGACATCTTCTATCTGATGGGTTTTTTTGTGTGTGTGTTTTATAAACTTTCTCTATTTCTAGGGTTAAGATGTATTACCACACCAAAATTAACACTATTAGGGGATTAAAAATGAATCTGAGCTCACATGTAAATTAGTATCAGAATACTCTGAAACCTTATTGCTCCTAAATTCAGTTCACACCGCTCAACTGCTAAACCCATACAGAGCTTTATGATCTCCTATTATCCATGAGAGAGATTAATAACTACATTATATCTCCTAGAAAACCTAATTTGCTGGAAATGCTGGTTTATGACCCAGGTTTTATAAAGTGTCCTCCCAGCAGATGGTGCCATTTCTCTAAGTATATGAGAGCTTTTCAAACAACCTTACTCTGGAGTGTCTCAAGGTTCATTACCTTAATCCCCAAAGCATGTACATCCTGTCCACACTGACAACTGGTGCCCTGTTTGCCTTATGAATAATGATTGTAAAATTTTGATTGTTCATCCTCATTCCTAAAGCACAGCTAGAGCTATTAATATAATATAAACGTTTAGTCTAAAGCTTCTGGCCTGCAATTATATTTAAAACATTTTGAATGGTTAGTTACTATTTAACATTCTAATGTTGATTCCATTTCCGAATTCCTTGAAACTTCTGTTACATAGGCCTATTTAAGCATCACAGTAGTTAAAGATGATGAGTAGAGGTGTGCCATCAACTTCAATCCAATCATTCAAAAGACAAAAATAAATAAATAAATGTAGATATATTTTGTGTAACCACATTTTTTTTCTTTCTTTCTTTCTTTCTTTTATTTCTTTCTCTTTTTTTCTTTCTTTCTTTCTTTTTTTTCTTTTTACAAAATTGGTTTAGTAATATTCTGTTGCTCAGTCAGTAATTCAACCCATAGAGTCAGCTCTATAATAATGTGGAATTCATTCAACACACTGGTATCTCAGCTATTATTTCACTTTTCAAAAGTCTTTAATCTCATGATAAACTACCTGTACTGAATACATTTGCCTTTGCTGGCTCAAAAAACAAAAACAAAAGATAAAAAACATCTCTCAGTTGTTTCACAGGTTTTATCCAACCAATAGTTACATATTATGGAAACTCAGAGAAGATATTGATGTAAACTGTACAGTTTATATACAGGAGAGAAATGCTGGTTCTGAAGAAAACAGCCTTTTTAAGATCTGCAAAAATCTATCTATAGCCTATCTATCTATCTATCTATCTATCTATCTATCTATCTATCTATCTATCTATCTATCTATCTATCTATCTATCTATCTATCTATCTATCTATCTATCTATCCATCCATCCATCCATCCATCCATCCATCCATCCATCCATCCATCCATCCACCCATCCATCCCCTTGATATCCAAATGTCCCAACTAGAAAGCTTTGAAAACACTAAAGTCTGAAGATGGGGACATTTTCAGTATTGCAGCAGCAAACATAATTGAAAACAATAAAGGACACTAAATAATAAATAGCTACAAGCAAATACAAAACAATATTTATAAAAAATATATTAGCCTATACAAGATATAATAAAATAACTGTGTTGTTATGTAGGTCTACAGTAGTAATAAGAAAAAACCTCTGGAAAAGACTAGAATTCTAGAAAGAAAGACACAGGCTATGTGATGTACACGTCACAGATGTCAATAAATAAATAATTAAATCAAAGGGCAGGATCACGTTGGTGAACTTCCAAATGACACATTTATAAAGAGGGTCAGTGAATGCACCCTGACTCACAACTCCTAATGTACCATGATTCACCTCCGCTGATACACTCAAGTCTTCTAAACTTTATTCAGAACGATGACTTAAATGATTTGGCATGATGATTTATTTCAGTGTGTACATCCCCCACCCCCCCACGTTATCTCATCAGCGCATGCGCAGTGACCTTTTAGTATTTCCGTGTCGTGGGGCTGTCAGCGGTCTGAGGCGGAAGACTCCACACGGTAAGTTTCTGTCTAAAGTCTCGGTACCGTTTCCGGATCCTTCCGGTCCTCTGTATACGGGGGGGTCGGCCGGTCCTCCCAGCGGCCGGCTGCATCAGCTGCGGCCGCTCTGAGGGGCTCTGAGGCCGGGGAGACAGCCGAGGATCACCGGCGACTCTGGGCTATTTGTTGTTTCCTTATTGAACCTGCGTCAATCCGCTCAGGTGCAGGGAGCCTCTTCCGCTCAGACCTTCACAATAAGAGTCTAGACTGGAGCTTAGTGCAGTGGAGAGCTTGGTGTTAGAACTAAATAAAACATGTATTTGTTAAGTAAAGGAGGTCAGACAGCCCACAAGTTCATAGAGCTAATTAGACAGTTGGAGTGTTAGTGGTGTTAGAAGAGGTGGTGCTCTCTGAAGTCATGAGTCTTCAACAGGTTGAGGATAAACAAGGTTTAGGTTTATTTATTTATCACACATATTCAATGGTGCAAGGAGGGAACAAAGCCGATTGGCTTGTAGTACATAAGTTCCACCCCTGTCACTAATTAATTTCTATGGCTAACAAATAAACATAGAGAAAAAAAGGAGATGAAGTGCATAATCAATGTTATATGAGCAAAAATGAGCAACAAAGTGGTCAGTAACAAATAGAGACAATGGAAATAAAAAATTCATAGATTGAGATCATAAAAAAAGACAGTAAGGATAGGATATGGCGAGAGTGGGAAATTCAAGAAAGGTTCAGATGTATTTTTAGCTGCTTTTTAAAGAGTGACTAGGAAGATATGGATCATAGCAACCCGTCCTGGAGTTTGGTAGCCTGGCCCATTCCTGGGGAACCCCAGACCAGGACAGTCTGGACTGAGACAGTCTTGTGCTCAGGGATGGTGAGCATGGCTGAGAAGCAGCATGAGGCTGAATGATTGAGCTGATAGAGTTGATATAGCAGAAAGACCCAGACGTGACTGTCAAGTGTTTGGATGTTCTGTCGGTGCAAGCTTTCCCACACTTGAAAGAGAAGGAAGAGCCCCAAACTCTTTAAAACCAGACGCTGGACTTCACTCGGTGGATTTACTTTTATTTCACCTGGATCACAGGTGAAAAACCTGAGAAAAAATACACATCCAAGATAATAGAATGACTATACTAGTAGCCTAGCACTGCTAAATATCACATATAAAAAGACTATGGATGCACACACCGCTTTAACTTTCACAATTTTAAATGAAAAGGATCAGGTCATTAATTATTCCTATTTCAAACTTTTTAAAAACTAAATCAAATGTTTTAACAAGTTTTACAGCACACAGTTTAACAGTTTTTATAGTTGATTTGATTTATTTGTTTGCACAGTTAAAAATTACACAAGTAAAAGTAACAATTATGACAATTTAAAGTGCGGGAAGAGGCGAAAACTCAAGGAGCTTATCAGGTGCCTCAACCTAACAATAAAATATTATATCATACTTAAGAAAACAAAATATACAAATGAGCAATCAAAAAAAAATATTTAGATGATAGAAATAAAAGAAAATATTACACAAAAAGAATAATAATCGAAATATATCAATAAGTTCACAGTCTTACTGATATTTTACACTTTTATTCAAAGGCTTACCCTATAATTAAAGCAGAAGTAAGTGGTCCGGTCGTTTTCGCTAATGCTGCGTTCCAGGCAGGCTTTTGAAATCGTAAATTACAGCTTCAAGTCACAACTTACGACTTTGTAGCATTTCAGGCAACCCACTCGTGTTTTTCCGACCTGTTTTACCGGTGAAAGTCACTATAACGGCCACTCGTAACTTCCGACCGGTGAACTCGTACCAGATCGAACTGGTACCACTTCACGGTCGGAAAAATACGAGTTTCCTTGAACGCACCATAACAGTCCTCGTCGCTACGTCACCACATTCACGGCGTTCCTTGGCTGCACACACAGCCCTGCATGCCGTTCTCTCTCCTCATTGGATAAAAACTGTAGGATACGATAAATGTTTTCTCTTCGGCTCAGAGCAGAGCAGAGGGACTGAGAGACCCATGTTTCAGACCAAACACTCTATGTAAGTGATTGCTGTCGGAAGATATAACTATTTAAGACTTATATTAACACAAATATATCACTTACTTCTGCTTTAACTAATAATCTATTTGAATACATTATTCTAACTTAGATATTTTAAACAGTGCATTTACATGGATCACATCATGTGAAGGCAGGATTTGAGACCGAATCTGATTCAGGATCAGACAAGCCGCAGTGAACAGTATAATATCATTAAAATGTAATATTGAAATTTAAATGTAATATATCAGGCTTCTGTTAGTGTTTTCAATTAACCAATCAGTTGGTTCAAAAGCTGAGATTGGAGAAACTGATCAGCTGATCAGTTTGTAATAAAAATGATCAATAGCTGCAGTTTTGCCCAGAACAACAAAACCATTCATCAAATGATGTAAACAAAAGTTGACTGTAAAAACACATTTAACTGCACAGAGTAGTTTTACTTGAAATGCCCTCACTGAACATCCTTACAGTACTTTTACTTTGAAGTATCTGACTACTTCCTTCACCACTTTGGATCATCATGACCTTTGACCCTAATCTGCTACACTTCCCTGCCCTAAAGGAGACAGAGTTTTCTGCATCCCGGTGATCTGATCCCTGATCTGCTGCAGGGAGGATTTTACTTTGAAGGCAGAAGTGTGTGGGCTTCCTGTGTGTTTGTGTGCGTCTTTGTGTTGTAATGGAGTCCTTTCCTGCTGAGATGAGGATGATCCAGAGTGTTTATTTGTGTGAAACAGTTGTTGTGATGATGACTGATGTATTTATTGATCAGATCAGGTATCATCTTGTCTACACTTTGTAGTTATTGATGAGATGTTAAAGACACGGGGCGATGACTGACTGCAGGTGAATCTTCTAGAATAGAACAGCTCAGCACTGTGTGACTGAATGACTCCTCCAGGCTGCCGTACTCGACTGTTTGTGTTTTTTTTCCTGAACAGAAACAAACCAAAGAGGAAGAAAATGAAAAACAAAGTCAGCAGCACTCAAGGTAACACACACACACACACACACACACACACACACACACACACGCATACATGCACACACGCTGACCTATCTGCAGGCACACCTGGGTGACATCCTGCCCTCTGATTGGGCGTCAGAGCTTATTAGGGTTTATTAAGGTGCAAGTAACTATGGCAACAGGACAAAACACCTGAGATCAGGCGACACACACATCTGTCGTCAGCTGACAGATGAACACACTGACTGTGGGCGCCAGCTGAGAACCAAAACATGACTCTAAAGCAGTGTTTTTCAACCTTGGGGTTAGGACCCCACGTGGGGTCCCTGGAATTCAAATGGGGTCGCCTGAAATGCCTAATTGATTAAAAAAAAAAATAATTTTCAACTAATTATTATTCTTTTTAAAATTATTATTACCACAGACAATCTTAAACAACTGTATTATATTCTTTCACTTTCTCAAATATAAATCGAGTTCAAATAAAATTAAAATCTGAGCTGGCGCATCTTGAAGGACGGGGGTCGCCAGAAATGTGTGATGTCAAAATTGGGTCGGGTTGGGAACCACTGCTCTAAAGTAGAGATGGTTGATTGATCTTCATTGACTGTCAGTCATTTAGTCAGTGACAGACCTGCACAGATCTCACTGGTTGCTGATCATCATGTTCAGACACCTTCATCATCCTCTTCAGTCGGGGATTCAACAGGGATCTGGACTCTGGACTCTGGACTCAGGCAAATTTTGCACATGGTAAACATGTGGTTTTGGCCCAATTTTATGTGAATCACATGTGAACCCATTTTCCACATTGGTGTAACATGTTTTACACATGTGCATAAAACACATTAACATAAAATTGGGTCAAAACCACAAGTTCCCAATGCGCAAACAGCATGATTCCCATGTGCAAAATGTTTCACATATGAAGTTCATGTGGTTTTTCTGTAGCCTCGTAAACCAGCCTCTCGCGGAAGTGCATTTCATTTCATTCCGAGGGAGAGTCTGGCCTCATCCCCATTCTAAGCGTTTGGACTGAAACCCTCAGAAGGCCGAGCCAATCAGCGTCGTCCGCTGTGATTGACACAGCACGTTGGCCAATCAGGGACCGACTGGTGCAAAGCCCCGTCACTACACCAACTTGCTGATTGGCTGAATGGGGTTGTCTGTCAACGCTACTACCAAAGATATTAAACCGTCTTTGCTACTAGTCCCGCCCAGCTCCCGCCCACCCCAAACGCTTAGAGGGGGGATGAGGCCAGACTCTCCCGAGAAATGAAATGAAATGCATTTCCGAGGCTGGTTTACGAGGCTAGTTTTTCTGTAGATGTTTGAGTGGGTGAATCCTTGAAAATGAATCAGGTTGTCCCTCAGTCTCTCCTGTGTTGTCTTGGCTGTGTGGCCTCACTGTTAGGATGCTGTTGGTGTTGGGCAGATGATAAGTGGTGAGGCCAGTTTGGCCCTGGTATCAAGTGTCTTGAGGGTCTTGTTCAGCAGTGGTGGTGAGATGCAGCAGCGGTGTCGGCGGTGATGAGGAGGATGTTGTACAGAAGGAACTGAAACTGGAAGGTGAAGCTCCACATCCAGAGTAGAGCTGCTGCTCTTCATGTCAGGAGGAGCCAGCTCAGATGAGGATGGGAAGGCCCTGGGACGGACCCAGAACTCACTGAAGGGATTAGATGTTTACTCTGGGCTGGGGACACTTTGGATCAACCAGCAGAAGGTGGAAAGCGTTGCTGTGGAGGGTGATGTCTGGAGTCCATGCTTTACCTGCTGCCACCGCCGCCTGACCCTGGAGAAGATAGTTGTTGTGTTGATTGGTGCGATTTAGAGTTGGTCTCAGATCAGTCAAATCTGGTGACATCATGGAAAACAACTGTGAATGCAATTTACTTCCTTTAACCCATTGTTAAGTGTATTAGTGAACAGAAGCGAGGTCTAAAAGGTCCAGAGTGACAGCTGGACCAATGGATGGATGGATGGATGATTTCAAATGATTAAAAACTGAATTTCATGCTAATTAGCTGTGCACAGTGTTTTAATTCACTCTGGCCCTTTTGATTGGTCTTTCCCTCTCACTCCCACATCGACTGACCTGTCTGTTGATTGGCTGGAAACAAATAATACCTGTTTCTATACATATGAACTGGGGAAGTTAGATCCAAACACAACTGGTCAATCGTTGCTTTTTAAAACAGTTAAGATGGTCTGAGATCAGTATCTCCTTCCATCAGCCCATACCAAGAACCAATCAACTTATACAACATATTATTGTTATAAGGTCTTGAACCATTTTATTCACTGCAAAAACTCAAAATCTTACCAAGAACATTTTTCTTATTTCTAGTCAAAATGTCATTTCTAGTCAAAACAAATCTCATTATAATTAAAATAAGACTAATCACATCACATTAAAAAGTAGCTTGTTTTAAGACATTTTTTACTTCTTTCAAGCCTATTTTCACTTGAAATAAGTAGAAAAATCTGAGTTTTTCTTTCTTATTACAAGCAGAAAAAACTTGCTTTCACTGGCAGATTTTTCTACTTAATTCAAGTGAAAATTTGTTTGAAACAAATGAAAATTATCTAAAAACAAGTTAATTTTTAGGTAATGAGTCTTATTTTATTTTTTTATTTTTTATTTTTTTTAATTTATTTTTTATTGACATTCAGAAACAGACATTCACAGCATATACATCATGTGAGCATACTTCTTACATATGTTGTCTGCCCTAAATGCTGAAATATTTTAGTTTATATCCAAGTTATGAGTGAAGAACTTACAACCATAACAACAATTGAAACAAACAAACAAAAAAACTATGTACTGGTAGGGAGTGATCTTTCTCATACATCAATGAGTCTTATTTTAAGTGAAAAGAGATTAGTTTTGACTAGAAATGAGACATTTTGACAAGAAATAAGACAAATATTCTTGGAAGGATTTTGAGATTTAGCAGTGTAACTGAAAAAGAGCATGATGTGAGGCCACACCCTGCACCAGAGGTGCTAAAGTCTAAGGGGCCGAACATGAAGTCCAGATCAGTGGAGAGCTGCAGTGATGGTCAGACTGTTTCATCCAGAGTCCCTGTCAGTCCAGCTTCAGAGTCCTGGTCCCCAATGTCTTCATCATGGAGCGATGGAGGCCACAGACATCTCTGAACTCTGAACGCAGGAGGAATGTGGTGAATATTATCATAGTCATGTCCCCCAGAAAAAAGCTGCAGAACTTCACTGAGAACCCTGTTTCTCTCGGTATCACGCTGATCCAGGGACAGTTGTCTAAACATGATGGTCCACTGGAGCTCAGCTGATAACACCTGATCCAGTCTGACCACAAGTCATGTCTGATGTTTTCATATAATGCTCAGACAGAAACCCTTGCTGCTCTGACAGTAGATTTGTTGCAGGTGTGCTTTGACCTTAATGGACCTGGACTTGTGTGGTGCAGTGCAGCTCCAATGCCGCCTGTTTCTGTTGATGTTCTGTTTGTCGTTCAACTGCACCGGTGAAAGTGCTACCGCCAAAAAAACAAGAAAAATAGTGCAGAGGGAAAAAAAGGGAAATCCTCACAATAACAACAACTTGGGATGAAGTTTCAATATAATTTATTGTGCTGTATGTTTTTTGTTTTTGTGCCTGTTGTTGATTTCCTTCTTTGGTCGTTGTAGAGTGAATTATTATTCATTTTTGTTTGTTTGTTTTTTGTTTTGTTGTTGTTTGTTTTTTGTTTGTTTTTGTTTGTATTTTGTCCGTCCCTATGCTTTTGTAATGTTGATGGGTTTTATGTTACTGCCACCTGATTGTTGTCTTTTTTCTTTTTTAAAATGAAAAAAAGAAAAGAAATTAACGAGAAAGAAACAAAGAAAGAAAGAAAGAGAGAGAGAAAAAAAAGGTCCCCATTAGGGGGGGTGGTGTTGGGGTTAATAAATAAAAAAACAACAACCTGAAGTCATGGACAGAATTAGAAACATGAACCAGTAATGTTCCTAGTGTGACAGGATGTAGCTGTTGTAACCATTCTAACATCTGTGTGTGTGTGTGTGTGTGTGTCCAGTGAGTGTAAAGAGACGCTCTTGGTCCTGGCAGCAGTACCTGAATGAACAGAAAGCTGAAGCTGCTCCAGTCACACTGTTTACACAGGTAACACACACAACCTGTCATTCTCTCTCATCTGTCTCTGTCTCTCTCTAAGTTGTCTATCTTTCTGATTTGTCTCTCTCTGACCTGTCTCTCTCTGACCTGTCTCACTCTGACTTGTCTCACTCTGACCTGTCTCACTCTGACTTGTCTCACTCTGACCTGTCTCACTCTGACTTGTCTCACTCTGACCTGTCTCACTCTGACTTGTCTCTCTCTGACCTGTCTCTCTCTGACCTGTCTCACTCTGACTTGTCTCACTCTGACCTG
This sequence comes from Trachurus japonicus, assembly GCF_045865225.1. Taxonomy (NCBI): domain Eukaryota; kingdom Metazoa; phylum Chordata; class Actinopteri; order Carangiformes; family Carangidae; genus Trachurus; species Trachurus japonicus. The sequence goes on from NC_140926.1 coordinate 25,405,686, forward strand.
TCTCACTCTGACCTGTCTCTCTCTGACCTGTCTCACTCTGACCTGTCTCACTCTGACCTGTCTCACTCTGACTTGTCTCACTCTGACCTGTCTCACTCTGACCTGTCTCACTCTGACTTGTCTCACTCTGACCTGTCTCTCTCTGACCTGTCTCTCTCTGACCTGTCTCACTCTGACTTGTCTCACTCTGACCTGTCTCACTCTGACCTGTCTCTCTCTGACCTGTCTCACTCTGACCTGTCTCTGTCACCACTCTGTCTGTCTGACATGTCTGTCTCTGACCTGTCTCACTCTGACCTGTCTCTCTCACCACTCTGTCTGTCTGACATGTCTGTCTCTGCCCTGTCTCTCTGTCCTCCCTCAGTCTCAGTCCTTCCCCAGTAAGAGAACTGGTTTTAAAGTGGGGATGAAGCTGGAGGGCATCGACCAGCTGCACCCCTCCATGTTCTGCGTGCTGACTGTTGCCGAGGTAACACTCACACACACACACACACGCACGCGCGCGTCGTATGACGAGGGTCAGATGACTCAGCTGTCTGTCTGCCAGGTGATTGGATACCGGCTGCGTCTCCATATTGATGGCTACTCAGAGTGCTATGACTTCTGGGTAAACGCTGACTCAGCAGATATCAGACCAGCAGGCTGGTGCAAAGACCACAACCACAAGCTCCACCCCCCTAAAGGTAAGCCCCCCCCCCCCAGCTAATTTTTACATTTTTTTTATTTGTTTGTTAATTTGCACAATATTACAAGGCAGCAAAACAACTAAACAGCAACAGGGATGTCACCATTATACATTTGCTTGGTACAATTATTGTCAGATAAATAATCACGGTGTTAGGATTATCATGATTATTATGCATTAATTAATTTCACAACACTATGAATGTGTAAAATCGAATATAGTCAAAATGTAATTACATTACTCATTGTTTACACAAAATATTCAATTATCTATATATGACTAATTCTTAATCCCCCAGTGGAAGTATTTGAAATATTCAGGTCATAAATTGTCATCTATACCAAATGTTTACGTTTATTTTGGCATTTTTGGTTTTGTTTTTTTTTTTTAAATACAAATGAAACGCTAACATTTAAACTCCTACCAGTTCAATGTTACGTTAGTTAAATGGACCAGTATCTGTGCATTTACCTTTATTTTGGCGCACATCTGCTGATATTCTGAAATAATCTTTTTTAGGAAGTGACGGTATTTAGGAATCTTTATGATTAATTAATTGTGGCGTTTAATACCACAATTAATTGTGAAAACAAGTAATGGTGACATCCCTATACAGCAAACCGGATGTGCAGGTGAAATTAAAAAACCCATGAAATGCAATTTGAATATGACTGTTCCAAAGCTGGGCCCCGATAGATAGATAGATAGATAGATAGATAGATAGATAGATAGATAGATAGATAGATAGATAGATAGATAGATAGATAGATAGATAGATAGATAGATAGATAGATAGATAGATAGATAGATAGATAGATAGATAGATAGATAGATGAATTTTGTCAACGGTACCAACAGATCTGGATATTTTATTGCAGACAGGGTTAGGGTTAAAGCAGAAGTAAGCGATCCGGTGGTTTTGGCTAACTTCCTGTCAGCCGATGGAGTTAACAGTTTCATCAATTAGAACTCAGAGAAAATGTGTAGATGAAACCTGACTGTGCGTTCACACCAAAAGCTTCCAAAGCGTCAAAAACGCTCGAGGGTGGGCGTCAGACAAGACAGCTCCCAAAACGGCAAATATTTTCAGCCGCTTTGGCCGCTCGTCACGTGACTGACGTCAAAGTTCGATCGCGCTGGTCATTGGGGAGCCGAAATACAAAAAAAAGAAAAAAAAAAGGCAGCCGACGGACATCTCTATTCTGACAGGCTGCCGCCGGTTGCCGCTTAACCGCGTCATAGCTAATTACCCTAAAGTTAAACCTGGCTCAACTTCTCATCTGGTGACGCTTTGGACGCTTTGGAAGCTTTGGATGCTTTGGACGCTTTGGAAGCTTTGGACGCTTTGGAAGCGCGGTGACGCCTGTTGATGCTTTCGACGCTCAGTGTCGCCGGGCTCTCATTGAAAATGAATTGACTTCCGGCGTTTTTGACGCTTTGGAAGCTTTTGGTGTGAACGCACAGTGAGAGATAGAGTTGTCAAGACAAGAGTTGGATATAAAGTATTTCTTTGAAGAAAATACAATAGAATTAGATTTTAAAGATATTTAGTTTAAATCACCTGACACTGGTGACATGGAGTTGGGAGGTAGTTTGTGTTTTTCTTTGAATGTGATGTTTGAGAGTAACATTTGTGCTTTTTGTGGATGTTGTTGTTATTTGTGTGGAACTTTGGACGTCATGGGACGCAAGACAAATTTCAGAGTGATCATCTGACAATAAAGTGCAATCTTATCTTACATGCCTCCACCTGTCTGTGTGACTCTGTAGGTCAGACTGAGGCAGAGTTTGACTGGCAGCTCTACCTCCAGTCCTCAGGCTCTCAGGCTGCACCCACCACCCTGTTCACCTCTCGCAAAGCGGTCAGTACACACACACACACTCACACACACACACCTGTCTCATGTGTCTGCTCATCTTTCATCCTGCAGTTGGTCCTCACCTGTCTGTCTGTCTGTCTGTCTGTCTGTCTGTCTGTCTGTCTGTCTGTCTGTCTGTCTGTCTGTCTGTCTGCCTGCCTGCCTGCCTGTCTGTCTGTCTGTCTGTCTGTCTGTCTGTCTGTCTGCCCGTCCGTCCGTCCGTCCGTCCGTCCGTCCGTCCGTCCGTCCGTCCGTCCGTCTGTCTGTCTCTCAGGACTGTGTCTTCAGTGTGGGGATGAAGTTGGAGGCTGTGGACAAGAAGAATCCTGGACTGGTGTGTGTTGCCTCCGTTGCCGACGTCATTGAAGATCGTTTCCTGGTTCACTTCGATAACTGGGACGACACATACGACTACTGGTGAGATAGACAGGTGACAAACTGATGTGTGAGAGGCAGACAGACAGGTTACAGGAAGTCTAATAGTACTGGTGGTACTCCAGTATTTTATACAGATAGCAGTAATAGTATCAGTTATATGTGTAGAATCAAAAGAATCACTGTTATGTGAGAAGAGTTGTGGCAGTAGTTGTGGAAGTAGTCATATCAGTGGTATTATTATTAGTAGTGGTAGCATGAGTACTAACATTAAAGGGATAGTTCAACATTTTGGCAAATTGGCCTATTGCCATAATCCCAATAGTCATAGCAGTAGGTTCATCACCTTTAATTATCAGTGCATGTTGTTTTGAGATCAGCGGGGCAGAGACGTGAGCTGCTCAGCTAACACAATGGAGGTGAACGGTACAGGTCCTCTGTCCCTCATCAAACTCATCAAATACACAATCCAACAACTCCAAAACACTCTGGTGGACAAGTTGTGACCTTCACATTCACCACGCTATGAGATAATCATGTAACGTTACAAATAATAAATAAACCTTTCCCTATGACTATAGGAATTATGGCAATTGGCGAATTTGCCAAAATGTTGAACTATGCCTTTAACATTACAGCACAGTGTAAATTGGCAGTGAATCACGTTGTTATGTTAAGCAGCAGGTAGTGATGCTTTCACTGTATTTCTTTCAACCTGATTGATCCTAACATGATCAGATATGTATTGATTAACATGTACAGAGCCTTGTAAAAGTCTTCATACCACTTGAACTTTCCACATGTTGTCAGGTTGCAAACACAAACTTAAATGTATTTTATCAGGATTTTATGTGATAGACGGACACGAATTAGCGCATCATTGTGAAGTGGAAGGAAAATGATACATAGTGTTGAAGATTTTTTACCAATCGAAGACCAAAATTAAACTTTTTTGCCTACATGCAAAACGCTGGTTTATCAAAGCATAATGAGTTAGAACGGCCCAGTCAAAGTCCAGACCTAAATCCTACTGAGAATCTGTGGCGAGACCTAAAAACCGCTGTTCACAGACTCTCTCCATCCAATCTGACTGAAGTGGAGCTATTTTTGCAAAGAAGAATGTGCAGAAACTGCAGCTGTAGATGTGCAAAGCTGGTAGAGACAAACACCAAAAGACTTAGAGCTGCAACTGCAGCGAAGGGTGGTTCACACTTTTCAGATATTTTTAACACCATGTATGATTTTCCTTCCACTTCACAATTATGCGTTGCTTTGTGTTGGTCTGTCACATAAAATCCGATAAAGTACATTTCAGTTTGTGGTTGTAACTTGACAAAATGTTGAAAAGTCCAAGGGGTATGAAGACTTTTGTAAGACTCTGTAGATGAAATGGACGTCTGTACCGATGAGCTGATGTTTCTATTGACTGACCAGGTGTGACAGCAGCAGTCCATATATCCACCCAGTGGGATGGTGTGAAGAACAGGGACGACCTCTGACCGCCCCCCAGGGTACACACAGTATTTACATACATATACACAAATACAGTATTACAGGATGCAGTACTCTGCTGTATTTATAATAATGATAATAATAACTTTTTTCTATAGCACTTATTGAAATTGAAATTACAAAGTGCTTCACATTTAAAACAATAATAAACAAATACAACAATAACAGTTTTAAAGGTGTACAGAAAAGAAAATTGAATTTAAGCCCACTCTGGGTCATAAAATTAGTGTAATAACTCATCTATCAGACGATGTAGGCCAAACTTTGTGCAAAATTCTATTTTTGAGTAAATCCGGGATGAAAGTGTGTATTTTTTTTTCGCATTGGATAATGCAGGCGCACGGATTATACGTCAGCCTGTACACGATTCACCAGCCACTGATATTGGATCCGTCATCCGTCATTCAAACATCTGAGACACACACACGGAGCTCGGTCTCGCCCCAAGCTTTCAATATCCCGCCCGCTCGATAACGACCAATCAAATTCGTTTTCCTTACTCGGGTAAACTTGTGTTGCAGTTCGTGACAACTCGGTGCGACAAACAGGACAAACGGCCATTTCTGTACACCTTTAAAAAGTACAATCAAGTTACAGTAGGAAAAGGGAAGGCAAATCGATAAAAGTGAGTTTTAAGAAGGGATGTACGGTATGCACATTGAGGGTTTAGTACTCTGACTACTTTGTTTTGCAGGTCATCCAAACCCAGAGAACTTCCTGTGGGACGAGTACCTGCAGGAAACTGGTTCCACTGCTGCTCCCAGTTCAGCCTTCACACTGGTGAGGAAACAAGTTAGATGAGGAGAGGAGGAGTTAGAGAAGGAGGAGGTTTAATTGACAACTCTCATATCCAATCAGAAGCCTGGATTTAATAATTAACAATTTGTGCCTCTGTCCAATCAGAGACCTCCACACGGTCTCCAGGTGAACCACAGGCTGGAGGCTGTTGACAGGAGGAACCCTATGTTGATCCGTGTCGCCACGGTAACTGATATAGAGGACTACAGGGTGAAGGTACGGTCCACCTGCCTGTCTGCCTGCGTGTGTGTGTGTGTGTGTGTGTGTGTGTGTGTGTGTGTGATGTCCTAACCATGTGTGTCCCTACAGATCCATTATGACGGCTGGTCGCAGCAGTTTGACGTGTGGTGTGACAGCGACCTCAGTGACCTGCATCCTGTCGGCTGGTGTCAACGCACAGGACACCCACTGGACCCTCCCCCAGGTCAGACAGACAGCTGGACAGAGACAGAGACAGGTCAGATAGACAGGCTGGACAGAGACAGGTCAGACAGACAGCTGGACAGAGACAGGTCAGACAGACAGCTGGACAGAGACAGGTCAGACAGACAGGCTGGACAGAGACAGAGACAGGTCAGACAGACAGGTTGGACAGAGACAGGCTGGACAGAGACAGAGACAGGTCAGACAGACAGGCTGGACAGAGACAGGCTGGACAGAGACAGAGACAGGTCAGACAGACAGCTGGACAGAGACAGGTCAGACAGACAGGCTGGACAGAGACAGAGACAGGTCAGACAGACAGGCTGGACAGAGACAGGTTGGACAGAGACAGGTCAGACAGACAGGCTGGACAGAGACAGGTTGGTCAGAGACAGGTCAGACAGACAGGCTGGACAGAGACAGGTCAGACAGACAGGTTGGACAGAGACAGAGACAGGTCAGACAGACAGGTTGGACAGAGACAGGCTGGACAGAGACAGGTCAGACAGACAGGCTGGACAGAGACAGGTCAGACAGACAGGTTGGACAGAGACAGGTTGGACAGAGACAGGTCAGACAGACAGGTTGGACAGAGACAGGCTGGACAGAGACAGGTCAGACAGACAGGCTGGACAGAGACAGGTCAGACAGACAGGCTGGACAGAGACAGGTCAGACAGACAGGTTGGACAGAGACAGGCTGGACAGAGACAGGTCAGACAGACTGGCTGGACAGAGACAGGTTGGTCAGAGACAGGTCAGACAGACAGGCTGGACAGAGACAGGTCAGACAGACAGGTTGGACAGAGACAGAGACAGGTCAGACAGACAGGTTGGACAGAGACAGGCTGGACAGAGACAGGTCAGACAGACAGGCTGGACAGAGACAGGTCAGACAGACAGGTTGGACAGAGACAGGTCAGACAGACAGGTTGGACAGAGACAGGCTGGACAGAGACAGGTCAGACAGACAGGCTGGACAGAGACAGGTTGGTCAGAGACAGGTCAGACAGACAGGCTGGACAGAGACAGGTCAGACAGACAGGTTGGACAGAGACAGGTTGGACAGAGACAGGTTGGACAGAGACAGGCTGGACAGAGACAGGTTGGACAGAGACAGGTCAGACAGACAGGCTGGACAGAGACAGGTCAGACAGACAGGTTGGACAGAGACAGGTTGGACAGAGACAGGTCAGACAGACAGGTTGGACAGAGACAGGCTGGACAGAGACAGGTCAGACAGACAGATCAGATCAGAGAGAGAGACATGTCAGGAAGATTGACAGGTTGCACAGTCAGGTCAGACAGACGGGTTGGAGCGAGAAGGAGACAGGTCAGAGAGACAGTTTAGAGACAGACAGGTCAGAGAACAAACAAGTCATATAGTATAGCTACAGGTTGGACAGACAGGTCAGAGGGAGATATTGACAGATCAGACAAACATCAAAGAGGGAGACAGGTTGGACAGATACGTCCGAGAGAAAAAGAATCAGGTCAGGGAGACAGCTTAGAGACAGACAGGTCATCAACAGGGAGACAGATCAGAGACTGTCAAGTCATGTTTGTGTCTCCAGCAGCACAGCGTCCCAGCAGCAGTCATCTGCAGGTCCAGACCTGGTCTTCATAGACCAAGAGCTGCATATATGGAGACAGAGAGACAGAACCAGACTCAGGGTGGGCCATTGGCCATCTGCCTCCACTGGAGAGAGAGAGACCTCACTTTTTATATATATATATATATATATATATATTCTTTTTTTTTTTTTTTACTTATTTATTCTATATTATTACTAATTCATTAACCATCTATGTATTTGTTGTTGTATTTGTATTGCTGCCCCAATGCTTTGGCAATATTGTATATCACAGTCATGCCAATAAAGCTTATTGAAATTGAAATTGAATTGAGAGAGAGAGAGGTGTTAAAGCTACTGAAGAGAAATAGAGGGAGACAGCAGACAGACAGACAGACAGACAGGTCAGGGAGACAGACAGCTCACAGACAGACAGGTGTGCTGTGACAGTATCACTGACTGACGTGTATCATCCTCCTTGTGTGTGTGAGACAGGTTCCTGTCCCCTGTCCTCCCCCTCTCAGGGTGTGTGTCCCACCCCAGGCTGCAGAGGAGTTGGACATATTAAAGGAGCTAAATACACCGGTCACCACAGGTAAACACACACACACACACACACACAGACACACACACACACACACACGCACACACACACACACACACACACACACACACACACACACACACACACACACACACACACACACACACACACAGATCTTCTTAGTTTACCTGCTGAGTCATGTCTCCTTCCTGCTGAGTCACAGCTGTCTTCCTGTCTCCCAGTGCCTTTGGCTGTCCATACTCAGACATCAATACCAGTAAAGAGGTGGTGCTGCCGGACAGACTGGGAGGAGAGAGAGTGGTCACCCTGGTCCCCGTCTCCATGCATCCATCAGACAGGTAGAGACACTTTCACTCTTTGTCTTTTTTTTTTACAGTTTATTCTTCTTTGTCATCATCTGTCTGTAAACCTGTCCACCTGTCTGTCTCTGTCCTCCTGTCTGTCTGCTCAACAGGAGACAGGCTCAGGTGAAGACGGAGCCCAAAGAAGAGACTCTGCTGCTTCCACTGGGGAAGAGAAGACGACTGACAGACAGGTGAGACGGACACAGTGTAGGACACAGGGGAGAAGCTATCTGATTGGCCCGTGGTCCTGATCAGGTGTCAGACTGAAGGTTAAAGCTCTCAACCATCAAACATGATCTTCATCATTCCAACCTCTGTATGTTTGAATCAATAGATCCAGCCTCAGTGTCTCTGCCTGGCTCTGGCTCTGGCTCTGGCTCTGGCTCTGGTTCTGGCTCTGGCTCTGGCTCACACTGTTGTTTTGCAGTGTGAGTGTTTGGTTTGAGGAGATAATCTCTGGATGTTATTTAAAACTGAATTACATAACTCACACACAAACACACAAACACACAAAGGCTGATGTGTGTTGATAGTGTCATAAAAGCAGACGTGATGGGAACATTTGACTAAAATCACAGTTGTGTAGTTGAATACACAGACCAGACAGTTAAATCTATCACTTGGTTCATGGTTTCTGTGGACTTGTAAAAAGTCTTCAATCGAATAATGTGGATTTTTAATAGATACAATGAATTATAATGTTGACATTACTTATACAGGGTTCACACATCCTGGAAATCCTGGAAAATGGTTGACCAAATGTCATGGAAAAGACATGAAAAATTAGGAAAAAAAAGTCAAATGTCCTGGAAAATTGTTTGTCACATTGCGACATCAGCTACCAGAGCTCTATTTGACTTTTACAGACCCCACTAAGGATTTAATTTCCAAACAAGTGCCTAGTGAGAAAACTAGAGACTTTAGTTAAAGGAGTCATCACCCTGAAATCACATTTTTCCTTGTTAAAACATGTATATTGGTGTTGGACCTCAGTGGAAACTTGCCTGAAAATCTGGAGTTTGAAAGTGGCTGAGTTTTTTGGTTTTTGTTTAAGCCAGAGCAGCTCATGAGGCTGCACACCGCAAATGACCAGATTTTGACTCTGCTCCTGTGTTGACGTCACCGTGGAGACTGCTTTCATAAACACACCTCTCTTCCACCAGCCCGACTTCCGCCGCGCCGCCATTACGTGTTGTTTTATTTCCCACTGTAGCGTTGTTATTTCGTCACTTTATTAAGTTTTAATATTTTTTCATGTGAGAAAGTAAGGGTTTAGATCCCCAATGTGCGATTAGTTTATCCAAATGACGGCTGTTTAGAAGTTTGCTCCGACGTTGGGAGAAGTGAAGCTCCACCACAGCAGCGGCTCCGTCTGCAGAGCTCGTTAGCCGGTCAAACTACGTCGTCATGCCGGGGGAGGAAACGATCGTTAATTAACTTACCCGCAGGTTTGTAGAGGTTTACTGCCGACTGGTTACATTCTTTTTAGGAGATAAATGTTGGTCTGATTGATGAAATCTAACAATTGTGGCAGTCGTATTAGTTTGTTTGAATGAAAAGTGAAGCTTCACACAGAGCAGCAGCAGCTTTGCACCGGGGCTCTGTAGCCTACGTACAGAAATCACCACATTTGTATCAATAAATACATGTTTTACAATGAACCGATTAAATTTTATTTTATTTTATTAAGTTATATATCATGGTTATGGTACACGACAGAGAGCAGCATAGTGTGCGGTTTCCAATATAGCAATGCCTGCATGTAGCCCACTGGGCCAGCCACCATTCCGGCTCTGTCCTTCCTGCATCCAATCAATGCACACCTCATTACATATTAATACAATGAACATCCGGACCAGTCAAAACCTCACGCTTACTCTCATGAGAAAAAGTTGTCGTATGAAAAGTGTCAGAGCAAGCTCTGTGTTTGATTTTTTTTTTTAATTTCTAATAAGTTTTAGGAATTGATTCAAAGTAATTCAAGGGGGACTGGGTACGTAAAAAAACAGGTGATGACTCCTTTAATGAGTGTTTCCAATATTGGACTGTGAGCATGAGGGTTTTCTCTCCTCTGCTGAGTGACAGATAGACGAGGCAAGGTAAAGCAATTTTATTAGTATAGCCCAAAGGTCTTTACATGGCATCATAACAACATCCTCTGCCCTTAGACCCTCGCATCCACTGAGGAAAAACTCCATAGAAAACCCTTTTAACAGGGAAAAAATGGAGAAACCTCAGGGTGAGCAACAGAGGAGGGATCCCTCACCCAGGACGGACAGACGTGTAATAGATGTTGTTACAGACAAGAAAACAGTTTATAACATGGAATATGCAAGCACAAGCAGCACAGAGCTTTAGGGTGTGATTTAAGAACAAAAACAACATGTTTGCGTTGTTCTATGATAAATCTGTCATCATTTCTAAGCATGTACAGTAAGATTTCATGAGTTAGAGCCACAGGCTGCACATCTTTAAAGGTACATTGTGTAGGAATTCCTCCCATCTAGCGTTGTGGTTGTATATCACAAGCAACTCAATGGTATTTTTCATGCTGCATTCACATGAAATTGGGCAGACGGCAGACGGACGACAGCCGCTGCACGTAACGGCATAAACAAGCCTCTATGTAAACAAGTGGTCCGTCAGCACGAGGCAAAACAATACACGTGACAATATGTTGTCATGGCGATGTGGTATTGTTTACCTGACCCACGTTTTACCAGCTTTCTCTCAATTTCTGTGACTAAAATGACATCTGGTTTGTTAGCGACGGCCGTCTGTCCGACTGCAGGTGAATGCAGCATCAGTGTAACGCTCCATTCCTCCTCACTGCACCACTCCTTTCATATCATTCATATGTACATATGAATGATATGAACAGCAAATTCAGAGCTTACCAGAACACTTCAGTTTGTTGATGGGGGGGATTACTGGTTAATGAAAAACATACTTTTGAACCAAATAATCAATTTTCGTGAATAGATAACAGGAGAAGTTACACAATGTCCCTTTAAATCAGACTTCTGGGAGAGAGGAATAAACATAGAAACAAACTGATTAAATGTACCAATAACTGTTGAAAAGAACACTTGAATGAGACGAGATGTATTAGTGTATGTTGTAAAAACTAATGTCTGTCAGACTGGAGCAGCTGGAAATGTCCTGGAAAATGATTTCAAGAAAAGAGTGTGAACCCTGTTCTATCTGTGTTGACCACACGGTCACAAATCCAACATGGAAGCAGAACCAGTGATGAGACTGTGAAGTCCAGGCAGAACAGAGCAGAGGCTGGAGGATGAAGGAAGCAGTGGAGGGAAGTGTGTGTGTGTAGGAATGTATCAGGAATGAAGTCACTCAGCTTGTGAGCAGAGATTTGTCCTCCTGTGTGTCCATGAATGAATGTCTCACCTCACTTCTTCTCTCCACTGGCCCCGCCCTCAGGCTGTCTCAGCCAACCAAATTCCTCCGTGTGAAACAAGAAGAGGAGGAACTTCAAGTGAGAGCGCTTGGACCAGGTACAGTGTTATCTGATGATGTTAGTGACACTGCTCAGTACAAATGAATTTCAAGTTTATCCATCAAACATTCTGACCCAGGATCAGTCTCCAGCCTTTACCAGCGCTTTCAAGCGCAGCTTAAAGAGATAGTTCACCCAAAATTGGACATTTAAAAAATTTATATGGACATGCACTGCTACGCCGAGACCCCCTGTAACTCAGAGAAGCCACGGAGGACTCTGAAACTTCTCCCAGCCCTTAGTCCACATGAGGGGGAGGAGATAATGAATGAAATTTCAATTTTGGGTGAGCTATCCCTTTATACAGAGCGAGTGGTTCAGGGCTTCACGTACTGATCAGTTATGTTTGTGATGTTTTACAGATAAACACTTCAGACACAGGTCGGCTCACCCGTTTAACCAGAATGTGTTTTATAACCTGCTGGTAACCATAGCAACACGTCGATTCTAATTGGTCCCTTACGTAAAAACGCAGCATATCTAATATTCTGCTGCAGCGCTGTATCTCACAGTGGGAACACTCGGCATCCTCCCTCTCACTCCTCGCTGTGTTTCCATGGGAACAGCAGGCAGATGAAGTGGCTGTTTTCATGGAAACCGCTCACCATGGCGACAGCTCTGGTTGTGCCCTGTGTGTTTTCTACTCACACACACACAGAGCGTCTGTTCTGCTGCTCAGCGGGGTGAGAGAGGTCAGTCCACAGACACAGGTTTTCCACAGACCTCAGATCAGTTTCATTTCATTGGTCTTAATGAGCTCTAATTGAATCTGGTGCAGGGTTTCCGTTGGTCCCTGAATGTCACACAGCACCTGGGTCTGAGAACAGAGCATGACCTCTGAATGTCTTGTAACCAGGACTGGATCTGCACTGAGATCAGCTCAGTATGTCCAGCAGCACAGATGCTGTGTGTATGATAATGTCCTCTGTCTCCGGCTTGTCCTTCCGTCCAGCAGCAGACTCCAGCCTGAAGGCCGCTCTCCACCAGTCCGTCTTCCTGTCGGCCATGTCGGCGCAGCCCGGCAGAGACCTGTCCCTCTGCTGGGAGCAGCACCGCAAGCTGCTGCCGGGGGTCGCCGGAGTCCACGCTGAGACTGTCCAACACTGGAGCGTCCAACAGGTCAGTGAGAGACAGATTGTTAAAGGGATAGTTCAATATCCCTATCCCTATCGTCATAGCAGTAGGTTCATTACCTTTAATTGTCGGTGCAAGCTGTTTTTAGATTGGCGGGGCAGAGACGTGAGCTGCTCATGTAACGGTGCATATAGTAGTCCCCTGTCCCTCATCAAACTCATCAAATACACAATCCAACAACTCCAAAACACTCTGGTGGATAAGTTGTGACCTGCACATTCACCACGCTATGAGATAATCATGGAACGTTCTGAGACAGAGTTGTTTTTGATGCAAATGCAGCCGGAACTACATTCCAGACATGGCTGCTGGGCGGAGTGATTTCATAACAAAAGTAGGCCTAGTTCCGAGTATTTGCTTCATGTGTCGTAATGTTATATAATTATACATGATTATCTCTCTTTATCTCTCTATCTCTCTTTGACCTGTCTCACTCTGACCTACCTGTCTTTCTGTCTTTCTGTCTTTCTGTCTCTCTGTCTCTCTGTCTTTCTGTCTTTCTGTCTCTCTGTCTCTCTGTCTCTCTGTCTCTCTGTCTCTCTGTCTCTCTGTCTCTGCAGGTGTCTGACTTCATTGAGTCTCTACCTGGATGTGAGGAACAGGCGAAGCTGTTCAGAGACGAGGTGAGATGCGTTGCTGTAGATTTAATGACATCTGATCCCACCCAACCTGCCGTTATCTGATTGGTTCTGGCCTCTGTCTGTCTGCCTCTCAGCAAATCGATGGGCGGGCCTTCCTCCTTCTCACCCAGCGAGACATTGTGAGGATCATGTCAATCAAACTAGGTCCCGCCCTCAAGATTTACAACTCCATCCTGATGTTCAAACACGCCAAGGACGGTAACGGTAACCAAGCGCATGCTGAGAAGAGCAACCAATCGCACGCCGACAACAAGGGGCATTCTGAGGACAGTAGCCAATCCTTTGCTGAGGACAGGAACCGCTCAAATCTGGAAGAAGAGAGCCAATCACGCGCCGAGGACAGGAGCCATTCACACGATCAGGACGGGAACAAATCGCCTGATGAGGATAGGAGCCAATCACACACTGAGGATGGGAGCCAATCACATGTTGAGGATGGGAACCAATTGCCTGCTGAGGACAGGCACGAGTCACACACCACAGACACAAAGTCATGACTGAGATGATCCCAAATTCCTACTTTTAGCCCCCCTTCCCCTCCACACACATGGACACACACACACACACTCTAAGGGAACAACAACCATCAGATTTTTCCTTGTTATGTCACAACAATGATCTCAGGTGTGTTTCTACCCGCATGTATAAATCAGGTGTGACATCACATTGGACATTTTTCACAGAAAAAACATCATCTGAGAACAACATGGGTTAAATTTCAGGCTTAATACAGTTTTATAAATGTAATATATCGTTTATAAGACGGAGACTCAACCCCCTGAGATTGAATTCACCAAAACCAGAACCAGTGTGGACAGGATCCTGAGGAGGTTCAGACTGGACAGGCTGGCTGGTAGCAGGGGAGTCGGGACTCAGTTTCCTTAGAGATGTTCAGACTTTAACTGATAATAACAAAAAAAGAAAACAGTTGCACCTGAAAAAAAACAAAACAAATCTTATACAATTTTAACAAAATGTTTTTTAAATCCACTAAATCATGGCTGCCGACAACTGATTGGTTGAAACCTTCAACAGCACAGGCCGGAAAATTCATAAAGTTTTAAGATCAAATTTCTCACTTTTACACTTTTAATCTGTCCCGTTGCTCTGTGGGGTTTATTAATGGTTCAGAGAGATGTTTTCTGTGTTTCTTGTCTTTCCTAAGATGTATTTTTTATAAACCTTTTTCATTTTCACAAGTGACTCTTAATTCCTGTCAATAAAACTCCACGCCTGGGGGTCAGGGTTAGAAACAAAAGCAGCACTGATGAAACGTCAGTAAGAGCTTTTTTTTTTTTAAATCCACTGTTCAGGACAAACGGATAGACCTCGCATTCTTCAAAGAAACATTCAATTCTACTTGTAATTTTAAAAAAAAATATTTTTTATAAGAATTATTTGAAAATAATTTTATCAAGTCAAAATGTAATACAACTTCTTAAAATGTGAGAAAAGTCTCATACTGACATGAAAACATACTGATTAGAACATTTGTTAACCTCCAGGTTTCTAGGTTCTGTGTGGAGTTCTCTCCAGGTTCTCAGGCTTCTTCCCACAGTCCAACATACTTTATTAGGTGAAATGGTGACTAATTGGCAAAGTGTCAATAGGTGTGAATGTGAGCATGTGACATTGTTTGTCTCAGTCCTGTGATGGACCTGGGGACATGTCCAAGGTCTCCACAGCAAACACAAGCTCTTATTTCTCTTTGGTGAACATTCTGTCTCTGACAAAGTAAAGTTTGATTTTGTTTGTATGGATGTCTCATAAATAACCATAGGGTGATATCACTGTGCCCCCCCTCCTCCTCCACTACAGCCTTTGAGGATTTAAAAAGACATTTGAGCAGTGATGGTTGAAGGCAGCTACAGCACCGTGTCATGATGTGGACTTTCTGTCAAAACCTCCTGCAGCCCAACAGAGACTGGTTTACTGAACCCTGAGATACATTCAGATTCAGTATTCAGTATTTATCACCAGTGGGGCAATGAATACACACATAAAATGCATGACCATACAACTACAGCAACTAGTGTCAGTGACAACAGCTCAGTACCCTTATAAATATTCACAGGTTTCACGTGCGACAAGATAACAGAATGTGGTCAGGTTGACCAGTTACATTTAAGAATTACTACATGTTTTGTCATATTTCACTCTGTCATTTCATTTCTTTTCAATTATACCATTAATAGTTTGTGGATTTTGAGTGTATTTGTTAAAGGTACCTGCGTCTTTGACTGATTTTTCCAGTTAACTCATGGACAAACTGTTGTTCACCTGCTGTCTTCTCCCCCCAGCTCCCACCCTGGACCTATGTAACAGACACATTTATACAAACCTCTAATCTGATATTAAATTGTCTCTAAAGCAAATATCAAGTTCTTGTGGGCCTTTTAAGAGACATACTGTTGTGATGTTAGGTTTCCTGAAGAAGTAAAGACGGTGTTAGAGTTACATACTACTTAGTGCTTAGATTCTTACACTGTGGCAGTGTGACAGGAGCCGTAGCCATCACTCCAACCACCGTTGCTTAAAGGGATAGTTCACCCAAAATTCAAATTTTACTCATTATCTACTCACCCTCATGTCGACTAAGAGCTGTGAGAATTTTCAGAGTCCTCTGTTCCTTCTCTGAGTTACGGGGGGTCCGTGCAGCAGTATTTGTCTATATAATGGTTGTCAATGGATACCAACTTTCTTTGTCCAAAAAGACACACCAAAAAACATCCAAATACCTCCATACTGCTCGTCTGTAATGTCCCTCTTGTACTGAAGCCCCGACATGAGAAAATGTTCCGAAAAAAAATAAATAAGTCTATATTTTAAGCTTATTAGCGGAAGCTCCCAGTGCCTCAGTTCACTGCTCTTCCTGTGTCAGTGCAAATCTCGCGTGATTTGCACTGACCGGCGGAACAATTTCTCATGTCGGGGCTTCAATACAAGAGGGACATTACAGATGAGCAGTATGGAGGTATTTGGATGTTTTTTGGTGTGTCTTTTTGGACGAAGAAAGTTGGTATCCATTGACAACCATTATATGGACAAATACTGCTGCACGGACCCCCCCGTAACTCAGAGAAGGCACGGAGGACTCTGAAAATTCTCACAGCTCTTAGTCGACATGAGGGTGAGTAGATAATGAGTGAAATTTGAATTTTGGGTGAACTATCCCTTTAAAGTCCCTATAATCTCCAATCTGTCAGGTAGACTCCAGGTTTCATCTATAATCAATGACATCATCCAAAAGTCCCGCTCCCTCCGCTGTGGTTGGATGTTTTCTATTTATGATTTTATTCCTGTGTTATGAAGAGTATCTATTGTTATCTACTGTGTCTATAGAGTCTATTTTAAAGTTTAAATAAGAATATATATTTGTATTTGACTCAGACAATCTGACAGGAAGCCAACTTTGACTCCTAGACCTCTGTGATGTCACATCTAGGACAGGGGCATATGTTTTTCCATAGGTTTGCACAGAAACAGCAGATAAATTTAAAGTCTGCAGATTGTTCTAATGTTTTCAGCAATCTGTCTTTGTCGGTGTTTGATGAGTTCAATAAAGTATCTGATCTGATATTGGTTTGTTTGCTCTCATTAACCAGGTGAATTACTACACATCACTCTGTGCAGATATCTCCATCTACAGCTTAGTGATGCAGGGCCGCTCCAGAGGTTTACCATGTAGGCTTAATCCTAGCCCGGTTCCAATCCAATTTAGAGATGTCAACCCCCTCTCTCTCCTTTATTTCCTGTGTCTCCCACACTTTCAAAATAAAAGCCTGAAAAGCCCACCTGCACTGCCACCATCCACCAGAGGGAGGCCTGAATGGACAACACATCCAACCTTGAAGCAGATGGGCTCCAGCAGCGGGAAACCACACTGGGTATCGCTCCTGTCAGCTAACAACTAGAAATTGAAGCTACAGATTTCCTGCTCTGATGAGTCTGGATTTCTGCTGCAACGTTCAGATGGTAGGGTCAGAATCTGACATGAACAGCATGAAAACATGGATCCATCCTGCCTGGTATCAAAAGGTTCAGGCTGCTGCTGGTGGTCTAATGCTATGCAGGATATTTTTTGGGCCCATTGGTACCAACTGAGCACCGTTTAAATGTCAAAGCCATACCTGAATATTGTTGCTGACCATATCATCCCTTTATGTCAGATCAAAAGGTCAGATCATCTCAAACTGGTTTCTTGAATGTGAATTGAATGAGCTCATTGTACTCAAATGGCCTCCACTGTCACCAATGGAGGAACTTTGGGATGTGGTGGAACCGGAGATTTGCATCATGGATGTGGAGCCAAACAAATCTGCAGGACAGTATATGATGCTATCATGTCAATATGGACCGAAACCAAAATAAGTATTAAAGGGATAGTTCACCCAAAATTCAAATTCACTCATTTTCTACTCCCCCTCATGTCAACTAAGGGCTGGGAGAAGTTTCAGAGTCCTCCGTGCCTTTTTGGAGTTGCAGCGGGGCTCCGCGCAGTACTGCAAAGACACACCAAAAAACATCCAAATACCTCCATAGTGCTCGTCTGTTCACGGCTCTGCCGGTGTCTGACACAGGCAGAGCAGTGAACTGAGACACTGGGAGCTTCCGCTACAAACAAGCTTGAAAAATAGACTTATTTAATTTTTTCGGAACAATTTCTCATGTTGGGGCTTCAATCAGTGGCGTCCCTAGGCTAAAACATTTGGGGCTAAAGCCCCGGATGTTTTTTAATTAGCCCCGAATATTAATTTTCAAAAAAAAAAAAAAAAAAAAATATTTTTTTTTTTTAAGATCACATCCTCAAACTACGGTTATCTTATGTTGATGCTTCGATAAAACAGTGTTTTTGGACAGGTTTGAGTAACAATTAATTATATTTTTAAAAAGCCACTACTTTGGCTTTGGCACACAAGTGGTTAACACCTCCAGGTCGCACTTGACCCAAAACAGCGGCGCATTTAACTTGACAACAAATACCTGACAGCAGGCAGGTTTGACAACAGCAAGCTGCAGCTGTCTTTTGGTAGCTAGTAGCAGCTAAAGTGTATCAAGATGCCACAAAAAAGATTTCCATGTTTTCCCCCAAAGGTGGTCAGCAATCAAAAAGGTAATGGGAATAGAAATTATGTAAAAATGTATAATTTCGAAAAGAGTGTTGCAGCTGGAACTACAAGAGGGTAGTACAGTAGCTAACGTTAGCTAGCTAGCAGCTAGTTGATATTGCTCTGGTTGATATTACATGAGAAAAAAAGCAATCTGTAATTATTGGCATCTGTAATGCAATTGTAGGGTGTGAGAATTGTGTACCTAGAAATAACTAAGTTTGGGCTTCTTCTAGAGGGGAAAGTTGCTGAAGTTAATGTGCTATAACATCGAACCATCTTGTTTATTTTCTTTTTCATGCATGATAGCAGCTAGTTAGCAGACAGGGATCCCGCACAGCCTGCCTCTTTTACTGTAGCTGCTAATGTGTTAAATGGAAACACAATGTGTTGTTACGTAGCTAGCAAATGTCAGTACATAGAACTAAATTCAAAATGGGTCATTCATTTGATGATCTGTGGATTGCATCGTTTTCACCTTTTTCACCAATGATGGAGAATGTCTCTATGCCTAAAGATTTCGGCGCGCGCTCTGCGCGCGCATATATTGCATGTGTCACTCTTCCGGGCTAAGCCCCGGATGTGTCAAAATCCTAGAGACGCCCCTGGCTTCAATACAAGAGAGACATTATTACAGACGAGCACTATGGAGGTATTTGGATGTTTTTTGGTGTGTCTTTTTGGACGAAGAAAAGTGAGCCCCGTTCGCAACCGTCACATGGCAATGCAGTGCTGCACGGAGCCCCGCTGTAACTCCAAAAAGGCACGGAGGACTCTGAAACTTCTCCCAGCCCTTAGTCGACATGAGGGGGAGTAGAAAATGAGCCGAAAAATTTGAAATTTGGGTGAACTATCCCTTTAATGCAGTTCTAACAGGGGGCCCAAACTGGATGATCTTTGTGATGCAACCCTTTTCACTTCCATGAAAGTCCCACTGAAGCTTGCACGTTTATGACACCAAAAGACACTCAGTCTGTTTCCAGCATCAGCGCTCTGACTGGCTCCTTATAGTCCATGAGCCAGACCACCAATCGCAATCGAAAGGGTGGGCAAATTCTTGTTGCTATTTTATTATTCCTATATATGTCCAGATTATTAATTGGTATGATAACCTTCGCACAAGAGTAGCTTAACAATATTTATCATGCATTCACTATTTTGACCATAAAAATGCCATATACACCAATTATGGCCATTCTCCGATGTTGCACATTTCATAATTTGTGTGCCACTACTGATGATTTAGAGCGCCTTTGCAGTTGCAGAAAGGCCCTGCAGATAATATTTGTTTGCACCACTAGTTGGCGCTAATTCCACTGGGTGCATGAGAGAGCGAGGGGGAAAATATATATAGATATATACACATATACATCCAAGGTTAAGAAGGCTAAGATGTAGTGAGTAAAGATGACATTAACATTATAGCATATTACATCCATAGGTTTAGGGTTATTTAGGGGGAATTGGGGCATTGTTCATTTGGCTGACTGCAGAGAGGAAGAAACTGTTCTTGTGGCGTGAGGTCCTGGTCCGGATGGACCGGAGCCTTTTGCCAGAGTGGTGGGACTGGAAGAGTTTGTGTCCAGGGTGAGAGGGGTCAGCAGCAATTCTGGCTCTGGTCCTGAAGAGATGGGAGGCTGCAGCCGATCACTCTCTGGGCAGAGTGAATGACACGCTGCAGTTTGGCCTTGTCTCTGGCTGTAGCTGCAGCACACCAGACTGACATGGAGGATGTGAGAATGGATTCAGTGGTGGCAGTGTAGAAGTTCACCAGCATCTTCACAGGGAGGTGAAACTTCTTCAGCTGCAGCAGGAAGTATAGCCTATCCTCTGCTGAGGCTTCTTGGTGAGGGAGCTGATGTTCTGCTCCCATTGGAGCTCCTGGGAGATGGTGGTGCCCAGGAAGCAGAAGGACTCAACCAGGGTCGCTGTAGAGTCACAGAGGATGACAGGGGGGAGGGCAGCTTGGTCCTTTCTGAAGTCCACTATCATCTCCACTGTCTTCAGAGCGTTCAGCTCCAGGTTGTTCATGCTGCACCAGGACACCAGAGGGTCCGTCTCGCTGCTGTAGGCCGACACACGTCCCCATCAGAGATGAGGCAGATGAGGGTGGTGTCAGCAAATTTCAGGAGCTTGACAGACTGTTGTCCAGATGTGCAGCTGTTGGTGTACAGGGAGAACAGCAGAGGAGAAAGGATGCAACCTTGGGGGGATCCAGTGCTGATGGTCCGGGTGTCAGAGACATGCTTCCCCAGCCTCACGAACTGCCGTCTGTCTGTCAGGAAGTCCGTAATCCACCTGCACATGGAATCAGGCACATTAAGCTGGGAGAGCTTGTCACAGAGCAGAGCTGGGATGATCGTATTGAAGGCAGAGCTGAAGTCCACAAACTGTATCCTGGCGTAGGATCCTGGGGAGTCCAGGTGCTAGTGGAGGGCCATGTTTACAGCATCATCTACAGATCTGTTGGCTCTGTAGGTGAACTGTAATGTCCTTAAGGTGGGTCAAGACGAGGCACTCAAAAGTCTTCATGACCACAGAAGTCAGAGCAACGGGTCTGTAGTCATTAAGGCCTGTGAGCCTTGTCTTTTTGGGAACTGGAACAATGGCTGAGGCCTTGAAGCAAGCTGGCACATGACAGTTCTCCAGTGAGGTGTTAAAAATGTGTGTGAACACCGGAGACAGCTGATTGGCTCAGTGCTTCAGGGTGGAGGGGGAGACCCCTTTCCCACTGGCCAAAAAACCCCGTTTAAACCCACAAACGCACCGACCCGCGTCAACCCGGGACGTCTGTCTGACTACCCATTTCTCCGACCATACATTTCTTTATTTTTGAGTCCATTAGTCCGACCTCCCATTTCTCCGACTTAAGTAGCCCTAACCCTCAACCTTACCCTAAACCTAACCTTAACACTGTAGAATGGGTAGTCGGAGAAATGAGCCGTCAGACTTTTCAGTCGGACTGATGTATGCCCCCCCGTCGACCCGCGTCAAATGACTCGGCAAGCAACGCGGGTTAAAATCGCCTTCAATCGGCTCGGCTCTGATCGGCTTGCAGTGGAAACACCAGACCCGGCTCAACCCGCTAATTTATGTGATGACATTGGGCGTTACGTGATGCCACATCATCGCACCAGTCGCGTCTCACGTAGGCTACCAAAACAAAACTCTGCTTGCATTCAAGACTGGGATTTGAAGATCAAAGAACACTGACCAAAAAAGATTGAAAAAAAAGAAGCGACAGTCTGTTTAACTGACATGTTGTGCCGCCGTGAAAGCGGGGGTTTATGCGGGGGTTAGACAGACAGACCCGGCTCATTTTGGTCAATGGGAAAGGAGCCAAATGCTGATTGTTAGCGGGTCGACCCGCATTTAAAAAACCTGCGTCGACCCGCTGATGTTAGTAGGAAAACGGCTAGAGTTTGGGCCTGCAGCTTTGCACGGGTTCAGCCGTTTAAACAGTCTCTTCACCTCTCCTTCTTTGATTTGATTTGATTTCTATAATGGAGAGAGGCGTGAGAGGTGTGGGGGAGGGTGGCACTTGGGTGTGGGGCTGTGTAGGTGATCCAGGTTTGGAGGAGCTGTTGCTGATCGATGGCTGGTGGTTGGAGGTGTGGGGGATATCAGGTCTGTCCCATTGTCTTTCAAAGCAGCAGTAGAACTCGTTCAGGCTGTTGGCCAGGCGTAGGTCATTGACAGAGGGACACTTGAAATACTGTACTGGCAGTATGCTCCACATTATTTGTGACAGAAGGAGCAAGCTCTTTAGTTGATTTTAATTGTGTAAAAAAATATTTGTTTGTTCTTGTTATTGCATGAAAAGTAAAACACTCTAAAAACGTTGGCTATTTCATGTGTATGTTCTAATTTTTATCACATTTTCATTCACGTATTCCTGAGGTGAGTCTATTATTATTACAGTAGGGTCTTGATAAAAGGGAAAAACATCCTTGAAGTGATTTAGGCACCCTGAGTGGTCAACAAACAGCATAATACCGAACAAGCGCTATACACAGTTTTCAAGTTTCCACTCTACTGGTCCACCTATTCAACACATGAAAACCACCACTAAGCTACCTGTTTGCAATGGTTATCATGCCAAACTGTTCACTAGAGATGTCTACCAAGTCAAAAAAACAAACTAGAAATTGCCCACCCGTTCGATTGCGGGAGGCCAATTTTGGGGTCTTGGCTCATGGACTATTAATGACCTTGTCTTCTTCTGTGGTTGAATGGTAGCGGCTGAGTAGCAGCTCCATATTCACACAGCAACAGGGGTGGAGACAGCTGCTGACTCCACAGGACATCAGTCCAACCTGAGCATCACGAGAGAAGCTATTTAACAGCGGTTTGTTGGTGAAATGCAGTCTGGGAGACAGAGTGGAGTTTTTATTTCCTCAGTCTGAAGCAGAAATGTCTTAACCATATTTTTTTTTACAGTGCACAGTTCACCTAGAATTCACCCATGTTGTACAGCAGGTGTGAGTAAGGATGACAGACTCTTTGATGATCAAGAGTTTTTGATGTTGGGGTGTATGGGGTCTCAAAAGGGACAAACTTCCTCAGATTGTACAGAAATCTATTGTTCAAATGCAGCCCAGCTCTGTCTCCTAGCAACAGCAACATCCCAGAATCGTGTGACTGCCGGTCCACGATCGGAGCACAGAGGAGGACTAAAAGACAGTCAGGACTGGATCACTGTACTGTCAGTCTAACAGATATAGACAGACGGCTTGTGGGACAGACAGGGGGACAGTCAGACTGGTCCAGAGAGACAGAGACAGACAGACACACAGACAGACAGACAGATGGATGGATAGTCGGAGGTAGAGTGAGGTGTTTTCAGCAGCGGCAGTGGGAGGAAGCCGTCTCTCTGTCTCCACCTGTCTGTCTCTCTGTTGTAGGAGGACCTTCGTTTACTCCACATCGCCGCAGAAACACTGAGGGGGCGAGAGAGGTTTAAACCAACAGAGAGAGAGGTGGGAGGAGCAGCGGGGGGAGGGGAGGAGATTTAAACCTCGGAGCAGCAGCAGCAGCAGCAGGAGGAGGAGGAGGAGGAGCAGGACGACGAAGATGAGGAGTTAAGACAAGACACATGAACGGATAGAAGCTCCAACTGTGAGAACAACAATACCTTCTATTATGTTCTACTGTGGTGTGTGTGTGTGTGTGTGTGTGTGTGTGTGTGTGTGTGTGTGTGTGTGTGTGTGTGTGTGTGTGTGTGTGTGTTCTGTGTTGTGGTGTCCATGTGTGTGCTGTTATTGATCAGTATCGGTCCGTATTCTGCAGTACTGATTGATTTGCTTTGAACAGAACAGTATTGATCGGTACTTATGATAAATGATCAATACTGACAGATACTGATCTCTAATGATCAATACTGACAGATACTGATGTCTAATGATCAATACTGACAGATACTGATCAGTGTTGATTTTTACAGATCAATACTGACAGATACTAATCAATACTGATGGTTATGATCCGTATTGACACACTACACAACCTAATAGTCACCTGTCTCATAATTATTGATCAGTGCAATTTGTCATCCAATTAAGAACTGACTGTCAGTACTGATCAGCGCTAATCATTTGTCAATGTCGAATACTGTCAATACTGATCAATGCCGATCAAAACCATACAACTTTTCTGATGTGTCATGTTTGCTGTGTGCTGTGTGCATGTGTGTCATTGCTGATGAGAATTGATGGAGTATTGGTCAGTATTCTTCAGCGGTGAGTGATTAGCTCTGCTGGCTGTATTGATGATCAATACTGAACAGGATGGGCAGCAGTGATTAGTGATGAAGTGTATTGATCAGTGTGAAGCAGCACTGATTGACTAAATGAGTTTGGTGAGTGCTGATTGTTTTTTGCAATGCATGGATCAATACGTAGCAGTATTGGCTGAGGATTGGTCAGTATTCTGCTTTAGAGATCCATAGACTGACCAGTACTGATCAAACAGTGATACACATCATCATACTGTGTCAATCATACTGTAATAGACAGATAACAATCTGTACTGATGAGTATTGAAACACAGCATACTGATTGGATGATCAGTCCTGATCAGGGTGAGGGGAGCAGGTGCAGAGCTGTGAGTCTGGAGATTAAAACACTCAACTATGACAATGGTCACTACAGGTGAATAGGGTAAAAAAAAATTAAATAACAGATATCACCATGAAACTTCCCAAGTTTATCACTTACATTAAGACAAATATTTTTTGTATTACAAGTTTTGTCAAATGTTATGTTTAAATGTGTAAATGAGGCAATATCTGATGAAATATGCGCTAATTTGCATACATTTCCAGAACCGAAATCTGAAAATTGGATAAAGCCCCTTTCAAAATTCTTGTTTTATTTTGTTGACATATTAGAGTCAGAAGTTTTTACAGAGGGGATTTTGGATATCTCTTTTTATCACCCTGTAAATGAGAAAATACTGCCACAAGCCCTAAAAAAAATCCAATTTTGCCATGTTTTTAGGAATAAAATGTTGTATAAATGAGGCTGTGAATGATATATCAACAATCCCCTCTGTAAAAACCTTCAGAATATAGACAGGAATGAAACTGGAAGGTTTGGTGTCTGTAAGTGCTGCTGAAGTGGAGATTTCAGGCTCAGAGTCTGAGGAAATACACATTTTGAGAAAACGGCCTTTAAAGACTTGTCCTGTAAAATAGATTGTTAATGTAAATCATACTTTTACGATTGGTTGCGGATACAAAGGAAATGACAATTTTTGGAGCCTAGATCATTGTTCAGGAGAGAGAGAGCTTTACAATGATACCTGACATGACATGGGTCAGATAACAAGCACAGCACAGTATGTCACAGTAGCTGTTAACTTTTAAGGAGAAATCTACTGACGATAGAAGACAAAATGAAGTAAAATAAAAACCTTAATGTGGATTTTCTACCATTTCTTTTGAGTTTTCTGAACGAATACATGTTAAGGAAAAAAAATAGCCCAAAATCTTAACATTGATCACTGCATGAAAAAACTGTGTTTTTGCCTGTAGAGTCTCGCCAACAATGTGTCTGTCAAAGGATTAGCAGTGTATTATGGGAGGAATAGAATAGAATAGAATATTGTTATTGTTAGTGTACAGCAGGTAACAGCAATATGAGGAGTGCTTCTCCTGGTTGCTGCATTCAGTAAAACAAGAATAAAAAACAATAAATAAAAAAAATATAAAACTCAATATACACAGATAATACATACAGTTATTAGCAGTCACACATATTGTCAATTTTTTGTGATGTTGAAGGACGTGGTACTGTCTGAAGGAGGTTCATGATGATCTGCATGAGTCTTCATCAGCAGACAAAGGGAGTAATGGAAGGCAACACAAGGCAGTTTTATTAGTACAGTTTGTCTCAAAGGTCTTTACACGACATCATAACAACATCCTCTGTCCTTAGACCAGTGGTTCCCAACCTTTTCTGGCTCATGACCCCATTTTGACAGCACAAATTTCTGGCGACCCCGTCAATCAAGACGCTCCGGATCAGATATTGTTATGCTGCATTTTATTTGAACTCGATTTAAATTTGAGAAAGTGAAAGTATAGAATACAGTTGTTTAGGATTGTGTGTTGTGTTTTTAATCATCATTTTAAAAAGAATAATAATTTGTTTAAAAAAATATTTTACTTTTCTACTTTTTTTTTAATCAATTACTAGACATTTCAGGGGACCCATTTCCAGGAGGAACCTCAGGGTGAGAGATACAGAGGAGGGATCTCTCACCCAGATGTGTAATAAATGTTGTGTACAGACAAGAAAACAGTTTATAACGTGGACGTGTGTGTCTCTCTCACAGGACGTTGGTTACTGAGTCCAGTTGGACACAGCTTCACCTGCTGAGCCGCTGTGTGATTCCTGAGCGGTGATGATCGCAACTGGCGGCCTCCTGCGCATCAACGCCCGGAGACAGGACTCATTGAAGTCCAAACCACATAAACCACACACACACAAGAAGAAGAAGAAGAAAAAGTAACTCACACACACACACACACACACACACACACACACACACACACACACACACACACACACACACACACACACATACACACACAAACACAAACACATAATGTAATACATACTGATGTTGTAACAGCTGGGGCACCATCCACATCCAATATAGGACAGCAGGACAATAAATGTAACTAACTAGAGTATAAATGCAATTTGTAACACCCAACAAGATTAAAATGCTGACTATATTGCATTTCCAGCAAAAAAAAAAAAAAAAGAATGTGTGGGGCTGCTGAAGTGAATCAGATTAAAGGAATGATGAGGTAGCTGAATCGATAGCGGAAAAGCAGAAGTCGTGAGCTGGAAACTGAATGAGCTAAAACGGTTTAAAAAGCTGCAGAGTTGCTGAAAAGGCAGAAGGAGATCCTGAAGCTAAAGTGTAACAACTGAAGAGTTGGAGAAGCTGCAGTCTGAACCTGAAGAACCTGAAAAACCTCAAACCTCAAAAATACAATACAGAGACAGAGACAGCACAACAAACAGGTCAAATGTAAAAGCAAAACTTGAGGTTAAGCACAAGTTGTTTTGTCTGACCCTGGCAGTGTGTGTGTTGCGTCGCCTGCCAGAGGGCAACAGTTCAAACAAGTGTTGGCTGGGGTGTGTAGTGTGGAGTGCTAAGTGATGTTAGTTGTGTAATCTGGCAATGTGTTCTGGAGGTTACACTGCAAAAACTCAAAATCTTTCCAAGAATATTTGTCTCATATCTAGTCAAAACTAATCTCTTTCCACTTAAAATTAGACTCATCACCTAAAAATTAACTTAACTAATAATATATAACCCGTTTTCAGATCATTTTCAGTTGTTTCAAACTAATTTTCACTTGAAATAAGTAGAAAAATCTGATAGTGGAGCAAGTTTTTCTTTCTTAAAATTAGACTCAATCTTATTACAAGCACAAAAAACTTGCTTTCACTGGCAGATTTTTCTACTTATTTCAAGTGAAAATTAGTTTGAAACAAGTGAAAATGATCTAAAAACAAGTTAATTTTTAGGTGATGAGTCTCATTTTAAGTGAAAAGAGTTTAGTTTTGACTAGAAATTAGACATTTTTACAAGAAATAAGACAAATATTTTTTGCAGTGTATATGTTGTTCTTCTCTCTCCGGAGCGCTTTTCTGTCTGCAGCTGAACAACCTGTACACCACACTGTGATGCAATAGGTCAACAGGCTCTGGATGGTCACCCATCAGTCACTCAGCTCCCATCCCGTCCATGCAGACTGGAGCAGGGTGAACATCACATGTGCTCCTCAAGTCCAGAATTAGCTCTGAGGTCTTTGTGGTGTTTTAATGCCACGTTCTTCACTGAGCACCACTCCACACTCTCTCTGTGTGCTGACTCCTCACCTCCTGATATCACTGTATGCTTGTTACATCAGCAGATTTAATAATAGTGTGAGATGAATGAGCTGGTGTGCAGTCATGGGTCCTGAGAGATTACATGTGTCTCTCAACAGTGGTCCACTAAAGCTGCTGTATTATCTTTGCATCAGAGGTATACCAGTCCCACATTGGCCTACAGCACTAAACACACTGCTGATATTATCAAGTCCACTTGTCTTAAAGGGATAGTTCACCCAAAATTCAAATTTCACTCATTATCTACTCACCCTCATGCCGACTATACGAGCTGTGAGAATTTTCAGAGTCCTCCGTTCCTTCTCTGAGTTACGGGGGGGGGGGGGGGTCCGCGCAGCAGTATTTGTCCATATAATGGTTGTCAATGGATACCAACTTTCTTTGTCCAAAAAGACACACCAAAAAACATCCAAATACCTCCATACTGCTCGTCTGTAATGTCCCTCTTGTATTGAAGCCCCGACATGAGAAATTGTTCCGACACAGGAAGAGCAGTGAACCAAGACACTGGGAGCTTCCACTACAAACAAGCTTAAAATATAGACTTATTTAAATTTTTTCGGAACAATTTCTCATGTTGGGGCTCCAATACCAGAGGGACATTACAGACGAGCACTATGGAGGTATTTGGATGTTTTTTGGTGTGTCTTTTTGGACAAAGAAAGTTGGTATCCATTGACAACCATTATATGGACAAATACTGCTGCGCGGACCCCCCCGTAACTCAGAGAAGGCACAGAGGACTCTGAAAATTCTCACAGCTCTTAGTCGACATGAGGGTGAGTAGATAATGAGTGAAATTTGAATTTTGGGTGAACTATCCCTTTAAAGTTCATTTATTGATACATTGGCAAGAGAAGAGCAGGTTATTTGTGCAGCACTCTTCATACAGAGGTGATTTAAATGTCTTTATGAAACAGTTGTAACTTCTGCATCTAGTCTGTCGGCACTTTTCTGTCGTATTGTCTCTCTGGCTTTAGAAACAGCAGCAGTTCTGCCTTTTTTGTGATCATTTTTCAATTCTTCATACAGTTCCATCAGCAGCATTTGTTCAGCTGCTGAGAAAAACACAGCCACTCTGACTTCCCCCTCTCTGTGACTCATTTAAACATCTTTTCATTCATCCGCTCATTTGGGCTCCTCATAAACCACGGGTGCATGCGAGGCTCTGCAGCTCTGTCTTGAGTCAGCATTATGTCAGTGGACTGTTTTCACAAGCTGGAGGTAAAGAGAGATAACGATGAGGCTGGTTGAACCCACAAAGAAAAACTTGTCAAGGCAAATATCATTTGTGTCGTGTTGCATAACAAATTCAACTTCTCCATGAATAACGACAGACAGATAGTTCCATTGCTTTTGGGTTTTTTTACTTGCTTTTCACACACACAGACAAACATGAATGACAAACATTTGTAAACTAAGCCACGCCCCCAGCAGGCAATCAGCCCATTGACAACTGCTGGGACGTAGTAAAGGTGCGCTTGGTTTGCACACCAGTAAAGCTGCAACACACTCCCGGCCGATGAGAGTGACTCCAGTCAGCTCATCACTAAGAGAGTTCAAGGGGATAAAGCAGCTGTACCGGTCTTCTCAATGTATTCCTGGAAGGAAGCATAACAAGGCATGAGCGAACTTTTCCATCCCTCCCCATATAAACTTCTGTAATTCGGCCAATTCTCCAGAGGTGCTTCGGCATTTTATCCTCGTAGATTAACACAACATCTCCAGTCTTTAAGTCAGAAGGTCTTTTAACAGAAGAGGAGATGTGTGCAGATCTTAATTCCAGAAGATATTCTTTTCGCCATCGACACCAGAACATGTTCACAATCCGTTGTCTATATCTCCAACGTTTTACCAACTGGGCTTTACTCACGTCAGGAACCGCTGATGTCATGCTGACAGCTGGGGGGAGCGCTGTCAGACGCTGACCAATCAAAAAGTGAGAAGGAGATAGTGGGACAGGTTCTTCACTGCTTGTGTGGGTAAAGGTGATGGGGCGAGAGTTAACAACAGCTTCCACTTCAGTCAGAATGGTTTCAATTTCTTCATAATGTAAAGATGCCTTACCAACCACTTTACGTAAGCAGGTTTTCACTGAGCGGACCAGTCTCTCCCACATTCCGCCCCACCAAGCTGCCCTTTCCACGATGAATCTCCAGGAGATGCGATTTCCTGCAAAGAATTCCTGGACTTCTTTTGATGACAGAGAATCCCATAGCACACTCAGTTCCACATTAGCTCTTTTGAAAGTCTTTGCATTGTCTGAATATATAGTTTTACAAAGTCCTCTTCGTGACACAAAACGTCGAAAAGCCAATAGGAATTTTTCTGTTGTCATATCAGACACTAATTCCAAATGGATAGCACGAGTTACTGCACAGGTGAAAAGAGCAATATAAACTTTATCTTGTGACTTACAGTACAAGGGTCCGGCAAAATCCACACCTGTGTTCTCAAAGGGGGGAGCTTCTTCAATGCGAGACGCAGGTAAGGGAGCAGAAATCTGCTGAGCAGGTTTCACTTTGTGTTTACGGCAGAGGAGGCAGGCATTTACAGTTCTCTTTGACATCTGTCTTCCTTTCAGTATCCAGAATCTCTCTCGCACTTGATTTAGAGTATCTTGCAGACCAGAATGCATTACTTGTTGATGACATCTTTTCACTATCAACTCTGAGAATTTATCATCAGAGGGAAGAATGCAAGGATGCTTTTGTTCGAATTTTAAATGAGCCATCTGTAATCTGCCTCCAACTCTTAATATTCCTTGATCATCCAAAAAAGGGTTAAGAGACTGGATTTTAGACTGAAAGGAAATTTCTTGACTGGTCTTTATCCTGGAAATCTCCTCTTTGAAACTTTTCCTCTGCGTTACCTGAATCCAATACAGCTCCGCATCAGAGATTTCCTCCGCTGTCAATGGTCCAAGACGTTTTGGTTTCTCTTTAGCGTTGTAGATGAATCTGTTAATCCAAGCAGTCACATGTAAAACTCGGTTGAGGTCACTATAATTTTTCAACTCCAGCAATTCCATTTTCACAATATTTTCAGAGTCAGTAATTTTTGCAACTTCCATGACTGACACACTTTCATTTACAACTTCATCACTTACTTGTGGTTCAGGTTCGTGTTCACAGAACTGTATTTCTCGTTGCTTGAGCCAGGTTGGACCTGTCCACCACAAGGAATTGTCTTTCAACTGATTAACACTGATTCCTCTAGTCGCAACATCTGCAGGATTATCAATACCGCGGCAGTGACTCCACTGTGCCGGGACAGGCACATCCTTGACAGGATTAAGATTAAGAAGCTTGGTCATGTGTGCATTAATAACAAGATCCTTTCGGCCAAACCTTTTTTGTAGCAGTTGTATGGCATTATCATAATTGGCTTCGGTCATCGGCAGTCCTGCGACCACATTTGCAGCTGCTCCCGTGAGATACGACCGTAGGTAGCTGAACTTGTCCGTCTTCGTCAGGCTGGGATTTCCATGCACAGCCGTCTCAAACTGTCCCCAAAAATGCTGCCAGAGGCTAATATCCCCTGTGTATTTCTCAATCACAAGTTTGGGCAATTTCACGTTTTGACGCTTAACATCCACTTCAGAAGATGTCACAGAGCTTGCTTCTCCTTGCGCTCTCCTGATCACTCGCTTTAATTTTGTCTTCCGCTTAGTTATGTGTTCCTTATATTCCAAGGATCTTGAAACTTCCTCCTCCAAGTCATCCGTCTGCGTCTCCTCTTCGATTTCTGCATCAAGGTTATCCAACAATTCTTCTTTTAATAGCAACTGTTCCAAGAACTCCTCAAGTAAATCAGGATCCGGTGATTCCTTACTGAGTTCCTCATCAACCTTGCCGATTAACTTGGTTGTAGACCCACGGACTGGGGTTCTCTTCTTTTTCAGTCGATCAGCCATTGTTCTTTTCTTTCTTCTTTATTGTCATGCATCTGAGACTTTTCATCTCTTCTTACCCCCTCATCCCGGGTTTCGGCATCAAAATGTTGCATAACAAATTCAACTTCTCCATGAATAACGACAGACAGATAGTTCCATTGCTTTTGGGTTTTTTTACTTGCTTTTCACACACACAGACAAACATGAATGACAAACATTTGTAAACTAAGCCACGCCCCCAGCAGGCAATCAGCCCATTGACAACTGCTGGGACGTAGTAAAGGTGCGCTTGGTTTGCACACCAGTAAAGCTGCAACATGTCGTCCAATATCACAAATCTCCTAAATTCCCCCTTAAAAACACGAAACAACATTCAATTCAATAAATTCTAAAGTAACATCTGTGTGTGCAGTAAAACCCCTTCATTAAATGCTTTTCTATCTCAGCAAGCTTCCCAATCCCTTGCTGACCCAGATGACACAGACATGAGGCATGAGGAAGCAGGAGGACTGCTGAGACAGCAGAGAGGACACAGCACAAATAGGAATTAAAGTTATTAAGTTAACACATATACACACAAGTGAAGAAATGGATCCATCCAAATGTTCAGAGGCTAACAGTATAGATGAGACAAGACTGACAGGTCAGTTAGCACCATAATGTAGTCTGTCTTATTCATGTTTTTCATTTATTTGACTGGTGGTTCATGCATGAACTTTTCCCCTCCATTTTCATAATGGCAAGGCAAGGCAATTTTATTAGTATAGCCCGTTTTTACAAACAGTTTGTCTCAAAGGGCTTAACATGGCATCACAACAACATCCTCTGACCTTAGACCCTCACATCCACTGAGGAAAAACTCCATAGAAAAAAACAGGAGAAGCAACAGAGGAGGGATCCCTCACCCAATAGATGTTGTATGTATACAGACGAGAAAACAGTTTATAACACAGATTATGCAAAAAACATGTAAATTATTAACAAGAGTTAATGGAGGCAGCTTCTGGTGGGAGGAAAGGCAGGGAGAGCAGGCCATCTTAATGGGAGGACTGGATGGTAGACTGGTTCATGGGAAGGGAGGGCAGGCCGGTTTAACAGCAGGGGAAAGGGGGGGGGGGGGGTTGGTGCAGACTACAGAGAGATGGAGCTCCAGTGGATCTGTTGAAACACAGAGAGACTGCGAGACACCAAGGCCAAACTACAAAGTGCAACAGATAGTTCAAAATGGGAGGAGAGGAGGAGGAGGGAGAGGAGAGGAGAGTGAAAACAGTAAAAAAAAAAAAAAAAAAAAAAAAGACCAGCTGAGTAAACTGATCTGGGGATGAGAAGCTGCATCTGAAGAAGTTATACCCCCGCCCCGGGCCTGGACACTAGTGGTGGTAGGGAAGCTTCAAGTCGCCTGATGAGGGAACTAATCAGTTGAAGATCCAGATTACAGTAAGACAGTCTGTAGCCTATTTTAGAGGTGGTGCAGGGGTGGAGGTGGGCTGAGAGTTTTACTGAAATGACGGCTGGATGACAGCAGAGACAGAGAACTTTTAAATCTGACGCTAATGACTGATTGGTAGAAGAGAAAGAGGATGGCAGACTGTGACTGGTTGAAATAGAATAAGGGTGGAGCGAGAGGATAGCAGGAAATCAGGGAAAGGGCTCTGAGGCGTGCTTAAAGAGATAGTCTTCCTGTCTGAACGTTGCTTAGCTTCATTAGTCTGACTGTGGACCACGCCCACCTGTAGCCTACCTCCCACTGTAGCTCCCACTGTAGCTATCTCACCCTGTCCTTATCCTCAACCTCCTGATACTCTGCTGCATTGGATTGTATCAGTCATCAGTTTGATGCTCTGACTACATGTGTTGACACAGTGGTTAGCTCAGCAGACAGGGCTGCTGCAGTGCTGGAGGCAGTCTGTTCACCTCACTTCCATCATATCTATTGTGTTGTATTGTCTTCAACTGAATTCAATTTCAGCTTTAGGCCATAGCTTCAGCTTGGTAATGGAAAAGAAGGAGGCTAGCTGTGCTCAGCCTTTTGTTTCACCTGCTCTTCTCTCTGCTCCATCATGTCAGCTCTCTATTCAACCTGCTCGCTGAGCTCTGCAGTTTCCTCCTTAGCTGAGGCTCCTGTGGCTCAGGCTGTTAATGATGATCACTGAGTCTTTATTGTCTTCTTTATTATCATGTCTTTCTGAGCGTATAGGCTACTCTGAATAACTGTTTCTAATGCAGCAAAGCCAGTGAACATTTTCAAGGTGAACATCTTTAACACACACACACACACGCACACACACACACACACACACACACACACACACACACACACACACACACACACACACACACACACACACACACACACACTGTGCTGATGTAACATTTGAGTGTCTCCTGAACCAACAGGAGAAGTGAGGTGGTGGTGGTGAAGGGGAAGCTGAAGCTGTGCTCGGTCTCGGGTCTGGTGGCGGCGGTGGGGATCCTGGTCCTGCTGGTTGGTGTTGTCATGGCAGCGCTGGGCTACTGGCCCAGGGAAGGACTGTTCTTCAGCTCCCAGCCTCAGGAGAGCAGCGCCATGGCCTCGGTGTCATCCAGCACCTCCACACCTGCACCTGCACCTGCACCTGCTGGCAGCCAGGTGAGCTCCAGACTGTCAGACCAGGAGGCCAGGGGAGGGCTGGTGGGCTGGGTTAACCTGGGTTCACACACAGGCTATTACAGGTTGTTTTTTTTTCCAATTGCTAAAACACAATTTTGCAAACTAGCCTGGTTTTATCAAAATACTGAACACAATTCACAAAACCACACACCCAAACTGCAGAAGCAGATCCTGCAAAATTAAGCACTGCAACCATCAAAATCAAACTTTTCCACCAAACACCACACATTTTATTCATATTACCAGATTCTTGTCTAACCAATTACACACTGTTGGGCATAATGAAAAGCACTCTCATCTTTATGCTTTGCCAAAATAGTTCAAAATGTAGAGAATTCTTCAGATTGTTCATGCACAGAAATATTTGCAGATACACACACATGCTGTTGAAACATTTATTCTTTTATTTTTTACCAAACAGGTCAGTGCAACATATGCACAGCAGATAGATTTACATTGGAGTGAACAAAACTATGCTCACAAAACAGAAAATGAAAACATAGAAAAACTCTGACTCTTCCTCCCCCTCCCTCTCCTCTTCCTCTCTCTGCAACGTCTTCCATTGTTGTTGTATAAAATAGGTGGCCTTTTACGTAGTGCTTACTGTATTCCTGATTGAAGTGGTAACATTTGTAACCATTGAGATGTTTGGTCAGGTGCCACATACAGTATATTGGCCAGTTGGCTCATGTAGTGTCATTTTGAATGGCAGTGTTTTGAAATGACCAACACATGACTTTGTCAGAGTGTTGTGTCTTTTGCAGAGAACCGTGTTCAGTGCCATTTTGAATTGCAAAATGTGTGTAAAGCAGAAAATGTGTTCAAAGTTTTGTAGACTAGAGAAGAGCTTTTGCTCTCTGTGTGTGAGTTTAAATGTGTGTTATGCAGCATGTCATTTTAGTGTGTTAGCAATTGGAAAAAACGGTAATAAAGGCTACAATTCACCAATCCTCCA
Organism: Trachurus japonicus; assembly: GCF_045865225.1. Lineage (NCBI taxonomy): Eukaryota > Metazoa > Chordata > Actinopteri > Carangiformes > Carangidae > Trachurus > Trachurus japonicus. The sequence continues at coordinate 25,441,133 of NC_140926.1, forward strand.
TAAACGCCTCACATGCACATAGTTCACCAGGACAAGCTCTACATGTGGACCTTTTTTGTATTGAAAATGTATAAAGACTTTAAACCTCTATAATGTTAAAAGTCATCGTCCTGCTCAGTCCACAGCAGAGGGTCATGTAATTCTTCCAACAGGCAGTGGTTCAGCACAGTGAACCTTTTTGTTGAGAAACAGATTTTAATTCTTACCATATATCAGCTTTTTGATCTGAAAATGTCTGAATGTTTTCAGGGAGGAAGGAAGGAGGAGGAACTCCAAGGAGATGAAGGAGATGACAGAGCAGTGAGTAGTGATGAGAGATGGGGAGGAGACAGAGGAGGAGGCGGTGATGGAGAGAGGTTCAACCAGACAGAACCTTTCAACAGGACGGCCCAGCATCCTCCACGAGGCTTTCTGGAGGACTTCCTGGACAGGTAAACTCTGCTGCAACATGAGCCAGCTCCTTCAGTAGGTTGTAGAAGAGCATCATTCAGCCAATCCTCATCTACTGCTGCATAATGTTTCTACACCATGCTCTCAGTCATCAACCAGACCAAATTAACATACATCAGGCACCTTGCCTCCAAAATAATATTTTCCCCCACCCAACCTCACAGAACTGAACAATAGATCCATAAATGAAATCTCAATAGAACAGGACAATACACACCCACTTAACCAATACACCATCCCAATACCCTCAGGTCGTAGGTATCGGACACTTCAACTCAGAAAGGCTCTTGTGGGAATAGACCCCACGGACATTCTTCTCCCCTTTCTTCTTTCTTCTGTCACCATGTCCATCCACTGTTCATGATATGTCTGTTTCTGTGTGCTAACTGTGATATTCTGTTTTGCTGCTCCGTGTGTTTATTTGTATGATGTCCTTTATGTAATGTACAGTCGAGTGGAAACAAATTTCCCTTCTGGGACAAATAAAGTCTGAGGGCCCTAGTTTCTTAGACCAGGTGAAGTCTAACATCAGCGCAGCTTCGCCACGCCAACGGGGTGTGGCCCAGGTCCATTTCGCAAGATTGGTGGTGGGCCACGCAGTCAGACTTAGACCAGCGCAGCCCCTCCCCTCGTCCCTCCCACCGGCGCAAACGGCAAAGGGGGAAGAGAGAGGGCGGGAGGGAGACAGGAGGAGGAGAAGTGGGATTAACACAGCCGATTCGGATCTTCACCAATCAAAGGAGCTCCTCTCCTCACCTTTAACTGCACCGCGGGCGATGCGCACTGCAAGTTTGTCATTTTATACTTTGACATGGACGGAGGAGACAGCGACGCCAGAGGCCGAACCTCTCCCAGGAGGAAACAGCTGTTTTGGTCCGGAGGTCCGAGCTCAGAGTGACCAATAATGAGTTTACTAATATACTTAACCAGGATTGATCTGATACACTGAGAACCCCTGCCCAATGTAAGAAACAACAACTAATAAACTAATAAAGAAACTCACATTTATTCAAACCCTGTGTAAGCAAGATGAGAGGTGTACACTAATCACAACATAAACAAACATGCGGGATGAAATCAGCTTAAAGGACGCTCTCTCTCTCTCTCTCTCTGTCCTCCTCTCTCTCTCTCTCTCTCTCTCTCTGTCCATCTCTTTTTTTCTCTTTTTTCTCTGTGATAGAGATGCTGAGTATACTGTAGTAGGCTATATACTGACTATCTGATACCGAGGCTGTTGTGGTGGACTAAGAGAGATGAAGATTTGTGTTTTGTTTTTCATTACGGCTGCGTGATGCGGTCGCTCGCGCTACTGAATTAATAAGTAAATAAATAAATAAATAAAGCGATCATCACAAGGGCAGAGAGCATATCTCAACACGGCAGCGACATGCAGTCATCCACCCTCAGTCCTGCTTTTGGGACATCCACAGCTGCTTATCAGTGCCAGTTCGTCCCTGCTGTGAACTCAGGTGGAGTTTCCATTACGCGTGCCACAGCCTTTGATCTCTGCTTTGATCTGACGTCAGATGTGACGGGACAATCTATATAGATATAAATTCACGTGTTGATTCCGTTAGTTGCATTAAATAGTGGTTATTGTGGATATTTATTGCATTGAAATGTGCCTGGAACTGTGGAGATCTGCCTGTGAGGTCTTGGTGACGTGTGTGCACTGCAGGTCAGTCAGCCAAACTTCCACTGCACCTGCTGCGCTCCGCCCTGCGCTGAGATTAGACCTGGTTGGAGGTGGCGAGCTTTCAGCGCAACCTCGGCGGGACATTTTCGCACAAAACTTCCACTGCACCAAGCAGAATCTGTGACGCCTCCCCCTGCTGCGCGGCCACGCCTATCTCAGCGCAGCGCGATCTGCCAATCTTCCAATCTGACTTTGCGCTAGGCTGCGCTGGTCGAAACTTGCATTAGACCAGCTGCGTTACCTTGCGCCACCTGCGCTGCGCCAAGAAACTAGGGCCCTAAGTCTAAGCTAAATCTAGTTCCTTTGAAGGGCTGCAAAGTTCTGAAGTGTCCTGAAGAACGTTCCATTCTATTATAGAGGTTTCTCCGATTTTTCCCTGTTAAAAGGGTTTTCCATGGAGTTTTTCCTCAGTCGATGTGAGGGTCTAAGGACAGAGGATGTTGTTACGATGCCATGTAAAGCCCTTTGAGACAAACTGTTTGTAAAAACGGGCTATACAAATAAAATTGCCTTGCCCTTGCCTTGCCTTGCCTATAATTGTTCTCCAGATTCTGTAGGTTCCTGTTGTAATTCAGATTGCTGCAGGTTGTGATGATCATTGTTGTATATTGCATATACTAACATACAGTATAGCTCCTCATAAATAAAATAACATACAGTGCAAAAAAAGTACTGAAACAAACAAACATTGTTCATGTTCACATATGTGGAGCCCTACTCTAGGGTTTAATGAGGGACGAGGATTTTCTTGAGGTTTTTTAGGTGGTTATAGTGTCTTGTTTATAATACGTCAGCTGCTCTTTGTGGTTTCTGTGGTCCCCTTGTTGTAGCTGAAGTTGTTCTAAATCCTTCAGGCAGTTGTGGTGGTTAAAACTTTTAAAGAAAACTGTGTTTTCCCTTTCAGCTATCAGTAAGGAAAGGTGGGGTGGCCCTACTTTGTTGGGAGGTCCTACACTAAAGATTCTCTAACCGTCTTTGCCTATACTGTCCTCCCGATTTGTTAGGACAGCGTAGGGCCAACCCCTCAACCAATCAGGAACCCCCAGACCAAAATAGATTTGATTGGTCAATGATATTGGGAGCTGTAGGCTTGTTTTCAAAACAAAGCCTACCTCAGCTTTAATGGAGATGTTCTGCTGGTTCATAATAAGGCTCTGGTTCTCATTAGGGCCACGGGGCAATCAAAAATCGTCCGGCTTTGCCCCGGGCACTGGTCCCTGCAGCTATTTCATAGCTGTAGGGACCAGTTGTAGGACAAATTATATATCAAAACGTGCGGTTTGATCGGGATCGGTGTGCTATTACTTTTCTCAACTTGGTTCTTTTAGGTGTTTTTTATCCTTAACAACTACTCACAGGGTTTACACTACTAGTCACATTCACCCATTCACACACATTCATACAGGACTTTTTTCTACCATATAAATACCAGTTAGGGTCCAGTATCTTTCCCAAAGACACATCACATGTGGAGTGGAGGATCTGGGGATCGAGCCACAGACAACTGGTCCACCACCATGAACAGCGCTATTATACTGTAAATGCAGTCGATTCTATTCCTTTGGATTTCTAACACATTTTAGTGGTCCTTCAGGTGGTCCTCGTATGGGAGGTGATTCTGGTAATCTCTCAGGTGGTCTGTTTGATCCTTTGAGGGTTTCAGTGGTCTTACAGTTATAATAGCCTATTGATTCAGCTATCATTGTGTTTGTGAAAATAAATCAACCTGCAGAGTTTCTAGTGGAACTGATGATGTTCTATAATTGTTGTGTTGCTGATTGTCATCGTTCTTGTTCTTTTAGTAGTTTTGGGGGGTTCTTACAAGTCCTATATAGGTAGTTCTCGTGGTTTGAATCACAGTGGCAGCAGTTACTTTTTTCTCATAATCGATGTAATCTGATTGGCTGTGTTGAATATCTCTGCAGGTATCTGTACTCTGATAGGCTGAAGGTCTTCGGTCCTCTCATCATGGGCATCGGTATCTTTCTCTTCATTTGTGCCAACGCTGTCCTGCATGAGAACCGGGACAAGAAGACAAAGGTCATCAACCTGCGGGACATTTACTCCACCGTCATCGACCTCCACAGCCTGCGCAGACCCCACAGCTCCTCCTCCGCCCCCCACCCCTCCAACAACCCCCTCAACGGCCTGGTTAACTACGTCCAATCAAAGAGCCTGGAGTCCAAAACCAGGGTTTACCCCGCCTCCATGATGAGCAGGAAGGAGGGAGGGGGTGGGGATGAAGGAGGGGGGATGTTGTCAAAGCAACAGCTGCTGAGAGGGGGGAGAGGGGGCAGTGATGGAGGAGAAGATCCAGTGTTCAGTATCTTCCAGGACCACCCAGACCTTCCTCCCCCCCTCTCCTCCTCACCCGCCTCCCACAGACTCTCCCTGCCCCCATGCTTCACCCCCCCCTCCCGCTCCTCCTTCTCCTTCACCTTGCCCCTGCGCCACCCCCGCCCCCCCGTCCCCCACAGGAGGCACTCGGCCCGGGCCAGGACGCACTGGACCTGGGAGGACGGAGGGAGAGGAGGGGAGAGGGGGGGGTTTGGGGGAGACATCAGACAGGAAGACACGAGTCCATCACCTCCACTGTGCTCCTCCACCGCCCCCCCACCCAGACCCTTCCAGGAGAGTCCGTCGGTTCTGTCCTGCACCTCCCCCAGCTTCCACAGGAAGGCAGCGGGAGGCTCCCAGGCCCTGCTCCTCTCCTCCTCCACCCTCACCCACTCCCACCCGTCCCTCTCCTCCCTGTCCCACCTCTCCTCCTCCTCCATGCCCGGCCCCCCCTGCAGGAGGCACAGCCTGCCGTTAGGCGCCGTCGCCGCGGGTTACAGCAAACTCATGCACGGAGAGGGCGAATCGTTCGAGTCGACCGATACGTCATCCCATAATGTGGCAGCGTCAGAGGAGGTGACGTCATCACAGAGGAGGTACTCCAACATGGAGAAGCTGAGGATGATCTCACAGGTGGATTCTGGTCCGAGGCAGGAGGAGGAGGGCTGAGGAGACGGGACAACCAATCAGGAACTGACTCAGTGAGTGACAGTTAAACTCTGAAGTCATGTGACTTTTTAATGACATCAGCATTACATCACAGATTTCTCTTGAAGGATTTTCACAACAGTTACAGACTGTAACCAGATCCCTTATTAAGACTGCTCTGATGATGATGTTGGTGACCACCACAGCTGCTGGACCAGATGATGAAAGGAAAATGACCATGTTGTAGCAATAAGGAGTCTTCCAGATCAATGAATGAATGATGGCACAACATTGTTTGGATTAATCAGCTGATCACACAGACATGGGAATGTTTTTATACTGAATCATGACACAGACGCCTGCTGAAAGAAAGGATCCATTCATGATTCCTCAGTTTGAAATCACATTTTGCCAAATAATATGTGAAACAAACAAACAGGAAGGTCAACCATATGAGGAACTGTTGACCAGTCACTTGCAGTAGGTGGCACAGGGTTCAGATGTGTTGTTTGTAACTTGAATGGTTGAACTGTGAGGAATGGCTTCACATGATGAACTCACTTTCAGAGGAGTAATAACATGTGATACAGATATAATCTGAGGATGGTTGGGTCTCTTCACAGACAGAAACCTGAAGGACAGACCTCTGACTCAGACATGAACATTGAGCAGTTTCTGTTGCACTTTGATCTTATGAAATGAAAGTTGTAGCCACATGATGTCTTCCACTGAGAGCTTATATCGCTTCCTCCGAACAGCACAAAACCTGATCAGACCATTTAAACCCTGAAGGTTCCACAACTTGACCTGCATCGTTTGGATGGTCTGACACATTTTCCATCAATGAATCCTAATAAAGCACATTAACTTATGCCATGTGGTCCCGTCTTTGTCTCCTTATCCTGGTTCAGTGTTTCTGTTGTAGTATCACTACGTGACTCAGAGCTGATGTGTGCACAGGAGAAAATCCTTTATTTTCACATATTCACTGTTTGTTCCAGATCTTCACAGAAAACACTGAGCGTACATTTAATAATAGTCAGATGAAGTGATGAGAACAGAAAGACCTTCACTGTGGGAGCAAACAACACTCAGCAGGGTTCAGTCTATATTTACTCCACATCTGTAGTTCACTTCCAGGTGTCTGGAACAACAACATGCACTAAATATTCTGTGTTTGTCATGTTGTGACTGAACAGCTGTTTTCACTTATTCTCCTCTGATTGGTGGCGTCGTAAGCATCAGGCTTGATTAGTGCCAATGAGGGTGATTTGTCTCTTTATGGCCTATGTAAAGTTAAAGGGATAGTTCACCCAAAATTCAAATTTCACTCATTATCTACTCAGAGTCATCCGTTCCTTCTCTGAGTTATGGGGGGGGGGGGGGGGGGGGGTCAGCGCAGCAGTATTTGTCCATATAATGGTTGCCAATGGGTACCAACTTTCTTCGTCCAAAAAGACACACCAAAAAACATCCAAATACCTCCATAGTGCTCGTCTGTAATGTCCCTCTAAGCCCAGACATGAGAAATTGTTCCGCCGGTCAGTGCAAATCACGCGAGATTTGCACTGACACAGGAGGAGCAGTGAACTGAGACACTGGGAGCTTCCGCTACAAACAAGCAATACCAGAGGGACATTACAGACGAGCAGTATGGAGGTATTTGGATGTTTTTTGGTGTGTCTTTTTGGACGAAGAAAGTTGGTATCCATTGACAACCATTATATGGACAAATACTGCTGCGCGGACCCCCCCGTAACTCAGAGAAGGAACGGAGGACTCTGAAAATTCTCACAGCCCTTAGTCCACATGAGGGTGAGTAGATAATGAATGAAATTTGATTTTTGGGTGAACTATCCCTTTAAGGTATACTAAAGTAGATTTACACACAGCCAGGGTTCCCGTAGCTTCCCCAACAAGCACTAAAGAATTTCCGGGGCCAGTTCCATGAAAATCCAGGACCAGCATGACATTGTTGATGGTAGACCATGTGTATGTCTCTTGCACCAATATAGCAGCACTTTTTAAAAAAAATTTTTTATAATACTGTTAGGTAAAAAAAAAAAAAAAAATGGGTCACTATAATTTAAAGGGATAGTAGAATTTTTTTTAAAAAGTGGGGTTGTATGATCTACAAATAGCTCCTAACTACTTTAATTGCAGTAGAAGACTCTCTGCACTCCTCCCGTTAGCAACGCCAGCCCATAGCCCTGCCCAGAGATTTACAGCATACAGTGTTGTGAACAGACCCAAAGAAACGGCCTATTTTCACGGCCTAAAAGAGGTTTTACCTGAAAAAAAATACACAGTTCCATTGTTCGCAATAATATAATTTTTTCCAGCCCCTCAAAGTGCAGGAAAAACACAGTTTTTATTTGGACAAAACCAACTGCTGATCGGCGGGCACTAACCCTGGGCGGGAGGGATTCGTGAGCTGCAATTAAAGTACTTAGGGGCTATTTGTAGATCATACAACCCCACTTTAAAAAAAATGCTACTATCCCTTTAAGCAATTTTGAGGACCCATTTCTATACGTGTCAATTTTCAAAAATTTTCAAGACATTGCTTCTTTTCCTCCAATTCCCCAGCTGTCAAGGACCCACAGCTACACATCTACTGTGTCTATCCACCTTTTTCCGAACGTCAAAAACGTAGCCTGTTTTGCCGGTTTTGCTCTTGTGGAATTTTATGTTTACGTTTTCCATGGTTTCAGTAGTCGTGGTAAATGCATGGATTTTTTTCCCCAATGAAAATCTGTTAAACGCATGGATCATCACACCAGCTTTTAACAATGGATATCACACAAATTGACATCCGTGTTAAAAGCCAGCGTTAATAGATCCATGTGTTTACCGCAACTATGACAATGACTGAAAACCATGGAAACGTAAACGTACAATTCCACCAGAAATGCAAAACGGGCTTCTGGTTTTGACCATAGATGACATTTGGAAACTTGTGGATATAGACAGTCATCGCCCTGCTGCCTACAGATCTACCTTTTGTCACATTACACCCCAGATATTTAAATGAATTCAATCTAACTCTGTCTATCTGAGCTGTATGTAGTGTACAATATAACCCTCATCATACAGTGAAAATAACATTTTAAAACATTATGGAAAATTAATAAAAGTGAAATACCTGGTTGGGTTAAATCATCAGCCCTTAGACTATACCATTTGTACCAACTTGTACACAACCAATCGACTTTCATGCCATACCCCAGGCTGACTGACATCAAATGCCTGGTTTTGATGATTTCAGAATGAAACCAGCTGTGTCTTGAGGATTCCACTACTAGTAGTACAGTAGGCTACATAGTACTGCGAAGAATTCAGCATGGTTGGAAAAGTGCTTTGAAAAGACCTCCAGGATAAATTTGTAAAAAGGCACAAGTTAGATTGAAGGCCACAAAAAGGTTTCCAAGGCTTTAACTATCCCTGTGAGAACCATCCAGAGCAACATTGAGAAGTGGAAAGTGTCTGGCACCACCAACACCTTGTCCATCCAAACTGGATGACTGAGCCATCTGACTCAACTCAAACAATTCTGCAAAGAAGAATGGGGAAAATATTCCCTAATCTAGTAAAGACATAACCAAAGAGCCTGATGGCTGCAATTAAAGCAAACGGTGGATCTATGAAGCATTACATCAGGGGACTGGTGATTTTTCCAACTCTAGTCGTTAAATTTTCATTAAAGGGATAGTTCACCCAAAATTGAAATTTCTCGAAGCTCCTCTTCCCGGGTTGTCAAATTTGGACGAACTGGGAAGAGGACGGACCCTGATTTGTCCAAATTTGACGAACCGGGAAGAGGAGCTTCCACTACAAACAAGCTTGAAATATAGACTTATTTAATTTTTTTCGGGACAATTTTGCATTTTGGGGCTTCAATACAAGACAGACATTACATACGAGCAGCATGGAGGTATTTGGATGTTTTTTGGTGTGTCTTTTTGTTACGAAGACAGTTGGTATCCATTTGCAACCGTTATATGGACATGCACTGCTACGCCGAGACCCCCTGTAACTCAGAGAAGCCACGGAGGACTCTGAAACTTCTCCCAGCCCTTAGTCCACATGAGGGTGAGTAGATAATGAGTGAAATTTCAATTTTGGGTGAACTATCCCTTTAATTTACAGAACTGTCAGAAAAGTAACTTCTTTTCATTACTTTGATGTTGTAAATGTTCATTTGTTGGGTTTTGATTTCAGGCAAATATTCTAGCTATTTCAAGGAGGTATGATGATTTTCTATGCATTTCAAGTAACCCATTCACAAGCTACTGTCATGATGTGATGTGCAGCTATTGTATTTAGATGTTGATACTGATAATTCAATCACACAATCAAACACCTCTACCAACAAGTCCTTGGTCTCCTGTGAAGGTTCTGAGTGGACTATGAATCACATGGTTAGAGCTGCAGTAGAGCTGAAGTCTGTTTTCCTTCTCACCACTAACACCATGGTAAACACAACTCAACACAGCATAAAGATGAACACTCCCACAAGTTTAAAAAACCCAAATAAGTGAAAACAGCTGTGTTTCTTTTGTTGATTCACACTTCAGTGTTTACAGATGGCGCTCCCTCTTTATGAAGTCTCCTCACACCAACTCCTGTACGTCTCCAGGGAAACCTGTTCTCACAACGTTAATGATCTGGAGCTGTTTCAGTCCCTTGTTGTTCTCCTGGACACTCTGGCCAGATGTTTTCAAGGAATGTTTCCTAACATGAAAGTCACATTAAATAGTTCCAGGTTTACCAGGAGGTGACAATGTCTCTCAAGTCATTAATGATCAATAATCAATACATAATACTTTAATATTCCCATAACACTCTGTGTGGTACTGTCCTGAGATCAGTTCACATTTCATTAGAAGGTTCCTGTCACCTTCAGCTCCATCCTTCAGCAGTTCATACCGCTCTCCTACAGGTAATAATCCACAGATGTTAAATTAACATCCAGAAATGTTCAGAAACTTCTGAAATGATCAGTTTGTTGAATCCTTCAGGTCCAATACCACTCACAGTTCCTCTGTCCTTCACAGTGATGTGTGGAAGAACCACTCCTGTGGGTTCCCTGTGTTACATTTAAATAATGCTGAGGGAGCCGCCTGCGAATCAGGTCTGTGGTGACGTAATAAACAATGTCTGTGATCAGGACCGTGATGATCAATAAGCTCAGCGTCGCGTCCATTTGATCAGAGTCTCTGGTGATCGATACAGGAAGATCAGTTTGGCATAAAGCTCCTCCTCCAGCTCCAGCTCACCCGTCTCTCTCACCTGAAACAGGAAAACTGTCTCAGAAAAACTCCAATCAAGTAATAATAGTTTTTTTTATTATATAATTAAAAAAACAGCCATAATCAGATGTTCACATATAGTCCAGTAATTTTAGGCCAAAAAAGGGGTCAACGTTGAACAAATTGCAACAGAAGCAAACTCAACTGATTTTGTATCCTCAACATATCCTGAGTGAGGGAAAAAAAGCCCAGAAGAATCCCATTAGGGGAAAGTTTAGAAAAAGACCCAAATATATCCCATTTATACGCATATTAATTATTTTTCTCACATGAATAGGGTAAAAAATTTTAACCTTTAGATATCTCCATGAAAATTACTGAGTTGAGACAAACAAAAAATGTATTACAAGTTTTTTGAAATTCTTTGTTAACATGAGCAAATTTGCATACATTTGCATAAATTCCACCGTTTTGACAGCACATGTATATATAAAGTTGCTGTGGTGGTACCGGCATGAAATCACTTTAAATTTCAAGATTTTTCAAGACAGCCACATCCTTAGTAGAGCAGGATTGTTTTTTTTCCCCCTCACTCAGGACATGTTGAGGATACAAAATCAGTTGAGTTTGCTTCTGTTGCAATTTGTTCAACCTTTTTTCATAAAATGACTGGACTAATATAATCAAAGTTTTACCAGGAAGATGTCGGTGCAGAGTTTGAGGATGCGGTCGACACACGGCAGCTCCTCAAACATGATGGAGTGACTGATCCCACTGAAGAACTCTCTGACAAACTTCCCTATGACCAGCACCACCGAGGCGTACAGTCCCATGATGCTGCACAAGAGGTCAATCATCAATCAATCACCAATCAATACTTGACTTGTTACTGATTCTACTTTTAGTCTAACTACTATCACTTCCCTTACAACCACCGTCTGGTAGGGGTGTCACGATTCTCCAAATCCTCGATTCAATTTGATTTTCGATTTGAGGGTCACGATTCGATTCGATTCTCGATTCTCGGTTCTTTTTCTTACAGCACAGAGGCCTATATTCCATTTTCAGACTAGTCTAGTCTACGATCATTGGTTTTATTCATCAAATTTTATACAGAAAATCTTATTTCAAAAGATGGGCTACATATAAGTGATGCAATTTCCAGAATGTATCCCATTAGGCACTAATGGCCAAATTTAAATAATTTATTTACAATATAAAGGTAACAATCTTGTTCCCCAATTTTTACCAAGAATGCCCCCGAAAAATCATGATCCAGGGGGCAAAATTGCCCCCAAGGTTTCGAAACAAATATCTGTACATTTTCATAATTTTATTTTCATTAATTTACCGTTGCGTCTCATTATTCTTCCTGATGTAAACGAGATTGCGCTGATACGTGAGAGTAATGTGACAGACAGCGGGGCAGTGCTGCAGGGGGGGATCGTCGATCCTCTCTTTGACTTCGATGCTCGAGACCATGACGTCATTTCGATCGATTTCGATAAAAAATGGAAATCGTGACAACCCTACTGTCTGGTACCTCTGTTACTGCAGTACTACTAGCTTGAAGTTTCAAGGTACTTTATTGTCATTCCAACATGCAGACTGAAATTTGAGCTAAACACAACAAATAGAAAGAGAACGACAGACTAAACAGAGCTGTACACTGATCATTAATTACCCGTATCCGGCCAGGAAGCCCAGACTTGGAGGACTGACTTTATCGCTGAACACAAAGAGCTGAAGCCCCGCCTCCCTCCTGTCAGTCAGCGAAGCCCCGCCCACAAGATGCACCACGCTGGCGGCTGGTTGGTTGACGATCCACCACTCCTGGATCTCTCTGCTCTGATTGGTCGACCTCTCTAGAGCCAGTAGAATGTCCTTGTAGTGGTCATCTGGTTGGACAAGAGAAGAGAGAGACGACTGGACTATAAACACATAGAAACAACTCTTTAAACTGACACATATCATCAATGTTTCCACTGGTGTGAATATTCAATCATATAAATATGAAACCTGTATAAAGCTGTTCAATGGGTTTGGCATTGGAATCGCTGGGAGCTCGCATGAAACATGGAAACACTTCCTGTATCACCCTGGAAACAAACAAACACAACACATGTCACTATCCATTCTTCTAAATACACGATTCCCAGTTAGTGTCTTTTAGAGGAGAACAGACCACACAGCAGGTACAGTACTGTAAGCATGCAGATGAGGATGTGATTAATGCTTCAGAGTCAACTCTGTGTTTCTCTCTCCTTAAACCTCAGCCCTGTGATGCACAAGTAATCCAGTAATTGACATCCTTTTTTCCAGGACAACCTGGGCTTTCAGAATATTCATTCTGCAGTGGTGTCATATGAAGGTAGACAAAGCTATATGATCAGAAAAAGAAAGGAAAATAAAAAATGGAAAATACATTTCACATACATTTGTTGGAAACACACACAGACAATTATTATAAATAGTCCATGAGCCAAGACCCAAAAATTGGCCTCCCGCAATCGAATGGGTGGGCAATTTCTAGTTTGTTTTTTTTGACTTGGTAGACATCTCTAGTGAACAGTTTGGCATGATAACCATTGCAAACAGGTAGCTTAGTGGTGGTTATCATGTGTTGAATAGGTGTACCGGTAGAGTGGAAACTTGAAAACTGTGTATAGCGCTTGTTCGGTATTATGCTGTTTGTTGACCACTCAGTGCCTAAATCACTTCAAGGATGTTTTTCCCTTTTATCAAGACCCTACTGTAATAATAACAGACTCACCTCAGGAATATGTGAATGAAAATGTGATAAAAATTAGAACATACACATGAAATAGCCAACGTTTTTAGAGTGTTTTACTTTTCATTCAATAACAAGAACAAACAAATACTTTTTTACACAATTAAAATCAACTAAAGAGCTTGCTCCTTCTGTCACAAATAATGTGGAGCATACTGCCAGTACAGTATTTCAAGTGTCCCTCTGTCAATGACCTACGCCTGGCCAACAGCCTGAACGAGTTCTACTGCTGCTTTGAAAGACAATGGGACAGACCTGATATCCCCCACACCTCCAACCACCAGCCATCGATCAGCAACAGCTCCTCCACACCTGGATCACCTACACAGCCCCACACCCAAGTGCCACCCTCCCCCACACCTCTCACACCTCTCTCCATCATAGAAATCAAATCAAATCAAAGAAGGAGAGGTGAAGAGACTGTTTAAACGGCGGAACCCGTGCAAAGCTGCAGGCCCAAACTCTAGCCGTTTTCCTACTAACATCAGCGGGTCGACGCAGGTTTTTTAAATGCGGGTCGACCCGCTAACAATCGGCATTTGGCTCCTTTCCCATTGACCAAAATGAGCCGGGTCTGTCTGTCTAACCCCCGCATAAACCAGTCGCCCCGCTTTCATTCGCAGTTCGAGAAACACCTTGTCATGCCCCAGCCGCCCGCCACGGAGGACAGCGAGTCTGCCGCGGCCGCCTTATGATGGACGTCCGCGGCACAACATGTCAGTTAAACAGACTGTCGCTTCTTTTTTTTCAATCTTTTTTGGTCAGTGTTCTTTGATCTTCAAATCCCAGTCTTGAATGCAAGCAGAGTTTTGTTTTGGTAGCCTACGTGAGACGCGACTGGTGCGATGATGTGGCATCACATAACGCCCAATGTCATCACATAAATTAGCGGGTTGAGCCGGGTCTGGTGTTCCCACTGCAAGCCGATCAGAGCCGAGCCGATTGAAGGCGATTTTAACCCGCGTCGCTTGCCGAGTCATTTGACGCGGGTCGACGGGGGGGCATACATCAGTCCGACTGAAAAGTCCGACGGCTCATTTCTCCGACTACCCATTCTACAGTGTTAAGGTTAGGTTTAGGGTAAGGTTGAGGGTTAGGGCTACTTAAGTCGGAGAAATGGGAGGTCGGACTAATGGACTCAAAAATAAAGAAATGTATGGTCGGAGAAATGGGTAGTCAGACAGACGTCCCGGGTTGACGCGGGTCGGTGCGTTTGTGGGTTTAAACGGGTTTTTTGGCCAATGGGAAAGGGGTATAAGTCTCCCCCTCCACCCTGAAGCACTGAGCCAATCAGCTGTCTCCGGTGTTCACACACATTTTTAACACCTCACTGGAGACCTGTCATGTGCCAGCTTGCTTCAAGGCCTCAGCCATTGTTCCAGTTCCCAAAAAGACAAGGCTCACAGGCCTTAATGACTACAGACCCGTTGCTCTGACTTCTGTGGTCATGAAGACTTTTGAGTGCCTTGTCTTGACCCACCTTAAGGACATTACAGTTCACCTACAGAGCCATCAGATCTGTAGATGATGCTGTAAACATGGCCCTCCACTAGCACCTGGACTCCCCAGGATCCTACGCCAGGATACAGTTTGTGGACTTCAGCTCTGCCTTCAATACGATCATCCCAGCTCTGCTCCGTGACAAGCTCTCCCAGCTTAATGTGCCTGACTCCATGTGCAGGTGGATTACGGACTTCCTGACTGACAGACGGTAGTTGGTGAGGCTGGGGAAACATGTCTCTGACACCCAGACCATCAGCACTGGATCCCCCCAAGGTTGCGTCCTTTCTCCTCTGCTGTTCTCCCTGTACACCAACAGCTGCACATCTGGACACCAGTCTGTCAAGCTCCTGAAATTTGCTGACACCACCCTCATCGGCCTCATTTCTGATGGGGACGAGTTGGCTCGTTGGCCTACAGCAGTGAGACGGACCCTCTGGTGTCATTGTGCAGCATGAACAACCTGGAGCTGAACGCTCTGAAGACAGTGGAGATGATAGTGCACTTCAGAAAGGACCCACCTGCCCTCCCCCCTGTCATCCTCTGTGACTCTACAGCGACCCTGGTTGAGTCCTTCTGCTTCCTGGGCACCACCATCTCCCAGGAGCTCCAATGGGAGCAGAACATCAGCTCCCTCACCAAGAAGCCTCATCAGAGGATAGGCTATACCTCCTGCTGCAGCTGAAGAAGTTTCACCTCCCTGTGAAGATGCTGGTGAACTTCTACACTGCCACCACTGAATCCATCCTCACATCCTCCATGACAGTCTGGTGTGCTGCAGCTACAGCCAGAGACAAGGCCAAACTGCAGCGTGTCATTCACTCTGCCCAGAGTCTTCAAGAGCTGTACATCTCTAGGACCAGAGCCAGAATAGCTGCTGACCCCTCTTACCCTGGACACAAACTCTTCCAGCCCCTCCCCTCTGGCAAAAGGCTCCGGTCCATCTGGACCAGGACCTCATGCCACAAGAACAGTTTCTTCCTCTCTGCAGTCAGCCTAATGAACAATGCCCCAGTTCCCCCTAAATAACCCTAAACCTATCATGTAATGCTATAATGTTAATGTCATCTTTACTCACTACATCTTAGCCTTCTTAACCTTGAATGTATATATAAACCATTAAAAATGTTCCCTGTATAATGTGATTTCACAAAAGTCCTCTGCTACTTCCCGCTAACAGCAGTATTAAAGCCGATTTTCCCCCTCGCTCCCTCATGCACCCAGTGGAATTAGCGCCAACTAGTGGTGCAAACAAATATTATCTGCAGGGCCTTTCTCTAACTGCAAAGGCGCTCTAAATCATCAGTAGTGGCACACAAATTATGAAATGTGCAACATCGGAGAATGGCCATAATTGGTGTATATGGCATTTTTATGGTCCAAATAGTGAATGCATGATAAATATTGTTAAGCTACTCTTGTGCGAAGGTTATCATACCAATTAATAAACTGGACATATATAGGAATAATAAAATAGCAACAAGAATTTGCCCACCCTTTCGATTGCGATTGGTGGTCTGGCTCATGGACTAAAACTTTTTTTTAGACACTATAGGTGTTCTTTGAGGTCTTGTGGATTAGGGAAAAACGAATAAGGGTTCTAACTATGATACAAATTATATTATTTACATTATTTACAAAAATGCCCCATTGGCCTGGCATTAAAACAGTGTGTGTCTGCGATGAGGCAGAGAACCACATCACAGCTCTGACATCTCCATTTGGTGCACAGGTGTTTTTGTCTTGTTTCCTGCAGTGAACAAACTTTCTCCCTCCATCGAGGCCCATGTCTGGGTCTAGCTTGAGTAAAATGTCTGAATGGTAATCTACGTAACCATCTTGATGTAAATGAACTCTCTTTGGCTACCCTAACCCTACAGACACACCAGTGGACTCTTTGAAGAGGCTGAAGTGTCCCGCTTTTTTAATAAAAAAAGAATTACATCGCTATTCGCTACCATTCTGGAGAGAGACGTGAAAGAGTGAAACAATACCCCCGCCATCGTATTGGAGAGCACCGACCTCAGGGAGTTCATGACCTGGCTGACACCAGGATACAGTAGTTCTACACACACCCAGCTACACCTTCTCATCCCAATATGGTTTCTCTGGTTACGGAACCAAGATGGCAGCACTAACTGGACAACTCAAGGCTTTGAAATGCAGTTCAGACTCCTGCAGCGTGACGCGTCAGGATTAAAAACCTCTGGGGGAGGATGAGGATGAGGAGCAGGATAAGACACTGCTTTATACAGACGGGATGTGGCTGAGTAGAATTTATGACAAGGATAACTTTATTGGCTGATTGAGACAATGGGGACATCTGATTGGCTGCTGCTTGGTGAAAGAGGGAGAGAATGAGAGAAATAAATAAATAAATAAATAAATGAACCCCCCCCACCCTTGTACTCACACAGGAAGTGTCCTTGTCCCATTCAGCAGCTCGATCAGCTCCAGACGAGTCTGATCGTCCAGGTAGGTCACATGTTTACCTGATGCCAGCTCCGCCTTCGCCCCCAGACTCAGGTTCCTGTTTCAAAGAAGTTCAGTCTATTCACTTCATTTTTGATTGATTGATTGATTGATTGATTGATTGATTGATTGATTGATTGATTGATTGATTGATTGATTGATTGATTGATTGATTGATTGATTGATTGATTGATTGATTGATTGATTGATTGATTAGTAAAGTAAAACGTCTCCACTCTGGACAGTCCAATAACTTCTACTAATGCTGTCGGTATAGAAGAAGTATAGAAGCAGTGTAAGTAAGTCTAACTACTAATACTGCACTTTCTAATAATACTGCTATTTGTACAACTGTCAGTTCTACCTATACGTATTAGTGCTGATTGATAACTGATAATCGTGTGGAGGACTGACTGACCTCTGAATAGTCCAGGACAGGGTGAGAGGGAAGTGGTCTAGGTTGAGGACCTGGCTCAGGTACTCCCTGCTGGGAGGACTGATGGTCCACAGAGAGTTACTGCTGCCCTGTAGCTCGGCAACAGTCACATCCTCATGACGGTACGCCTCCAGGAACTGCAAGGCACTCTGGGAAACACACGCAACAGAGTTAGTGTAAAACTTATAACCAGGAAGAAGCGATGTGTGCTTTGATATTAATCTGTGTAAATGTAACTGTATATGAAAACAAAGCTTTGAAACACAACATGATTTTATCCATTTCACCCATTTTCATCTTGATGGCTATTACTGTTGTGATTATTTTGATTTTATTGTTGTCTTGTACTGTTGACCTACAGTATACTGTATACTGCAAATCAAATTTCCCCTTGAGGGACAATAAATAATGTCATATAGAAATGAAGGAATGAGAAATTAAAGTACATGTGAAAATGCAAATAATCAGGAGTATGGAACAACATAAAAGTGAATGTGTGACAGAATGATATGGGATATGTATGAGAACAGCTGCTTATTTGAGAGTTTGACTGAAACAGAAGGGAACTACCTGTCAGGGGTGTAGTCAGTGATGACAGTAGCAAGTGAGGCCACGCCCCCATTCCGGTGAAAACAAACTGCTGGCTTTGACTGGCGGTAAATGCAAATCCCGCCATAGTCCGTCTTGATTTCGCCTATCTAACATTAAATTAGCTGTATCACGTATTTTTTTTCCCTTGTGTATTAGCCCACACATTATGTACATTTTTAGAACGGACCTTCGGAATGGTGGTTGCCCCCCCTGAAGGGTTTACCACACAAGCACATGGACTACGGCTTGCCATTTATGTCCATTCTTCGTACGGCCTGAAGCCATAAATCTCTTCTTTTCCTGTCCCACTCTCTTAAGGGGAGTAGGGAAAATCTGATAAGGTTCTTTTAAGTTGTTCAATGAACAATAACTCTTCGGCATTGTTTTTTTTTTATTAGCTCCTCTGGAACACTGAGGAGTTCTCCTTTGTTTTCACCGGTGAGAGGGCGTGGCCTTTTAAGTGACGTAGGGTTACAGTCTTCTATGTGTATTACTCCACCTCCTCTTTGAGGTAGCTAGTCTTTGACCTGGCTGGTTGTCAGGTTGAGCAGAGAGGTCAGCCTGCTCAACTGGTTCAGCTGTGGACTGTGGCTGTCCCAAGGAAATGCCTGTGAATTCTACCTGTGACCAGCATCTTCTCCAGCTTCAAGGTTAACAAGGAGCTGGTTAGTAGCGGTGTTGAGGCAGAGACCACTGAACCGACCGGGCCAGTGCTGCTGTTGCCACGACACAGCAGCCAGCATTAAATTTTCAAATGCTTCATGCCAGTGAATCCAGGGAACCAGCAGCTCAGTGGGGAGGGAAGGAAATCTCCTTTGTCTAGACACACCTTCCAGCTGTTTAACATCAAAGGAAGGACAGTGAAGTGGTGCACACTTATAAACATCTAAGTGTGCACCTTGATGGTGAACTGGACTGGTCCCTGAACACTGATGCCACCAGCAGCTTAGGGCAGAACTGGATCTTTTTCCAGAGCCTGCAGTGAAATGCTGCATGTTTTATTAATCAGTATCGGCCAGTGTCCTTTTTCATTCTGTAGTCAGCTGGCTCAGCTTCATGTCTGATGCCCACACAAGGAGACTGAGCAGCACACACCATGGATGGATGCTTGCATAGATCGTACAACACAGGACCACTAAACAATACAAAAAATAATTACAAACAGCTACAATCATAAAGATATTTTTTTGCCTTTTTTTTGCCTTTATGTGATAAGCAGAGAGACAGGAAAGCAGGGAGAGATACTCTATCTATCTATCTATCTATCTATCTATCTATCTATCTATCTATCTATCTATCTATCTATCTATCTATCTATCTATCTATCTATCTATCTTCATATTTTTTTATTCTCTTTTATCTATTTCTTGTTTAAAGCCCCAGTATGTAACTTATTTTGCTTTTTATTAGCAAAAATCAAATATGTCTTTCATAAATACGTATTTCACTGAAGTGGAATCACACTCACATACAAATGAAAGCTTTCTGGTACCTTAGAATGAGTTGTTACAAGTCGTTACAAATACAGAAGTGGGCGACGCACCGAACCGAGGCGGCCATGTTGCATCGCCATTTTTTACGTTGAGTGGCAGCATGACCGTAGGTAACCATAGAAACTCAGCGGAGCTGTGGGCTCGGCCTGTTAAAACTGTCACCACTGTGTAGTGTGAGGAAGGACGGAGGCACTGATGTTGCATTCAGGTGCAGTCAGACAGACAGCCGTCGGCAAACCAACCGGATGTCATTTTACTCCACCAGAGAAAGACGGTAAAACAATACCACATCACCATGACAACATGTTGTCAGGCCTGTATTGTTTTGCCTCGTGCTGGCGGACCACTTGTTTACATAGACGCTTGTTTATCCTGTTACATGCAGCGTCTGTTGTCTGTCTGACGTCTGCCCCATTTCACCTGAATGCAACATAAAGAATACGTTCAGATATGCAACCGCACCGCTAGATGGGGGGAATTCCTACATATAAAACATTTAATGTCTTGGTATATGTATGTGTGTATGTTTATATATGTGTTTATGTTAATATGTCCATATGTTTGTATACATTTTTGTTTCCTGTCTGCAGTGACAGACATATGTTGATGTGCACCTGCTTTCCAATAAAAAGAAAAAGATAAAAGTTGTTTTTGAATGATGATTTCATTGAAGTTGAAGTGAAGTGTTAGTCAAACAACCTAAACTGAACTGAGACCTCTGTCTGGATCACACAGCCCTACTTACAGGTTTGTAGCTGTAGGAGCTGGTGAAGGAGCTGAAGTCTTCCTCAGTCAGATCTTTGAGCTGATTCTGCTGGGCACTCATGGTGAAGATGGGCTGTTAACAACAACATGTTATAGTTATAGTTATAGTAAAGCTAACACTGCTAATGCTATCACTAATACTGACATCAATATGTTCTAGTAGTGTTAATATCAATACTGCTGGTTCTCCTGGACTGTCTCACCTGGAAGCCTCCTAGTGTGATGGTCAGAGAGACGTCGAGGGGACGGTTGACCACTCCGGCCACAGATTTAATGAGTGACATGAAGAGCAGTGGAAACCAGACGATACAGATCAGTAACAGAACTATGAGGCCGCCCATCCCATACTTCACAACCCGCTTCTTCTTCTGACCCCGAGGCTGAGGGTACCTCTGTACACAAATACACACAAACACACGCATTTAAACACACACATTTCATCTGACCCAAAGCCACAGTCACACAAATGCAACTATAAACACACAGATGGAGTCACACCTTCTCAGACTCCCTCCAGCACTTTAAGACGAAGCAGTGGGCATAGACGTCCTCTACACAAATCCACGAGGACAGAGACAAGGTGGTGTCTGTCCACACCCAGTCCATCACGGCCCGCAGTTCTGTCAGGAACGGAACCAGACGGAAACTACACAAGTACAGAAAAAGGCAGAGAGACAGGTAATGATAGAGAGAATAACACATGTAAGGGAGGCAGGGAACTCTGGGAACGTTAATTGGTTAAAGGGATATTTCAACATTTTGGCAAATTCGCCTATTGCCATAATCTCTATAGTCATAGCAGTAGGTTTGTCACCTTTAATTGTCGGTGCAAGCTGTTTTTAGATCGGCGGGGCAGAGACGTGAGCTGCTCAGCTAATGCAACAGAGGCATAGGTATTTCTGGCTTTCCATCATAAAACACAGCAAATACACAATCCAACAACTCCAAAACGCTCTGGTGGACAAATTGTGACCTGCACATTCACCACACTATGAGATAATAACAGAACGTTACCAGACAGAGTTGTTTTAGAGGTAAATTTGTAGCCGGAACTACAGTCAAGACACGGCTGCTGGGCGGAGTGATTTCAAAAGCGCAAGTAGTTCTGTGTATTTGCTTCATGTGTCGTAATGTTACATAATTATACGTTATTATTTCATAGTGTGGTGAATGTGCAGGTCACAACTTGTCCACCAGAGCGTTTTGGAGTTGTTGGATTGTGTATTTGATGAGTTTTATGAGGGAAACCCGGAAATACCATGAGGCTCCGTAGTGTTAGCTAAGCAGCTTGTGTCTCTGCCCCGCCAAACTAAAAACAGCTTGCACCGACAGTTAAAGGTAATGAACCCTACTCCTAAGACTGTAGGAATTTTGGCAATGGGTGAATTTGCCAAAATGTTGAAATACCCCTTTAAACTAGTAGTAAACTAGTATTATTAGCCTTTGTGTGAAGCTAGGCTAACACTTGCCCCCATCCAACCTCTGCACTAAGCTAAAACTAGGCTAATACTTTCTTCAAACCTCCAGTATAAACACCATAGTTTCTCTCCTTGTTTCCAGTCACTGTGCTGAGCTTTGTGGAGTGTTGTGTGTGTGTGTGTGTGTGTGTGTGTGTGTGTGTGTGTGTGTGTGTGTGTGTGTGTGTGTGTGTGTGTGTGTATGTGTGTGTGTGTGTGTGTGTGTATGCTTGGGTTGGGCTGATGGATTGATGGTGACTCACCCCTGAAACAGGAAAAGGTTGAGGTAGTTGTAGCTCTTTGTCAAGAAGTTTCCCAGAACTCGTGTTGGGTAACCAGATCGAATCTGATAGGCCGACAGACCAAAGTAGACGCACTTCACAAAGTACCAGAGCTGAGCCACCAGGTTCTGATTGAAACGCCTGGAAGAACAACACAGTCAGTGTAATGATGTGGGGCACTGGATGTTTAACACAGCTTGACTTGGATTGATCCACAAAAAATTCTGTTACCAACTTAATTAAGATAAGTGATCCAGTGAATTGTTTTGTTTAGGGCCAATTCCAATGCTGATTAGCAATTTAGGCAGCTGATCACCAATATTTTAAGCTAATACACCTCGACAAAACTACTGCCACATGAAGTAGGCTAAATAAACAAGATGAATAACATCAGCTCCTCTCTGTATTCATACAGCTCAACCATTCAGACTTCAGTGTGCATGGGCTACAAATCATGAAGTGTAACCAATCTGTGGGTGACGATATACAAGGACAGGCAGCTGCATGTGAGCCAAAGTAGAGCATTTGAAAATCAAACCCTGCAACTCGGCAGGATAACTAGAATATAGAAGAAGAAGAATTATAATAAGATGGTGCTGACAGTAGATAAAGAGCTGTCTATATTGTTAAAGGGATACACCAACATTTTTTTTTCATGTCTTGCCTCACTCCCGAGTCCATGACCAGTAGATAGACACCATCCTTTCCACTGTGCGTGCAGTAACAAGGAGATAGAGCCGTATCGCCCGTAATTAGCTTAGCTCAAATGATTGAAGTGTATAGGTAGTGTTAGCCTGCCTCCACCTAAAGTTATCAGAGAAACTCTTCAGCAACTCTAAATGGAAACCAGCGGGCCGATCTTCGTCTCAGAGCTGACAAAACTCTCCGGTAAGGCATCTTGAGCGGTCAAAAGCCGCTAACGGGACGAGATCGGTCAAAACGGAGGGTTCAAGCAAAGACGGTTTATTTTGGTTCAAGCTAGCTACATCGAGGGTAGGTTAGCTTCCTATTTCAAAGTAAAAACACAAATTCTATCGTCATAGTTTTCTGTATGTAAAGGGAAACGGGTGTTTTATTTTGTGAAAGTAACCAGAAGTGCGTTGGTCACAACAGCTAGCTTGAGCAGCGCCGAATTCGTCCGAACAAAATTGTAAACAGCTGGTATTTAGACAAATTAACAACACACTGCTGATCTAAACGGCTACTTTCTCGCCTAAAAATGTTTGAAATGTTGATAAAGTGATATATTTACAGAGTTTAGAGCTTAAATGAAATCAGCTTCTGACTGCTGATTTCGGCTCGGGTAGGAGGCAGGCTAACACTACCTATAGAGATTGCCAAGACACGTGACCAACTGGGCGGCAACGTCATCAGAAACGCAAAGGATTGTGGGTATCTTTGGCCAATTTCCCCCGATCTACATAGCGCGCTAGACATGGACAATGTAAATAATAACAAAAGTACAATAAAAAACAGAATTAACTGGCACAATGCAGCGGGCAAAGGAAAACAACAAAGAACCATACCGCCTAAAACTAAATCCAGCCGCAAAGAAACGATACGAGGACAAAATAAAGACAATCAAAGGGCTGGATCCCTATGAACATAAGGTGTGGTCCGCTGACATTAACCTGCTGCCCAACTTCCAGCACCCATATATATATAATTATATGGTACTAAATGTAACTTTTTGCCCTGTCTATCGTGCGAACGACTGTTGCAATTCACAACACAGCAGGTTGACGGCATCTTCAAACCAGAGCAGTAGATATTTGAAACTAGCGTTCTTGCCTCCACAAATTCAAAGTCTGGCGCGTTTGTTTGTGCCAAAGATTCCCACAATGCTTTGCGTTCCCCGCCGGGAATACGTCATGATGACGACACGCTGGCAATCTCTATACACTTCCAGTGTTTGAGCTAAGCTAATTACGGGCGATACGGCTCTATCTCCCTTGTGACTGCACGCACAGTGGAAAGGATGGTGTCTATCTGCTGGTCATGGACACGGGAGTGAGGCAAGACACGGAAAAAAAATGTTGGCGTATCACTTGGGGGATGGCGGGTAAAGTTGAGTTACCTCTCAGTGACGGTCGGCAGGATAAAAAACATCCAGAAGTGAATCCCAAAAACCAGAATCACCTGGAACACCAACTTCCCCAATACTGTCTTCCTCAAGTACAGTGCTCTGTCTATCACCATGGTACCTGCAGAGAGACACACACAAACAGTGAGACAGGTGGACAGAGGAGCAGATAAACAGTGAACAGGTAAACCAGCAGAGTCAGACAGGTTCTGTAGACGTACCAAACTGGATCAAGACCATCACCAAGAACGCTTCAGGAACTTGATCTTCTGAGAGGGAGGATGTGATGTCAGCAGCTGCAGAGTGTTTCTGGAAATAATTATAATAAAATAATTAGTCCACAGTGGTGAATTAAGCTGCAACTGAAAGAGAAATGTAAACAAGGTTGGTGAATGAGATTTTACCCCGAAGGCCCAGAAGCCGAAGACGATGATGATGAAGTCGACCGTGTCGGCGAGGAACATGAGGACGTAGACGTCTGTGACGGCGCTGTATTCTGGTTGGACCAGAGCTCTGAAGAACTGACAGACTGGACGGTACACAGACATACACCTGAGAGACAGGGGGGGGGGGGGGGGGGGGGGGGGGGGCTTTAGTAGGGTTTGTCAACACAAGGAGGATTCACTGGTGGGTTTGTGTTTGTGTTACAACACCTGCTGACAGAGTACTTCTTGGCTCTGATGGAGAACTGTCTCAGTTTTTCCAGCAGCAGATCAACCCTGCTGAGCTGCTGAGGTCTGGAACTCACACTGCCTGGAAACAGTGAAAAAACATCACCATTATGTTTATTTAGAATATGATTAAACTCCTCTGCAAAGTGAGTTATGCCCTTTGATAAAGAAGACTGACATTTTGATAAATCAGATCAGTGTGACTCACCAGCTCAGACTTGAACTTTAGAATAAACAACACAGAGCAGTTTGTTAGAATGTAGATGAAGGTAGATGACAGTGCAGTGTCTCTGTTCTTCAGCTAATGTGATTTCTGATTTATTGAAATGGATTGGACTGGCAAGAATACAAACAACCCTTCTGAGACGACCTCCAGCAGCTCTGCTTGGAAACAGACTTAATCAGACTGATGGGAAACGTTCCCTGATAGAGTGTTGGTCCAGTTGTTACGATGGACTCTACAGACTGGACTCACAGACTCCCGGCCCTCAGACAGTCCAAACCCGTCTGACTCTGACAGTGATGTGGTGTTGATGGTACCTGCAGGCGACCGCTGCTGGGTGGAGCTGGATTGGGTTCTTCTGCCTCGCCGCCGCAACGTTCCGGTGGGATCGGACACATCCATGGAAGCGGTGCCGTCTGTGGAACTGGCCTGGTTGTCATTGTGACTGAGCGCGTCCGTCTCAGTGGTAACAGTCTGGTCCCAGAGTCCATGACACTGCAGAGACAAGGGAGAGTGGAGTTGGCAGTGATTGGCCAAATGAATGTATAATTACTAGGTAATAAAAAGTGTGGAAGGTGATATCTGAGGGCCTATTCACACCAGGAAAGTCTGATAGTTGACTTGCTTTTTTTTTTTTTACTTGGTGCGGTTCATATTCACATTGAATATTTTCACAAGTGACGCCAACTTTGTAAACAAAAGTACATGTGTCCCACAGTCCCTCAGTCATTGGATGAAAATTATTGGTTGGATCTTGCATAAAAAGTACACAGTGGGGGTCATGCATGTATTTCACGGACAAAGACACGCAAATGGCTACAGAGGAGAGCCTTCCTCAAACTATACGATTACAGCAGCAGGCTTCATCAGCACAGCACAGATCAGGTTGGCTACCAAGTTGGGTTGCTCAACCATGTGATGAATCCTCTTGACTGGTGTCACTGCCTTACATACAATAATAATGTATATAGAAGCCTATAATAGGCCATCAGGCTTTATAACACATATGTAGCCTCCAGACCTATGCTTTCCAGCTGACCATATTTTTAATGAATGAATGTTGTGTGTGTGCCTAGAGTATTTATCTGTCTATTTTTATATTGTGTATTTGCCTTTTATTGTTGTGTGGTGCTGGGACAAACAAATTTCCTTCCTTGGGGGATTAATAAAGTCAATTCAATTCAATTCAATTCAATTCAATTCAACTCAATTCAATTCAATTCAATTCAATTCAATTCAATTCAATATTATAATAATAATGTTGTGTTTAATGTTTAATGTAATAATGTTTTCTCACAACAACGGAAGCCTGTTGAATCCAAAAAACAGGTGCTTGGATTTTGCATTTGGTTTGGAAAAAGTTCAGATTGCAGTCACACCACAAACGAATCATACCAGGGTTTGTTTCAGACTCTGATAAGGCAAGGCAATATTACTGTACTTGTATAGCCCATTTTTACAAACAGTTTGTCTCAAAGACTCTGCTGCGGACCAGACAAGGAGGTGGTGATGGTCTCAGTTCACTTGTTTGGTCCGCACAAGAGTTCAGTGGTTTGAATTCACACCTACTCAGAAGGTCTGAACTAGGGCCCGACCGATATGGATTTTTTGGGGCCGATGCCGATTACGATTATTACGATTAATCCGATAACCGATTAATCGGCCGATTATTATTATTTTTTAATTAAGTTTTAAAATTGTATTACTATAATAATATATCTATATATATATTATATAATATATAAATTAGGGCTGCCTGGTCGACCAAAAAATCATTAGCAAACCAAAATTTCCTTGGTCGATTGGTCGCAGGAAAAAAACAAACATTTGAAGCCCTGTCTTGTCAAAATTAAGTCAAAATCAATATGGGCTTTTATTTTGAAGG
Organism: Trachurus japonicus; assembly: GCF_045865225.1. Lineage (NCBI taxonomy): Eukaryota > Metazoa > Chordata > Actinopteri > Carangiformes > Carangidae > Trachurus > Trachurus japonicus. The sequence continues at coordinate 25,468,164 of NC_140926.1, forward strand.
GCCAAATACAGGAAGTCATGACACGTGATACTTTTTTGTTGTTGTTTTTTTTACACGGCACGGCGTCTCTCTCTCTCTCTCTCTTCAATCAAAAGCGATCAGCGGTTGCTGCCGTGCCCAGCACCGTGTCAAAGCGCTCACCGGCGGTCAGTCTCACAGCAGTGTCACGGAGCACAGACATGATAGTCCCCGCTGCAGTCAGAGTCCCGCACCGCTCCACACCGCGGACCCCCCCACCCGTCACACAGCCTCAGCTCAGTCACTCACCCTCATCTACTGTGTTTATTGGTGATAAATGAGCATACTGCCATGCCGGTATATAACGGTAAAACCCCGACCGGCTTGTTGAATCTTGGACCCAACACGGCCGGAGACGAGCATTAATTAATTAATTCACAACCCGACCGCGGTAAAAAAAAAAAAAAAAAAAAAAAAGGGAAACAGAAAGCCAGTGGCAACACTGGTTTTGAGACAGATCAGTCACTCGATGTGTGCTGTGACTGAGGTGGTAGTGGATGGAGTTTGTCATGAGGTCGGCGCCGGTGCGGGGGAATCTTTTCAAAGTAAAACCAAGTTTTATTCCCTGCATTTTATTCCTGAAAATATCGGCGACAATCGGCGAGTTTTGGCCGATTACCGATTAGTCTCAAACGGGCTATAATCGGCCGATTTAATCGGCTCGCTGATAAATCGGTCGGGCCCTAGTCTGAACCAAGGAAAAAGTCTGTTTCCAGTGAACTAAAGAAGCCTGGTGTGAATACGCCCTGAGTTAGAATAGCCCTTTCAACTTCTTTGTCTCACTCTGATGTGTATGTCTAATGTTTTTGAGAAGCAGGCTACATATTAAATTGCTCATTCTGTGAATAGAGGCAGTTGAAGAAGCTGAGGTGATTAAGGTGGTGAAGACCAATGGATGGACCGATGTATGAGTTACTTACAACTGGAGTCAAAACAACAGGTGATTTATTGTTGTGTACCTTGAGTGTGGCTCTGTGATAGAATAAAGTGAGAAGCTGCAGCAGGTCGTACAGGACGTAGCCTTCCTTCTTCTCCACCCCGAGGATGTTTGGGGGGTGGAATGGTTTGGAGCGGTCCACCTCCAGCTTCTGGTTGAACGGAAAGAAACCGAACTGGAAGAAATACTTAATGACGATGGTGACCTGAAGAGACAGACACACAGACAGACAGACACACACACACACAGACAGCTCAAACTTCAACCGACCAGGCAGACATTTGACTAATATAGTATAGTTATTTAAATTAGAGGAGTGGTGGGAACCTCAGTGTAGATTATGGCCGTCATCCAGAAGGTCTTATTGGGTCGAGGGACGGAGAGTGTTGCCCAGAGAAACACCAGGACAGGAAGTACCAGTGTGAGACAGCTGGCTGACACCATGTGGTTGAGTACAATGACCAGGTAGCAGACTGTCTCTGACCTGGGGGAGACATGTGCATGGGATGTCAGTGCTGACAACTTGTCTCATTTGCATAGAGTAGGGGTCTCACAGCCCCTTTCCCACCAGCTCGCCAAAGGATAAATTAATCATACAGTACATACATTTGAAAACTTGGTTGGTCACTCTGCAAACCTGCACCTTATATTCAGGATTTTCCCTGCCTATAGAGAAGCTTAGGGGAAGCAGGAAGTAACGCTCCCCATGGGGCCTCAATTCTGAAAGAAATCTCCATGTAAGTGAACGGGAGTCAAAATTAAAAACATTTAAATATTTAAAACATCGTGTTTCATGCCAAGAAATCAGCAGTTTGTTGTAAAACTATTATAAAATAAAATTCCAAAAAATCCGTAACCAGAAAGACTACAGGTCGCGTAGGTGACCACATGCCGCCCTTTCCCGTGTCAGTTGGTGACATATTTTTTTATGGGACACCCAATCTTGTACTGTAGTCTGTAGTGTGGTTTTCACACAAAATTAATTCTTCTGTTGCTGTTTTACGACAAACTGCTGTTTTCTTGGCATGAAATGTGATGAGGTTAAGGTCATGTATTTTTCTCATGACACAATTCAAGTGGTACATGATATAAAATTTTGACTCCCATTCACTTACATGGAGATTTTTTCCGAATTGAGGTCCCATTGTGAGCTTCTCTCCCACTTCAGCTTAGGCTCTCTATGGCATGTCATGCGCGGTCACAACCAAAGCGGCGCTGTAGCGGCACACATTCGGTGCGTCACGCCTGTCTCAGTCTCAACTTTTTGGCAGGCAGCAGTGATAAGAATCGACCAATCAGCTCCATGGACCTGCTTCTCCTGCAGCAACATGCTACCGGCTCTCAGTGCTTGTCGGTGTTGTGTCATATCCCGATTCCCTGTCCAGCTGTGTCTCCCCTACTGACTTGTATCATCAGAACAGACATGTCCTGTGATTTTCAGCCTCCTTTCATGTTTAAAAGAGGGGGGACAATATCTGACAGTGATAATTTCAGCTATCAGGATAATAGCGGCCAAAAACATACTATTTTCATGAAGAGTGGGGAATGTAAAGAATGAAAAAAATGAATGTTACAAAACACACAAAAACATTTTAATTTTATAAAAGTAGCTCTCAGAGGAAAAAAGTAGGGATGTCCCGATCCGATCACGTGATCGGAAATCGGGGTCAATCACGTGGTTTCAGACTTGATCGGAATCGGACGTTACATCAGGGATCGGATATATATGACATATCAGCTACATGTCAGGGTTTTCCCTATCTGTCTAAAGCGAAGACGGGCCACATGGGGGGCGTTCAGATGTATCATCTTTTGCACTCTCAAACCCATTACTTTTACTGTAGACGTGCGTCATGTGCGCTCATTACCCAAAGCAACGGTCTGTGGCGCACAGCTCCACGGTGTGTGTGTGTGTGTGGCTGCGTCGTCGCGGACATGTAACGATAGGTGAGGGTGGGATCAGGGGAGAGAGGCTGGTGATTGAGAAAGGCATGATTTTATTTTTGACCAAATGTTCTTGTTGTTGACTTATGGATAACAGAATTAATATTATACTGTGCTAATATCATACAGTGAGAGTTTGATATCATGACATGTCTTACAATACTGCAATAAATGTCATAGGCTTGTTATTGAGGTAGAGTATTATTGTAAGATTGTGATATTGTTACATCCCTAGTAGAGCACAAAAAACAGAAAAATAGTGGGATGATACAGTTGATCTACATTAAAAACTTTATTGCATTGCATTGCCAAAGTATCGGATTGGGACTCGGTATCGGCAGATACTCAAAATCAAATGACTCGGACTCGGAGGCAAAAAAATGTGATCGGGACATCCCTAGAAAAAAGGTCGGAAAACCCTGGCATAGAGTGACAAAGGAGCACAGCTGAGGAAATGGTAGGTGTGGTGTGAATGATGGAGTGGAGCAGAGTTTACCTGGCTGCAAGGATGTTATAGAGAGCGTAGCACAGCTGGAGCAGCTGTGACTGGGTACGGTAGAACCGGTCCGATACCTCCAGCTCCTCGTCGTAGAAAGTCCTGAAGCGGAGGAAGAGCGCAGTGTGAGGCACTGACGGGTGGCATGTGATTCATGTCTGTGACTCACCTGCCCTCACCTGTTCTTCAGCAGCTCGCTGGCCGTCAGCTCCTGAGTGCGAGACACCGGTGGACAGGAAACGGAGGCGGAGTCAGACAGGAAGGTGCTCCTCTCCCCTGGAGGCTGAACCAGCAGCGGCTTCCTAAATCCTTTTTTCACCTCCCCCCTCCTCCTCCTCCTCCTCCTCCTCCTCCTCCTGTGTTCGTCCTCACCTGACTCCTCCTCCTCCTCCTCTTCCTCCTCTTCCTCCTCAGGGTCCAGCCCAAGAGTGAAGCTGTAGGATAAACCTATGTAATTAGCTAAGTAACAGAGTGCTGTTTCCAAAAACCTCCAACATGACGGTCATTGGACAGCATCTATAGTGCCATTAATAGAATCATATGTTACCCAGGGGACAGACACGGAGCGTTGTAAAAGGTTTAACACCAGAAATGATATCTAGGAACTTCAAGGATTAAAACCTGGGTGGACAACCCGGTCAACTAGCTGCTGGAAAGCTACAGGGGCCCAAAACCCCTCTTCTTGGGTAACTATGCTGGCAAAATTATGTAAATGCAAATATTTAGGTACTACAATGGCATAAATAGTCATACAACTATAAAATTTAGGGAATTTAGGAGATAGGGAAAACCCTGACATGTAGCTGATATGTCATATATATCCGATCCCTGATGTAACGTCCGATTCCGATCAAGTCTGAAACCACGTGATTGACCCCGATTTCCGATCACGTGATCGGATCGGGACATCCCTACTTTTTTCCTCTAAGAGCTACTTTTATAAAATTAAAATGTTTTTGTGTGTTTTGTAACATTCATTTTTTTCATTCTTTTACAACGCTCCGTGTCTGGTTTTTTTTGCTTTGCCCCCTGGGTATGTTTATGACAGTAATATGTTGCTTCACCAACCTTTGTGTCCTGGTGATATTTTCTTCTTCTGAGACTGATGATGAAGATGAAGTTGAAGATGAAGATGGGACTCTGGCCATCCTGGACAGTTTGGGTCGTGCTCTTTGACTGGTTTTAGTCACCATGTGTACCACTGCTGGATCATCTTCTCCTAGTACTGTCTCTTCATCATGAAGACCATCTGCTGGTGACTGTGTTTCAGGTGGATCTCTTCCTGCAACAGTTTCTGAACTGGTTTTACATCGACAGTCACTTCCTAAATCTGCACCTGATGGTGCTCCGGTTGGTTCACATGGATCATCTCCTGAAAGCTTCCCAGCATGTCGATCTGCCGGATCTTCTACTTCTAATTGCAGTTCCGAATCTGGTTCAGTATTTGGAACTTCTGGATCATTGTTTCCTGACATTGGTTCCTCTTCTGGACTTCCTGCTTCTTCCTCTGAACCAGTCATGACTCCCTCTTCTTCCTCCTCCCTTCCTCTCGCTGCTGAAACCTGCCACTCTTCCTCGTTGGTGCTGTAGTCCAGGCCAGACTCTCTGGAGGTTTTCATGATCTGTTCTTGGTAGTAAACGTTGATTGCTTTTCTGGTGGGCAAATTCCCCTAAACCAAACAAAAAGCAAAAACAAACATGAAACACATCTACAATCTTTGTTGCAGTTCTAACACCTGAGGCCTGTACCACGAAGCAGGATTACTGTCTTAGCGAGGTAACTTCAGGGTTAACCCTGGCTTTCCGGTACCACGAAGCTGGATTCATTCTTACCGTGGTGAGTTACCATGGTAACTTACTCTGAACGGCAAACCTGCTCCGGGGCAGGGTAGCTTTCAGGATTGATCTGAATCCAGTAAAAGGCTCCACCCACCGGCCAATCACCTGTACGGGAATAATGACACGTTTCCTCTCACCGGTAACCGGAGCCCAGATAGTGAGAAGAGCGTTATGGTTTAATGTTTTATGATGTTCAGTGTGCTCTTATTTTGAAATCCTTGTACTGGGGGTTACAGTTACCAAGGAGACGGAAAGCCTACGCGTCTATATGGGACAGGCTTTTATTTAATTTAGAACAAACCTTATGCTCAGCAAAGGTGGAAAATATATAGTCTAATATAATAAAATGGTTCTGTTGTTTGGCCACTGTTTAAAAGAATCAGTAGATAGAAGGAATAGGAGGAATAGAAGGAAGGAAGGAAAGGAAAGAATCGGATCCAGAGCAGAATTAATTTACAAGTTTAATCAGCACTGATTAAACATTTAATAACTCGGGTCGGGCCACGACCGTGGGCTTCTTTTTATTTTTTATTTTTCTTCCTCACAGGAGTGTGCGCTCCGGTGTGCTCAACTCGCTTCTCTCTGACGCGTCGGTGCTCTGTTTGTGATTTGTCTGCTGCCTTGAATCCGCCCTTTATACGTGAGCGTTCACAGATTCACAGCAAGACAAGCCGGGGTTGAGTTACCGAGTTGATAACCAGCGTCGTGGTACCGCTGATCCGGAGTGACAGTGTTGTGGATAGGTTCAGCTGGATAGGCTGACAGTAAACCCGGGTAGGCTGAGCTCGCTTCGTGGTACAGGCCTCTGGGCAATGTAGTCCTGTTGTGTTTGGTTGTTTACCTGTTTGGCCTGCTGTGTTAACATACAGCGCTCGATGCGGAGGACAGTGGATATGTCGATGTGTTCCTGAGACAAACTGCTGAGCCAGCCAGTCAGAGAGTCCAGAAGAGCCGACAGCAGCACCCAACAGAACCGCAGCGTGTTGGAGAAGCGATGGAACACGGTTTCTGAAACACACAACATCACCTCAGGATATTTGTTCCTAATGTTCACCTGTCAACGCAACTGCTGAGATGTTTTCATTTGAGGTGGCTAAATCTGAAACCTCCTACCTGGCCCCTCCTCTGGCTCCTCCTCCTCCTCTCCATAGTCCTCCATCTCCTCCGTCACTTCTATCAGACCAGGTGCTGAAGAGAAGGAGTCACAGGAAGCTGGTTGGATCAGGTTACACTGATATGCAGACGACACATTACTCTACATTTACACACATAAAAACTCAAGAGATTCTGTCTCACTTACACATTATCATCTTCTAAAACTGATTAGTGGGTAGTCCTGAGCTGTGGTAGAGCTAGACCAGGGGTGGGCAAACTTTTTGGCTCAGGGGCCACAATGAGTTTTTAAATTTGACGACCGGGTCACTGGACCAGTAACAGATGGATGGAGTGTTTGCGTGAACTAGGGATGTCACGATTACTTGTTTTCACAATTAATCGCGGTAGAAAACGCCACATTTAATTTATCGCAAAGATTCCTAAATACTGTCACTTTCCAAAAAATATTATGTGGGAACAGATGTAAATGCACAGATACTGGTCCATTTACCTAATGTAACATTGACTCGGTAGGAATTTAAAAGTTTGCGTGCCATTTGTAAATAAAAAAACAAACAAAAAACGATTAAAATAAACTTAAACAATTGGTATAATTGACAATTAATGACTTGAATAATTCAAACACTTCTCCTGGGGAATATAATTGGTCCTTTATTAATGTTTGTGTAAATAATTAGCATTGCAATTATTTTGACTATATTTGATTTTACACATACACAGTGTTGTGAAATTAATTAACGCATAGTAATTGTGATAATCGTAATACCGTGATTATTTCTCTGACAATAATCGTACCAAGAAAATCAACAATCGTGACATCCCTAGCGTGAACTAATGGTGCGTTCCAGGCAGGCTTTTTAACCCGTAAGTCACGACTTCAAGTCACCAGTTACGAGTTTGTAGCGTTCCAGGCAAGTTACGAATTACGAATTGGGAACTGGGAGTAGATCGATCTAGTACGAGTTCACAGGTGGGAAGTTACGAGTTTGACTGTACGTTCCAACGGGTAACCATAGGAACAGGTCGGAAAAATACGAGTTACGGGTTGCCTGGAACGCACCATAATATAATGTAAAAGCCATTACCTAAAAGTAAAAGAAAACCTACATTCAAATGACAGTGGGAGCAGTGTTGTTGGTCACCCTAACCCTGAATCAAAGTTTGCAGTCTTTGCTATAATTTGGCCCGTGGGCTTAGTTTGTCCATGCCTGAGCTAGACTCTAAGCAGAGGGGCAACACATTCTCCAGTTTATCAAGAAGAACTGATTACAAAGGGCAATATATCCCTATGAATATGAATTAAATTGGATGTGTAGACAAGGAGTCTTCCTAACCCAACAGTGCTCATTCAGATGACTAATGATGCAAGGATGATGTAATAATGCTCCTCCTCCTCCTCTTCCTCCTCCTCCTCCTCCTCCTCCTCCTCCACTCCCCATATGTTTCTTTTACTGATTCTTTTGCTCTGTTCATGTTATTATTTGATGTTGGTGTGAAACCAGCTCTTCCTCACCTCCTCTCTTCTCCTCCTTGGTGCTCCTTCGCTCAGAAGACGTCTTCTTCCACAGTTTCTTCTGGTTGTTGCGCGCTCTCATGGCTGTTCTGGAGTCAGTGATCCAGGCGTGGTAGACAAACTGACGGCAGAGATCAACAATCAGTTCTCTGGCTGATTCTCCTGAATGTACTGAAATGAGGACTTTCTCTCTCTCTGACCTACTGACATCTTTCAACTGTTCTACAAGATCTTTTCATCATCACCATCACTAAATGACTAGGGCCAGTATTCACAAATTATCTTAAGACTAAAAGTACCTCCTTACTTTCCAATTTAGGAGAAACTCATTTTTAAAACTAATGGGTGTTTTAAACTACAAGTAACTGACAGCCCTCAAGCCTGGCATAAATTAGAGATAGTGGAGAAGACTCCTATCTAATGACACAAAGCTGAATAACTTGTATAAATAATGTTTCCATCATGCTTCTTGTACTTGTTCTACATCCACAGGAGGCAACTTTCACCAGCCCAGTTAATCATGTTGTTGTTTTCCCCATGTCACTTATGTATCTCTTGTCATTTATCTGCGTTAAGTTTTGATATTGTTAAAGTATTATTGTCTAAAGCAGTTTGAGGGAGGGATGATGACATCACAGAGGCAGAATCAGAGAATGAGATTTATTTAAAGGTCCAGTGTGTAAAATGGGGACCTTCAAAGTATGTTTTCTCTTTAAGATATTTGGCTTGGTGTTTGGTGCAGTATGCAATAAAGAATACAAATATAATAGTAACATACTGCAACAGTCCAAAAGATAAATACACCCACATATTAGTCATTAGTCCATTGCCATAATCCCTATAGTCATAGCAGTAGGTTTGTTACCTTTAATTGTCGGTGCAAGCTATTTTATAGAGCGGCGGAGCAGAGCTGTGAGCTGCTCAGAGCTATGCTACGGAGGCTGATGGGATTTCTTGTTTTCCCTCATCAAACTCATCAAATACACAATCCAACAACTCCACAACGCTCTGGTGGACAAGTTGTGACCTGCACATTCACCACACTATGAGATAATAACAGAATGTTAGTTGTTTTGGAGGTGGTGTGAGGCGCTCAGCTACAGTCTCACCTGGAAGGCTGATTTCTCAGGAACCTCCTCCTCCTTCTTCCCATGTTCCTCCTTCTTCTCCTCTTCCTCCTCCTCTTCCTCACTGTCCGTCTCAAACAGGTAGTAGTCTCCGCTCCTCACCACTGCAGGCAGACACAGTTATACAGAGAGACCACTTAGTGAAAATGAAGCAGTCTGACAGCTGAGTGATGATGTCAGAGGTCACGTGACTCACTGGAGGCGTGGTTGACCCAGGGTCTCCACCACTCCTTCTGCTGCTGACCCTTCTTGTTCTCCTGACCTGCAAAGAAAACACTGATGAGGTAGAAGCCCACAGAATTCCTTGATTGACAGCTGTGCATCACAGCCTGTTACCATGACAGTGGACGTGTGTTCACGGACCGTCAGTGTGGGATCTGTCTTGGGTCAAACTCATCATTTTCTCTTTTCCTCTGCGAAATTTCTGCTGCCGCGATTTGATCCTCTCCATCCTGAAGGAAATACAGAGACAGGGAATGAGTCTGGGTCAGACCGGTCCAGGTCTGGGTGGGTGTGTCAGGTTAGAACAAAGTCCATGCAAGTCCATTATCACCTGGTCCAGGAGTTGACTGACAAAGTATGAATCCAGGTCCAAGTCTTACTGAGTCTGATCTTGGTCTCTGGTCTCAAGACAATTTTATTCTAACCTTAAACCTGTCTCAGACTTGATCCTGAATACTGTCTCCCTCCTGAGACAGTCTTAGTCCTGTTTTGACCTGGACTCATCTTCTTGAGGTGCTTTTGACTTTGACTTGGTGGTTGGTATCTTGGTGTTGTGCTGTCTTGAGGCTCGTACTATGAGGCAGTATTTGAGGTTATCAACGTATAACTTCATAGGATTACATCAAAACTTGTCAACAGCCAAACTACTGACCAATCGGATCACTGGAAAAACATTCCTACAGGATCCCAGTGGGACCAAAAAAGTTGACGGTTTTAGAAAACACTGTAATGTTTTGCACCTTGAGACTTTCCATGTGCTAATTCCTCTTTTACAACAGCCTCTAATAAATGCACACAAGGCCACCACAAAATAAATAAGTGAAAACAGTTTATTTTAATTGAACAAATAACTTGTTTTACTGGTGGTGAAGGAGCTAAGAATAGCCAAGAGACTCTGTGACCACAACAGGAAATTAAATACCAATCCTCCAATCTGATTATAATGATTATAATGAAATATTTCAACCAGATTGACTCATTACATCTGAACTACTTCTCTATTCTTTCTGTCAGCAGAGAGTCTTTTAACTTGAACAGCTTTATAATAGTTTATCATCAATCTCCTACACATTAAAGTGCTTACAGCTGGACATGTAACCCCAGGGTGAACTGAGTTAGTTGATGACCAGCGCCGTAGTACAGGTTATCCAAGTGTTTTTGTGTCTTGGTGTTTTGTTATCTTGGTATTTTAATGTCTTAGGGCTCTAGTTTCTTGGCGCAGCGCAGGTGGCGCAAGGTAACGCAGCCGGTCTAATGCAAGTTTCGACCAGCGCAGCCTAGCGCAAAGTCAGATTGGAAGATTGGCAGATCGCGCTGCGCTGAGATAGGCGTGGCCGCGCAGCAGGGGGAGGCGTCACAGATTCTGCTTGGTGCAGTGGAAGTTTTGTGCGAAAATGTCCCGCCGAGGTTGCGCTGAAAGCTCGCCACCTCAAACCAGGTCTACTCTCAGCGCAGGGCGGAGCGCAGCAGGTGCAGTGGAAGTTTGGCTGACTGACCTGCAGTGCACACACGTCACCAAGACCCCACAGTTCCAGACACATTTCAATGCAATAAATATCCACAATAACCACTATTTAATGCAACTAATGGAATCAACAGTGAATTTATATCTATATAGATTGTCCCGTCACATCTGACGTCAGATCAAAGCAGAGATCAAAGGCTGTGGCACGCGTAATGGAAACTCCACCTGAATTAACACAGCAGGGACGAACTGGCACTGAAAAGCAGCTGTGGATGTCCCAAAAGCAGGACTGAGGGTGGATGACTGCATGTCGCTGCCGTGTTGAGATACCACTCTGCCCTTGTGATGATCGCTTTATTTATTTATTTACTTATTAATTCATTAGCGCGAGCGACCGCATCACGCAGCCGTAATGAAAAACAAAACACAAATCTTCATCTCTCTTAGTCCACCACAACAGCCTCGGTATCAGATAGTCAGTATATAGCCTACTACAGTATACTCAGCATCTCTATCACAGAGAAAAAAGAGAAAAAAAGAGACGGACAGAGAGAGAGAGAGAGAGGAGGACAGAGAGAGAGAGAGAGAGAGAGAGAGAGAGAGAGAGCGTCCTTTACGCTGATTTCATCCCGCATGGTGTTTGTTTATGTTGTGATTAGTGTAGCCTACACCTCTCATCTTGCTTACACAGGGTTTGAATAAATGTGAGTTTCTTTATTAGTTTATTAGTTGTTGTTTCTTACACTGAGCACCGGTTCTCAGTGTATGAGTTTCAATCCTGGTTAAGTATATTAGTAAACTCATTATTGGTCACTCTGAGCTCGGACCTCCGGACCAAAACAGCTGTTTCCTCCTGGGAGAGGTTCGGCCTCTGGCGTCGCTGTCTCCTCCGTCCATGTCAAAGTATAAAATGACAAACTTGCAGTGCGCATCACCCGCCGCGCAGTTAAAGGTGAGGAGAGGAGCTCATTTGATTGGTGAAGATCTGACTCGGCTGTGTCAAACCCACTCCACGCCTTTCTCTCCTCCTCCTGTCTCCCTCCCGCCCTCTCTCCTCCCTCTTTGCCGTTTGCGCCGGTGGGAGGGACGAGGGGAGGGCTTGCGCTGGTCTAAGTCTGACTGCGCGGCCCACCAATCTTGCGAAATGGACCTGGGCCACACCCCGTTGACGTGGCGAAGCTGCGCTAAGGTTAGACTTCACCCGGTCTACGAGACTAGGGCCCTTAGAGTCTGATTTACTGAAGGTTTTCATGTATAAAATGTGTACAAACTTGACATCACCCGAAAACTAAATGTACAAACTGATCTAGTAAAGGTGTTCACTCTTCAACACATTGTTATATCATACCATTGCCTTAATAATTATAGAATATTGGGTGTTTCTGCAAAGGTGTGCAAAACACCTGCTAGGAGAAAATGCAAACAGCTTGATTTTGCACATGCGATGCAATTTATCTGTAGTCAGCAGCATGTGCATAAAGTTAATGTCCTTGTGTCTGGCTCATTCCAGCTGCTGTAGCTGTTTCTGCTGTCCTTAAAGGTATAGTATGTAGGAATTCCCCCCATCTAGCGGTGCGGTTGCATATCGGAACGTATTCTTGATGTTGCATTCACGTGAAATCGGGCAGACGTCAGACAGACAACAGACGCTGCATGTAACAGGATAAACAACAACAAACAGCATATAACGTCTATGTAAACAAGTGGTCCACCAGCACGAGGCAAAACAATACAGGCGTGACAATATGTTGTCATGGTGATGTGGTATTGTTTTACCGTCTTTCTCTGGTGGAGTAAAATGACATCCGGTTGGTTTGCCGACGGCCGTCTGCCTGACTGCACCTGAATGCAACATCAGTGCCTCCGTCCTTCCTCACACTACACAGTGGTGACAGTTTTAACAGGCCGAGCCCACAGCTCCGCTGAGTTTCCGTGGTTACCTACAGTCACGCTGCCACTCAACGTAAAAAATGGCAATGCAACATGGCCGCCTCGGTTCGGTGCGTCGCCCACTTATGTATTTGTAACAACTTGTAACAACTCATTCTAAGGTACCAGAAAGCTTTCATTTGTATGCGGGTGTGATTCCACTTCAGTGAAATACGTATTTATGAAAGACATATTTGATTTTTGCTAATAAAAAGCCAAATAAGTTTGTACCTGTTGTCATTTTTGTTACTCCTAATAGATCACCTAATAGACCTGCAAAACATACGCAATTTAGCACTCTTTATTTGGGACACTAGTAAAATCAGACCCTCTGTGTTTTTTGATATCTTAGTGTTGTGTGGTTTTCTCTATATGTCTTGGATTTCCCTCATCAACATTTTGACTTGGATTTGACCGCTGTCCTGTTGATGTCTTACTGTCTCTTCAGCAGGTCCATGGACGTCTTCTCCACCTCCAGTCTCGCTCTGACCGCTTTCACTGTGGATGCTTCGAAGAGCTCTGCCCCCCTGCAGACACATATATTCACAGCAGGTCAAGTCTGTGTGTGTGTTTCTGTGTTTTATCATACATGCACACTAAATGCTGTTAGTGTGTACCTGGAGGCCAGCAGCTGAGTATTCTGGAGGTCCAGGACCACATACAGGAAGTAGTGGCTCCTGAAGACCCTCCTCTGCAGCAACAGGAAACAGAAACACACACCGTCCCAGATGATCCCCGCCTCATCACTGGGTAGCTCACACTGTTTACTGCTCTGCTGCTCCGCTGCACAGACAGACACACAGACAGACAGACAAACCAAAGTTAGACTGGCAGACAGGACAGACTGGAGACAGGTATACTGCCCTACAAAGGCAAAGTGCAATATCTGCTCTTTTTCAATATTTTTTTTGACCAATCAAAAGTGTGGCATATTCTCTTCAATCTGGTAGAATTTGATATTGGTAATGCTGACATTTCCAGAGTTATTGGGCTTTTTATTTTGCTCTCCATCCAAAAAAGCACTGTGAAACCAAGGCAAAGTGCAGTATCAGCAGAGAGTACTGTACTCCCTACATTATGGAATTTACTCTATAATTCCATTGGAGTGAAACCAAGGCAAAGTGCCGTATCTGTAGCTAATACCAAGGCAAAGTGCAGTATCTGTTAGAGTTCTCAACGGGCCTGAAAATTACAACCCGAACCGACCCGACCCGCGGGTTATTAAGCCCGGACCCGACGGAGCCCCACACACCAGCATTAATTATCTGCCCGAACCCGGCCCGGCCCGAAAAAAAAAAAAAAAAAAGCAGCGTGCTTTCTTTGCAGCGGGAGGTGCTGCTGCCGGTGACGCAGCACTCGTCTTCTGCCTCACGTCATCTGGCCCCTCCGGTACCGGCCCGCTAACGGGCGGGACTTAACGTACTGCTGTAGGCTACAGTTGCCCTTTGATCAGCAGGCAGCGGGCGCAATTGATTACAATTGATTACAGAGTAGGCTCATGCCTATCGTCGGCATTTTCCAGCAGTAATGTTTCAGTGGTTCTGCCCACAGCAGCACAAGATGCAGAGTGGGATATTTGTCTGAGACTCACACATGAACAATTTACACCAGAAATGTGTTTTATGAGAGAGAAAAAAGGCAGCCCGAGGTCCGACCCGACCCGAGTCACTTTCATATTTTTTCGACCCGAACCCGGCCCGAACCCGTGGGTCCGGTCGGGTTTGTCGGGCTGGTCCGACCCGTTGAGAACTCTAGTATCTGTAGCTAATACCAAGGCAAAGTGCAGTATCTTCCATAAAACAGTCAAAATTGGTCTGAAAGACAAACAATACAATACATTTAATTCAGTCCACCTTTATCTAATCAATTATAGACTTGGTAGTTATTCATAATTTGATGCTTAAAGCAGAAGTAAGCGGAATGTTTGTGTTAATATAAGTCTTAAATAGTTCTATCTTCCGACAGCAATCACTTCTATAGAGTGTTTGGTCTGAAACACGGGTCTGTCAGTCACTCAGAACGGCATAAAGGGGCGGTCCTCTCTGTGACTTTGTCCTAACTCTAACTTACTTCTGCTTTAAAGTCCCCCTAAAGAGGCATTTTAAAATTTGTAAAAACGCTCTGCTATGACTATTTTTTGTTTAAAATTGCTTTCCCACAAAAAAGTTGTTTAAAAAGCTCCCAAATAGGCTAAAAATAGGTCTACTATTTCTCCCTCATTGAAAAATCCAGATTCTATGAATATTCATGAGTATGCAAATGCATCATGACTCGTGCCCACCCACCGCCACCGTGTTGCTAAGTAACGGCAGAGGAGGAGGAGTGAAGTCAAAACACAAAGTTTGCACCGGTCTCCCTGGTCTCCCACATTCAAGGCAGCAACTAAACTTCTGGGCCATGGCAACTAATCATAACATGTTTGAACATCTAGCTGTATAAGTAGATCACATCAGAGTGAACAACAAATGAGATGCAAAACAAATTCAACGGGATTGGTTGCTAGTTTCTTGACACAGGAAAGTGAAAAATTGAATCCAGTTTTTTCAGACTCTGGTTTTGAAACTGTATTTTCAAGTCTAAAATGCTCAGTTATGGTGTGGATTAGCAATTTTGCTCCTGAAATGCCTTGTAGCAGAGCCCACACACTAAATTGAAATGTTAATCATTTCAAAAAGGTAATTTTTTGTTAAGGGGGTCTTTAAACCTGACAATGAAAAACACAAAAAGCTGTTTTTCTCAGTTTGGCATTTTTACAGATGCTGCACTTTGCCGAACAAAACTGGCACTGTTAACTTGTGACATTTGGCAGTTCCACAGACAGACGGGTAGACAGACGGTTAACATACGTTTGGTGTATCCTTTAATGGTGCAGGCCAGACTGAAAAGCTGAATCAGCCAACAGTGATTCAACACCAACGACTTAATGAAGCCACAGGCCAGGATCTGGTGGACAGACATGATGAGACAGACAGGTGATGAGAGGGACTCCACCATGTGACTCATGAAAGATGATGACGATGATGATGCTGACTCTTACCGACAGGATGTTCTTCATGGTGATGACGAAGACGTTGTAGCCGATCAGGCAGTCCCAGTACACCAGGATGGACTTGACTGGTTTCAGCAGCAGTTCTCCCCCCACCAGCAGGAAGTAGAAACAGGCCACCAGGTAGCCCATACAGAAGATACTGATCCTGCAGCAGCAAACCGCTTGGTTGGTTTATTCTGCACATCTCAGGGTACAATCCTAAAACTTTATCAAGTACTTCATTTTCAGATTTATTTCCTGTTCGTTTGTTTTTTTACAAAAAATATTGGCTGTGTTTAATCCTCAAGTCTGACATTTTATGAACATGTATTTCAGTTTTTCAAGGAAACTTTTAAATTCTGATTTAAAGCAGAAGTAAGTGGCCCGGTCGTTTTCGCTAATGCTGCGTTCCAGGCAGGCTTTTGAAATCGTAAATTACAGCTTCAAGTCACAACTTACGACTTTGTAGCGTTTCAGGCAACCCACTCGTGTTTTTCCGACCTGTTTTACCTGTGAAAGTCACTATAACGGCCACTCGTAACTTCCGACCCGTGAACTCGTACCAGATCGAACTGGTACCACTTCACGGTCGGAAAAATACGAGTTTCCTTGAACGCACCATAACAGTTCTCGTCCCTACGTCGCCACATTCACGGCGTCCCTTGGCTGCACACACAGCCCTGCATGCCGTTCTCTCTCCTCATTGGATAAAAACTGTAGGATACGATAAATGTTTTCTCCTCGGCTCAGAGCAGAGCAGAGGGACTGAGAGACCCGTGTTTCAGTCCAAACACTCTATGTAAGTGATTGCTGTCGGAAGATATAACTATTTAAGACTTATATTAACATAAATATATCACTTACTTCTGCTTTAACCAAAAATGATTGATGTACAGTAGAAATTGTTCAGTTGAAAATGTATTTTGAAAGGAACATATTATTTGAAAGAAAGAACAAGTTAAAGTTCAATATAAGTTAACATTAATGTTCATGACAAACAGTTTATATGTTAAATATGTAGTTAAAAGAGGACTGCATTTCAGTTCATTTGAATTGAAGGCAAGGCAAGGCAGTTTTATTAGTATAGCCCGTTTTTACAAACAGTTTGTCTCAAAGGGCTTTACATGGCATCACAACAACATCCTCTGTCATTAGACCCTCACATCCACTGAGGAAAAACTCTTTTATTAACGGGGAAAAATTGGAGAAACCTCAGGGTGAGCAACAGGTTACATTAAAAATGGACTTTGCTACCCAGAGTGCCAGATCCAAAAATTTAAGCAAGAAGTATAATCCTAACCTAAATTTGAAGGTTAAAGGGATATTTCAACATTTTGGCAAATTGGCCCATTGACATACTCCCTATAGTCATAGCAGTAGGTTCGTTACCTTTAATTGTTGGTGCAAGCTATTTTTAGAACGGTGGAGCAGAGATACAAGCTGCTCAGCTAACGCTACGGAGGCATATGGTATTTCTGGGTTTCCCCCATCAAATACACAATCCAACAACTCCAAAACACTCTCATGGACAAGTTGTGACCTTCACATTCACCACACTATGAGATAATAATGGAACATTACGAGACGGTGTTGTTTTCAAGGCAAATGTGTAGCCGGAACTATATTCCAGACACGGCTGCTGGGTGGAGTGATTTCAAAAGCAGTTCCGAGTATTTGCTTTGTGTGTTATTATATATACGTTATTATTTCATTTCATTTCACATCTTGGATTGTGTATTTGATGAGTTTGATGAGGGAAACCCGGAAATACCATATGCCTCCGTTGTGTTAGCTGAACAGCTTGCATCTCTGCCCCGCTGATCTAAAAACAGCTTGCACTGACAGTTAAAGATAACGAACCTACTGCTATGACTATAGGGATTATGGCAATGGGTGAATTTGCCAAAATGTTGAAATATCCCTTTAAACAAACATTTCTCAGGTGTAATGTTGCGAGTGTGTGTCTGTTTTCAGGAGTGATTAAATGTTACTTAAGTTATGAAAAAAAAATCCTACAGGTAAGTGTAGCTCCGCCCACTCACCTGGTGGTCCCAGTGATGAAGATGATGGTGAGGACGAACCAGAACATGTAGCTGAAGATGAAGACCTTCATCATGTCCAGATAAGACCTGAACATATATAGAGGGGTCAGATGGACAGACAGCCAGTGGGACAGGTGGAGGGACAGACAGGTGAGGTGTTTACCTGCACAGTGTGAAGTCAGGGACTGTGTTGAGATGGAGCTGACTGATGAGATTACAGATCTGTCCGTCGTGTCCGTCCAGCTCGCTGTTGTCTCCTGCCAGCACCTGAACTGAAGCCTGAAGCTCCTCCTCAAACACCTGCAGCTGCAGCGACGCCCCGAGAAGGAGGAAGAAATCGTCTGAAAAGCAAAGAAACACACAGCTACACTACAGAAATATAGTGAACAGAGTGGATTAGAGAGTGTGATACAACATGTGTGTGCACTGTGTGGGTCAGCCGTCAGTTTTCACATTAAATCTGAATGTTTGTCCAAGAAATTGATTATTAAATTGTAGACTTTGATCATGTGTCCACATCCTACACATCCTACACTCTGCTGCTATATACTAGAATGTCTAAGAGGTATCTTAGCTGTGGTGGACCCCGGCCTCCATGGAACTCATCATATGGGCAGGTCTTGCATTTTTGGTATTCCCATCAAACTATGCAAGTCAGATGGGGTAATATATTATCTAACTTTTTCCCTGTTACCAGTGGGGTCAGGCAATGTGGAATATTGTCTCCTGTTCTTCTTAACATGGATGACTTCAGGAAACTAGAAGACTGGATCTATGGAGGGGAACAGGCGTATCAATCACCCGATGTATGATGATGATCTAATTGTTTTGTCGCCTTATTAGCAATTGTTGAGAGTTTGTTCAAATTAAAGAATGCAGCGTGGCATTAAATGTAATCCAAAAAAAGTGTTGTCATGACTGCCAAAACAAAGGAGGATCAAAGGTGAAATTATCCCTCCTTTTATTAAAATGATCAAGAAGGTAAAACACCTGAATCACATCATTGGGAATCGGCAAATTTCCTAAGTGCACAAATAATAAAAATAGTTCTATTCAGAACATACTGCACTCCAATACAACTCACCTACCGTGCAGTTGTAGCAAAGCAAAGATGAATAAGATTAAGGTGGCATATAATGATGCTTTTAGAATATTGTTGAAGTACCCAAGGTGGGAAAGTGCTTTACTGTATATGTTTTTGACTTCTAAAGTTCCCACATTTCAGGCTTTACTCAGGAACCTCATGTAAAAATGTATGTGTAGGTTAATGGAGTCACAGAATGGAATTATAATGTCCTTGACTGAAATAGTGGACCAAACAGCTGCATGTATTTAATCATTTTGGACAGACGTCGTATGTATGTCTTGGTTTTAAAACCCAAAATATACTACCATATATAAATACTCCTTACATTCCTGAGAATCAAATGTAAATAGGATGTTATTTAGAGTAAGCATTATTTTGATGATGTGGATGTGGATGGTGATGATCATAATGATCATGATGATGATGCAGCCTTACAGAGGAGGAACAGTGGGTTTGGTGGTGTCAGATGATCAGGGAGAAAGAGCCACTTCACCACGTTGGAGTCCATGTTGGAGGACGGAGGTCTCCAGGGATAATCTGAAAACACAACCAGCAAACTCAGGTCCCTACTAAACGCATCAAAGGTTCTAATAATCCAATATGATTATTCATCTATTTAATTTGGAACTGTACGAAAAGCAGAACATTAGATTTGGTCATTTGAGATTTCATCCCTAAGATTTGATCATAATTCTCAATGGTAAAATCAGGTTCATTGGTTCCATATTTCATTACTCACTTACTAAAGTTTAACAACACATTGTCATGTCTTGTTGTGCAGTAATAATCCCTTCATGTTGTCTTCAGGTGAGTCAGTGTGTACCTTTACAAGCAGCAGGAGGGAATCCAATGCACAGCAGGTACTGGAAACACAACAACCCAGAGAGGAAGTAGCAATACTTGAGCCACACAGAGGCGATGCACTTCCTGCTGCGGCGGGACAAGACGGCAATGAGTCCAAAGGCGTGGCCTACAGCGAACAGATCCATCCGCTGACCAATCACATTCACAGCCAACAGGAAGCAGGTCTGAGGAGGAGAGTGGGAATGGTTTTTACACAAGAGGGAAACTCAGAACTCTAAGAGTCATCTGCTTTATGTATACTGAGTCTACTAAATGCAAAGTACATATGTGAATTATTATTGTGATATTTTTATTCTTATTCTATGTTGTCATATTTTTTCAGTTTTTATTCTGCTTATATTTTAGTAATAACATTTTTATTTATCTTAATTTTTTTCAACTCCTATGTATATCACACTTTAGTTGATTTTTTCTTACTATTCAGGAGTTTGTAACGAAGAAAAATTGTGATCATTAAAGTCATTTGGAATCTGAATGTGAATCTGAAGCTAGTGGCTACATTTTAGATAGATGTGACTCACCTCCAGTCCAAACTTGTAGAAGAAGTAGTTGAGGAAGTATTTAAGACAGCTCAGCACATTGTCGTCCAGGTGACGCCTGGTGATGTCATGAAACAGTGTTCTGGTCGGGGGCGGGACTTTGTTGTGGTGGAGGCGGTAGAACTCCTGGTGTCTGTAAACCGTCACCTCAAACGCTAAGAGTGCCAACATCGTCAGGTTACACTGCAAAGACAAACACAGACACACTCCTGTCTCAGATTCATCTGAAACATCAACTACTTCAACAGAAAATCTCAGCCTTTTTCTCAATTGATAGCTGGTATTCAATTAACAGCAGGGTCTCATAAAATGGCTGGGGGAGTTGTTTATACAAACAAATAATGTCCGGCCCCAAACACAGGCCTGGTCAATTTTCTTTTTTTTTTTTTTAAATCCGCCGCCTGAGACGAAACTGACAAGGATGTGATCAGAAAGTATTTCAAAGTTGATGGACTGTCTGTGAAGACAGACGGGAGTGAAGCTGATCTCATCTGCTTCAGAGAGGGACAGTCTCTGCTCCGTGTCCAGAGCTCGGTCGGGCACACGCTGTTGAAATGACTTGATTGTGCAATTTAAGTGACAAACATAAAGGCATGACACAGCACAAGACAAGAAAGACCTAACACCGCAACACAGCAGCCAAAAAAAAGTAAATGAATTGAGAAATTGTGATAAGAGAGAACAAAACAAGAGTAGAAAAAATTAAATAAAAAATAAATAAACATCAGCAGCCAATTGATCAATCAATCAATGTTTTCCTTTCCCTTCATTTCTTGACCTGACTTAAATGGGAGCAAATTGCTACGGCGTGTGCAACGGAGACGGAGACCCAGCTCCGACAGCGCTGCAAGGAGAACAGGTCGGAAGATGAAGATGAGCTACTGAACGATGAGCTTGGTCGCTAATAGGGGTGGGAGAAAAAATCGATTCACATACATATCGCGATATCCTTTTTGACGATTTTTAAATCGATTTTTTTTTTTTTCAAAAATCAATTTTTTTTTTTTTTAATGACATTTTTTTTTTTTTTTGAAATATTGTGCAATGTGCATTTGTTAGCCTTTTTTTACATACAGAGAGTACAGGTTTTGAAAAGGGTTTAAGTTCACTTTATAATGGAGTATGTTAATTCATAGGCTTCTACAGTATTTGTGTGCAGATAAATATTAAAAATGCAGACTAAAAATCGAGAGAATCGGCAATATCGTAGAATCGCAATTTAAATCAAATCGCCATCCAAAAAATCGTAGAAGAATCGAATCGGGAGAAAAGCATATCGTCCCAGCCCTAGTAGCTAATGTGTAAAAATGAATGGAGGAAATTAGAAGTAAAGGCCTCTCTCAAATAAAAGCCTGCCTCAAATAAGAGCTGGGTATCCTGGGCAGTAGTGTGAACTAGAAAATTTCCTCTCGGGAAATTTTGAAAGGCCCATGGGGCTACTGCCGGTTTTGCCATCTCTGTCAACATGGGAATCAAACCCAAGATCTTAAGGTCAAGACAGAGCTGATCAGACAGACACATGATCATCTTGTGTGTGTGTGTGTGTGTGTGTGTGTGTGTGTGTGTGTGTGTGTGTAATCACATGAAGTTACCTGTGTGTGTTAGAGTGTGGGAGAGGAGTGCGCACTTCCGCGTGCATTTGTATGTTACCTGTGTGTTTTGATGTGTGTGTGTGTGTCTGTAATCACATGAAGCTGGCTCTAGAGTCTGTGTGTGTGTGTGACTATGAGCTGCATCCTGTGTCAGTCTAATTTAGCTGTGTCTGTGTTTATAAACATTTAAACGAGCGCCAGGTGGATTGTTTATGAAGTTAACGAGCTCTGGCCTGAGAATCAGACATTACCACGGCAACTTGAGGTGGTAACCACGGCGATAGGGGGCCCCCAGGCTGAGGCAGACAGAAACGTGGAGAAAAAGACAGATTTTCTGCCTCTGCACTGGTCTCGCAAAAGGCTTAGCATGACAAAACGGTAACTCCTATCAGAACAAAACACAGATCAACGTTGCTCTAAGGACTTCCTGAAAAATTTGGTACGATTTGGTGTTTCTACAGTAAATATTTTGGAGACGCTGGCAGTTTTAAAACATCAGTCCGTTCTGCTTCTCTCAGAAAATATTTGTATTGGAGTCAATGAGGAGCAGAGACAGACGTGGCCGCACTCAGAGGCTTATTCTGTAAATTCTGTAAGTCTCTCTGATATTTTGAGCACATGATATGAGAGATAACAAGTTTGTCTTACAAATTCTGAAAAAATCATGTGTGTAGAGTGTAAATTGTGGCCGTGCTGACAGTTTATCCAGAAAAAATACAGAATGTTTTTTCACTCTCTCCCACTCTAAACGATGATCATGGTCATTGATCAGGGATTGATCAAAAACTATATGACCTATCAAAATGTGGAGTAATACGACAATACACAAGACTTGTGTCTACTGTTTAAAGTTTAAATGGAGTCTCTAGGTGAAAGTATGCCTGAGCAGTAGACGTTTGTTAAACTCCAATGATTGGTCTTTTTCGCTCTTTTTTTTTCGCCCGTCCCATTGACTTCAATGCAAAATTTTGCAATTGCCCGGGCACTGGTCCCTGCAGCTATTTCATAGCTGTAGGGATCAGTGCCCGGTGCGATGGCCCGTGGCCCTAATAAAGGCCCTGGTTACTATTTGAGGAAATATGGTATACGGGTGATTCTTCAATTAGGGGCACTTCTGACTTTTGGAATTTTGAAAAAAAATTTTTATTTAATCTCAGTTTTTTCTATTTCAAAAGGTCTATCAATTGGTCTGGAACAAAGATCTTAGCATAGCTTTGATTGTACTTCATGATAATTTTGATATTATGATGCTTTTTTCAAAGTTGTCACAGCTTATGCCTCTTGTCAGGCCATCATTGTAAATAAGAACATGTTCTTAATTGATTTCGCCTGGTTAAATAAAGGTTAAATAAAAAAAAAAAATAAAAAAAATAAAATGTCATTACCATCACAAAAACAAAACACTGATTTTAATACAAAATGATTTGACAAGCAAAGTTTTCACAATCATTCCAGTAAGTATAAAACATGCTCTTTAAGAATCATGTTCTAAATATTTGTAAGTACATATAAAATACATTTTAACAGCTATTTCTCTCTAACTTTTTAATATATTGCCTTTTCTCAACAATGAAATATTGCGTAATAATCAGAATATTTGAATTACAATGTATAATTTTTCAGAAAATGTAAATTTAGACTTTTAAACATTGCTACAATGATTGAGGTAAAATCCATGTTGACAAAAAAGTAACATTTTTTATCAAAAAATGTATTGTGATGGTAATGACAATGTATTCCCGTAATGATGTTGTCATTACCAAAACACGTTTTGGTAATGACATAACAATTAACACTGGTGTTTTTTTTGTTATTGTTTTTCACAACAAACAAAAGATTAAAGAAAAACTACTTTTTAAAAACAATAAAGACAAAACAATTAAACACTTAACCTTCCATTAAAATTAATTACTTGGTAAACTACCCCTTTCGGGATTGCTTATGTAACTAGAAAAAGAAAGCCTTTCCAGCAGGAAATGCGCGTGAATGCTGAAAGTAGCTGAAGGCCATTGCTGAAAATGTTGAAATCCTGCATGTTTACATGTAACAGTTGAGAAGTTTGAAGAGTTGAAATCTGCAGCAAACCCAACAGTAAAGAAAACTGATGAACCAGTGCTAACATAGCTGAAGCAATGGCTGGGAATATATTAAAGTAGAGCATGTAAGAAGGAGGCTAATTTTGTATAAAACGGTTGAAAATGGTTGAAGATTATTATGAAAAGATGAAACATTGAAGTGCACGCATAGATAGATGAATAGATAACTGTATGAACCATTATTATATGAACCGTATTGACCGTTTTGTTAAGCTGGGGCCATGTTGACATCTTAAAAAATAAAAATAAAAAAGTAAATTACAGTTGGTCACTTTTCAATTACATATCATAAAGTAAGCTAGTAAATAGTAAATTAAGCTAATATATTCTAGTTATAAGGTAATAAACCCATAAATTGTCATTACCGTCACTGATTGTCATTACCATCACAGTCACTTTTGTGATGGTAATGACACGTGATGGTAATGACAATTTTGACATTTTGCTGAAAATGTTGGCAATGTTTTAGACTTACTAAGCTAAATGGTTAGCTAGCATACAATGTACACTGAATATATGTAAATAAAGTTACATTTCTTATTAATGAATTAAAATACTCAAATAGTAACTTGTTTTGTAATGACGCCTAATAAAGGTACTCTCAGATCAGGATGTACAACACATCAAATTAATTACATATGCATGCATCAAAAAATCTGGGTTCTGCCTCATGTCTGGGAATGTTCCTTTGGAGCATCTAATTTACATGCAACAATGTAAGTAACTGTTTGTAAAAGCTTAATTGATCTCTAAAATGTTGAGTGTGATGGTAATGACAGATGTATGAGGGACAGCGATATTTAACTATAAATAAATTGCAAATTGAACAAATATAAACTATATGAATTTGAAAAATGTCTTTTTAAGTTGTTATGAGGAAATGCAAAGTAAAATTTTAATGAATTTAGCACTTTTTATTGCTTTATTATAGAGGGGATGTCAAAAAGTCTGGGTTGGGGACAAGCCCAAAACAGTGAAATTCTTGCACATTTGAAATTTCAACACACTGAAAAAGTATTAAAATGTCATCATTGAGACCCAGTTATTTTTTTCATGGCTACTACAACTAGTCTAGTAGGAAGGAGGGGTCCCAATGTCCCCGAGACAAACATTTTTGAAACATGGTTTTTTAGGACCCTTAAGGTGTCTACTTAAGATTTTTGCTTGTTGCCCTGGACAACTAATGTCCCATGGGTGTTTTTTGGCGGCCATTTTGAATTATTGTCCGCACGAATGGCGAAAACGCCAATTTTCATAACTCCTAAACCAGACATCATGCAAAGACAAATGAACACACTTTTTCTGATAATTTTAACACCAGGAATCAAATGAAAAGGTCACCGAGATGATAAAACCACTCTTTATCAGAGAAAAATGAACTCCAAATAGTATTTTTGTATAAATTACTCAAAAAAAGTTCGGAAATGTTTTTTCAGTCCATAATTTCTCCCTTTTAATAACTCTGGTTGGTGTTGTCTTTTAGACCGATAGAAAGCCGGATTAGTCACGTTCCCAACGAGGTACAACTTGTAAGGATTGTGCATTCATGGAAAGCGCAACAAAGCTAAACGTGTGGGAGCGACCAATTTAGAATTCTGAGAATTTCACACCAATAAAACGCCATTTTTCATAACTCCTAAACCAGACATCACACAAAGACGAATGAACACACTATTTCTGAATATTTTGACACCAGAAATCAAATGAAAAGGTCACTGAGACGGTAGAACCACTCTTTATCAGAGAAAAATGAACTCTCGTGTATTATTTTAGTACTCAAAAAAAGTTCGGAAATGGGTTGGGAAATGTTTTTTCAGTCCATAATTTCTCCCTTTTAATAACTCCGGTTGGTGCTGTCTTTTAGACCGATGGAAAGCCTGATTACTCACCTTTCCAACGAGGTACAACTTGTAAGGGTTGTGCATTCATGGAATGGGCGACAAAACTATACGTGTTGGAGCGACCAATGGAATTCTTAGAATTTCAATACGCCAATTTTCATAACTCCTAAACCAGACATGATACAAAGACAAATGAACACACTTTTTCTGATAATATTGACACCAGGAATCAAATGGAAAGGTCACCGAGATGGTAAAACCACTCTTTGTCAGAGAAAAATAAACTCTAAGTAATATTATAGCAAATAATAGCTACTACCTAATTGACAGCTAAAACAGGTTCAGGGTTCCTATACACAAGTATGGAAAGTATGAAAATATATGGAATTTGATTATATACATTCCCAGGTCTGGAAAAGTATGGAAAATGGAAACTATTATATTTATCTTAATACATATCTTGGTCTTATCTAAAGTTGGGTTAATCTGTCAAAAAATACGTCATGAAGAGGAAAAAAAAAACATATATAAGTCGCACCGGTCTATAAGCCGCATTTATTTTTCAAACATTTAATTAACAGTTGGGTCTCATATAACTGCCAGGGCTTTGTGTACACAAACAAATAAAGGCCAGCACCAAATAGCCTACTACAGGCCAGGTCAAAAAAAGAAAGAAAAACAACTCTGTCACCTGGAACAAACTGGTGAGGATATGATCAGAAACTCTCTGTGGACTGTCTGTGAAGATTGACGGGAGTGAAGCCGACCTCTCCTCTGCTTCAGAGAGGGACAGCCTTGCACTGTCGGACCTGGGTCTCTGCTCCGTGTAGGAGCCCGGTCAGGACTGGAGCAGAGACCAAAGACGGACCGCAGAACACGCTGTGAAATACTCTGAATTGACTTGAATGGGAGTGAAGCGCTACAGTGCAACGGAGACAGAGACCCAGGTCCGACAGCGCAGCGAGGATAACAGCACATGAGGAAGATGAAGATGAGCTACTGAATGAGTAAGAATTTAGAAATAAAAGCCTCCCTGCCCTCTTGTGGTCATAGATGACATAGTGTATATTTTTTGATGTATAGGCCTAAGTCGTTTCTAAATATAGGTCGCATGGCCAGCCAAACTACTAAAAAAAGCGCAACTTACAGTCTGGAAAATATGGTAGCTAGCTACTATCTCCTGGAAATTACTTGGTGACATCCATTTTGGCAGGGAGGGAGGCAGGTGAGCAAAGTCCACTCTTGACTTGCAGTAATTGTTCTCCTCATTGCCCAGAAAGAGTTTGAAGTTGGCTTCATCTGGTCTAGTATCTGCAGGCAGATTTCTCCAAATGTGTGAGGTAGAGTTGTGAGAGCATGAAAGAGGGCATTCCCATCTTGGATGAAGATGACATCCTTGGGGTAGGGTACTACTTCATCAGTGTTTTCATGTAAGAGGAAGGCAACATGCTGGCTTTGTTGGTCTTGGCAAAGAACCCTTTTCCAATGACTCCTACCAACAAGACTCCATCAAGGGACAGGAAAGGCTGGTGTATGGCTTCTCGGAGAAGTTTATAGTGCAGGGTACAGCTACAAAGAAGCCCCAGGACTTCGAACTCTTTCTGGGCAATGAGGAGAACAAGAAGCAGCTCTGCCAGTTGATGCTCAAGGTCTGGGGGAGTAAGGGGGCAGCATCTTGGCTGATGAAGTGTGAAACAGCTACTCTCATCATGGAGGGAAGAGCTCATCAGCTAATATCATCAGGAGGAGAAGTAAGTTCATTGGTCCATACCTAGGATAGGTCACCTTTTTCTGCCAAGCTATCGTATCATGTATTTTGTGCTATTTCAGGTTGTGGTCACTGAGATCCATGCTCCCCGCTCTAACCAGGAGGAGCCTGCCAGCCGGGTGGTCCTCTACCCACGTCATGCTATCAAGCTGGGTGTATTGGCCGCTTGATTTCATTTTATTTTCTGAGGTCCTTATGGGAGGAGATAAAGGGGACGGTGGGCACAGCCAGAGAGTGAAGCGCAGGTGATATAGATTGAGTACTGATTTTTGTCTTTGTTCAGAATCAGCAGGAGCGTCACGCCACATCTTTTGATCGTGAGTTAACATTTTTGAGATTTAAGTCTGCAATAGTGAGGACCCCGTGAGTGTGGTGACGTAGGGACGAGGACCAATAGATCCATGACGAGGGCGGGGGCTGCTAACTCCATTGGCTGACAAGAAGTTAGCCAAAACGACCAGATCGCTTACTTCTCCTTTAAGGTAAAAATGTAGCATAGCCATGGGAGAAATCCTGTTTAGCTCCTCTTTAAGGGCAGAGGCAAGGTGGCCCCACTCAAAAAGCTCCAAAAGAACCCCAAATTCCAAAGGGCCTTCAGGTTGGTGGATTATTGTTTTATATTTTTGAATTTGGTATGGTATTTGGTACACTTAAAAAGGGAAAACCTATTATCCCAACAATCTTTTTACAGTCAGCTGGGTGATAAGTCGAAGGTCAAACCAGAAGTGCAGGAGCAGCTGGAGGGCTTCACATGTCTGATGTATGGCCAATCACATCTAACATCTGTGAACCTGGCCAGGACGAAGATCCGAAAGAAAATAGTGGGCAAATTGGACAGATTGATGATGAGATGGACAAAGATAATGGCCATACTTTCCATACTTTTTATTTTTATGTGAGTAATTAGATGTGTATGATGTAAATAAGTTATGCAATTAATCGATTGTTTTCATTATTCTGAATTTGTATACAATTATGTCACCAAATAATTTCCAGGAGATTGTAGAAAGGTACAGTAGCGCCGCATACTAAATAATTAACCCAAATAACTAAGACCAAACCCAGATAAGCATTAAGAGATAAATATATTTCCATATAATAGTTTCCACTTTCCATACTTTTCCAGACCTGGGAATGTATATAATCAAATTCCATATATTTTCATACTTTCCATACTTGTGTATAGGAACCCTGAACCTGTTTTAGCTGTCAATTAGGTAGTAGCTATTATTTGCTATAATATTACTTAGAGTTTATTTTTCTCTGACAAAGAGTGGTTTTACCATCTCGGTGACCTTTCCATTTGATTCCTGGTGTCAATATTATCAGAAAAAGTGTGTTCATTTGTCTTTGTATCATGTCTGGTTTAGGAGTTATGAAAATTGGCGTATTGAAATTCTAAGAATTCCATTGGTCGCTCCAACACGTATAGTTTTGTCGCCCATTCCATGAATGCACAACCCTTACAAGTTGTACCTCGTTGGAAAGGTGAGTAATCAGGCTTTCCATCGGTCTAAAAGACAGCACCAACCGGAGTTATTAAAAGGGAGAAATTATGGACTGAAAAAACATTTCCCAACCCATTTCCGAACTTTTTTTGAGTACTAAAATAATACACGAGAGTTCATTTTTCTCTGATAAAGAGTGGTTTTACCGTCTCAGTGACCTTTTCATTTGATTTCTGGTGTCAAAATATTCAGAAATAGTGTGTTCATTCGTCTTTGTGTGATGTCTGGTTTAGGAGTTATGAAAAATGGCGTTTTATTGGTGTGAAATTCTCAGAATTCTAAATTGGTCGCTCCCACACGTTTAGCTTTGTTGCGCTTTCCATGAATGCACAATCCTTACAAGTTGTACCTCGTTGGGAACGTGACTAATCCGGCTTTCTATCGGTCTAAAAGACAACACCAACCAGAGTTATTAAAAGGGAGAAATTATGGACTGAAAAAACATTTCCGAACTTTTTTTGAGTAATTTATACAAAAATACTATTTGGAGTTCATTTTTCTTTGATAAAGAGTGGTTTTATCATCTTGGTGACCTTTTCATTTGATTCCTGGTGTTAAAATTATCAGAAAAAGTGTGTTCATTTGTCTTTGCATGATGTCTGGTTTAGGAGTTATGAAAATTGGCATTTTCGCCATTCGTGCGGACATAAATTCAAAATGGCCGCCAAAAAACACCCATGGGACATTAGTTGTCCCGGGCAACAAGCAAAAATCTTAAGTAGACACCTTAAGGGTCCTAAAAAACCATGTTTCAAAAATGTTTGTCTCGGGGACATTGGGACCCCTGCTTCCTACTAGACTAAACCTAACCTTAACAAATACAATAATTGTTTTTTCAAAAAAATATTTTTTTCTTGAAAATTCACCCTGGGGACAGAAAAACTCCCTTAATTGAATAATCACCCATATACATATATTCATTGTTTCTCACCCGCAAGTAGTCCAGCAGCTTTCCATCTGACTTGTGAAGCCCCACCCACTGGGCGGGGTCGATGGGACCAGAGTACAAAACAGAGCGAGACAGGTCCACGCTGGAGTTACCTGGCTGCAGAGACACAGACAGGTCAGAGACAGACAGGCGCGCTGGCGGACATTAAGATGTTGTTGCTATGGTTACCATGGTGCAGTTGGCAGAGTATGTGACCGGCTGGATGACATTCAGCTGGTAGAGCATCTTACAGACGGTCACCACGCAGGTCCACACTGTACACACTCCTGACAGCAGAGGGCGCCATGGCCTGCAGGGCAGAGCCACGCCCACACACAGCACAAACAGCAGGTTAAACACACACACCTGCAGAGAGAGAGACAGGTAGAGAGAGAGAGAGAGGAAGAGAGAGAAAGGTCAGACAGTGTGACAGAAATATCAGACAGGTCAGACAGGAAGACAGTCAGTACGTTTACATGCAGAGCTTAATCGAGCTATGCTCAAAATTCGATTCGATTTTGGCATCAAGGCGGACTTCTGTCCTTGTCTCAATATACATGCAACTGAGAAAATCGAATAACTGACGAGGTCCGCCTCCTCATGGTGTCACCCGTTGTTTCAGCGGGTTAATACGCCCCCTGTCCTGTTGACTTCTCTGTCACCTCGTAAAAAACTGAATATAAACAACTTATAAGCTTAAAGCAGATATCAGTGGAATGTTTTTGTTAATATACGTAAGTCCTAAATAGTCCTATTTTCCGTCAGCAATCACTTACATGAAGTATTTCAGCCTAAACACGAGTCTCTCCGTCACTCTGCTCTGCTGTAACCCGAGGAGAAAATTTTCCTTGTGGGATACAAGTGTTATCCAATGAGGGGAGAGAACGGCATGAAGGGCTGTGTGTGCAGCCAAGGGATGCGCGTGAATGTGGTGACGTAGCACGAGGACCAATTGATGCCTGACAAGGGCGGGGGCTGCTAACTCATGGTGCGTTCAAGGAAACTCGTACTTTGTGTTTTTCCTTCCTGTGAAGTCGTACCAGTTCGATCTGGTACGAGTTCACGGGTCGGAAGTTACGAGTGGCCGTTATAGGGAACTTTCACAGACAACAGGACGGTAAAAACACGAGCTACGGGTTACCTGGAACGCTACCAAGTCGTAGTTGTGACTTGAAGCTGTAACTTACGGTTTCAAAAGCCTGCCTTGAACACAGCATTAGCCGAAACGGCCGTGCCACTGATATCCGCTTTAATAATAAATTCTCAACTGCAGTTCCTGACCAGATGCGTCAGTCTGGGACGGATTTGCGCTGAGAATAGGGTACGGGCTTCCTTTTTCCTCTGTCTCTCTCTCTCTCTCTTTTTTTTTTTTTTTTTTTTTTAAATAAAACACTCGCTGGTGGCGCTGTGTGAAATGCATTGAATTGGCGCTGACGTTGGTTTTTTTTCTTTACTTTGCTGGGTTCGGGCGGCTTCTCTGCTCCGCTTTGTGCCGTCTCTACTGTTGTGGAGCATGCGCACATGCATTGTCCAGCTTCAGTCCGACTAAGGTGTATACATGACGGAGAAAATCTAATTCCAATCGCATTATCTGGGTGTCTTAATCGGAGTTCTCCAACTCCGATTTCAGTCGGACTTAAGGTGTTTACATGCACTTCAGTTGTCCAGTTATAGTCGGATTAAGGCAATAATTGTTTTTTTTCAGTGAGACAGGCCAGACAGACGGTGAACCAGGTCATATAGTCAGTCAGACAGACAGAAAGATCATGAAACAGGTCAGACAGACAGTCATTCAGAGAGACAGGTCATATAGTAAAACACAGAGAGATGGGTCTAAGAGTTGACAGACAGAAAGTTAGAAAAAAAAGACCATCAGACAGAACACATCACCAGAGACGGCTCAGACTCTGACCTCCTTCACAGAAACCCAGATGATGTAGGAGTAAACAATCTTGATGATGTGTAGTTCCAGGAGCCACCAGAGAAGGCGCTGCATGCGCTGCAAGGAGAGCAGGAGGCGCAGGAACAACACAGAGAGACGGTCCACCACCAATCTCCAGGAAACCAGAGCTGAGGAGGAGACACCAGGAGTCTGCTGCCTGCTTCAAACTCAACCAACATGTCTCAGGTGTGATGTGCAACGGGCTTACCTGTTAGGTGGTCAGACAGGGTTTCCCCCTCAAACACAGGGCGGCACACTTCCTCCTCCTCCTCTTCCTCCTTCATCCACTTAGCTTCAGTGTCCTCCTCTTTTTCCCTGTGTCCCCCTCTCTTCTCCTCCTCCAGGAGGAGCTGACAGGTTCCGCTCACCGACAGGTCCACCAAGCTGCCGTCAGAGTGGACCAACCTGCAGGTGTTGAGGGATAAAACCCTTAAATAACTCTGACCTAGTTTACAGTACAGGTCTAGTAAAAGCAGAGGCCTGAGGACTAGTTGTAAATATCTGAGGACTTGTTGTAATGGTCTGAGGCCTTGTTGTAAAGGTCTGAGGACTAGTTGTTAAAGCCTGAGGACTAGTTGTAAAGGTCTGAGGACTAGTTGTTAAAGCCTGAGGACTAGTTGTAAAGGTCTGAGGATTTGTTGAAAAGGTCTAAGGACTAGTTGTAAAACTCTGAGGACTAGTTGTAAAGGTCTTAGGACTAGTTGTAAAGGTCTGAGGACTTGTTGTAAAGGTCGGAGGACTAGTTGTTAAAGCCTGAGGACTAGTTGTAAAGGTCTGAGGACTAGTTTTAAAGGTATTAGGACTAGTTGTAAAGGCCTGAGGACTAGTTGTAAATGTCTGAGAACTTGTTGTAAAGGTCTGAGGACTTGTTGAAAAGGCCCGAGGACTTGTTGCAAAGGTCTGAGGACTAGTTGTAAAGGCCTGAGGATTTGTTGTAAAGGTCTGAGGACTAGTTGTAAAGCTCTGAGGACTTGTTGCAAAGGTCTAAGGACTAGTTGTAAAGGTCTGAGGACTTGTTGTAAAGGCCTGAGGACTAGTTGTAAAGGTCTGAGGACTTGTTGTAAAAGCCTGAGGACTTGTTGTAAAAGCCTGAGGACTTGTAAAGGTCTGAGGACTTGTTGTAAAGGTCTGATGACTTGTTGTAAAGGTCTGAGGACTTGTTGTAAAGGCCTGAGGACTAGTTGTAAAGGTCTGGGGACTAGTTGTAAAGGCCTGAGGACTTGTTGTAAAGGTCTGATGACTTGTTGTAAAGGTCTGAGGACTTGTTGTAAAGGTCTGAGGACTTGTTGTAAAGGTCTGAGGACTAGTTGTAAAGCTCTGAGGACTTGTTGTAAAGGTCTGAGGACTAGTTGTAAAGCTCTGAGGACTTGTTGTAAAGGTCTGAGGACTAGTTGTAAAGGTCTGAGAACTTGTTGAAAAGGCCAGAGGACTAGTTGTAAAGGTCTGAGGACTAGTTGTAAAGGTCTGAGGACTTGTTGTAAAGGTCTGAGGACTTGTTGTAAAGGTCTGAGGACTTGTTGTAAAGGCCTGAGAAATATTTGTAAAGGTCTGAGGACTAGTTGTAAAGGCCTGAGGACTTGTTGTAAAGGTCTGAGGACTTGTTGTAAAGGTCTGAGGACTATTTGTAAAGGTCTGAGGACTAGTTGTAAAGGCCTGAGGACTAGTTGTAAAGGTCTGAGGACTAGTTGTAAAGGCCTGAGGACTTGTTGTAAAGGCCTGAGGACTTGTTGTAAAGGTCTGAGGACTAGTTGTAAAGGTCTCAAGACTACCTGAAGCAAAAGCCTTGGAACTACTTATAAAGGTGCAGAGGATTTGGGGCTTCTAGTTGTACAGGTCTGATGTGGATGTTGAGGTCTGCTGACTTGTAAAGGTCTGGAGACTACTTGTAGCAGAGGTTAGGAATTGGTAGTAGTCTTCCAAGAAAGTGCTGCAAAGGTCTGGGACTAAGTGTAAAGACCTGTCTGACTACCTGACTAGTGGAGTAGGTCTGAGGAGTAGTTGCAATGGGCTTGGGAATAATTCACAGATCTAAACACTAGTTTTGTAGAAATTACATTTATTTACACCAATGATATAGGGATTAGTCATAGATGTCTGGGAATAGTTGCGTTGATTGGCCTTGTTGCAGAGGTCTGAAAAGGGTCTAGGGACTAGTTGTGAAGGTCTGAAGACTAGTTCAGATATTGGAGGCCTATATTACCTGGGGGTATCAGTGAGTCTTGCCAAATCATATAAAGAATATACTAACAATGTTGCTTACAATTAATCCCAGGATTAACTGACCCAGTTGATAATCGGCATTGTACTACAGATAGTCAATATTCAGTTTAAGCCTGGTTTGGTTGAAGGGTTATTTTGGTGTAAGTGCCTCCTACAGGTCAGTCAGGGTACTACGTCAGATCGCATTTGATCACGCGAGATTTCTGGCTTGGGGGACGAGACTCTAGCGTGTCATAAGACAAATCTTTATGTGTGTGGTGCTGTATTGAGAATATCAGAGCACACCACACACAATACGATCAAAACTTATGAGATTTAGAAAATCTTTATGTGAGTACCAGGCTTTACCCAGATAACTAAAATGTATCCTGTGTATGTTGCTATGTAATACAGGTCTCTAGTTGCAAAGGTCTGGGAACTAGTTATAAAGTTCTGGGAATGACATGCAGCAGAGGACTGGGGAATAGTTGTATTGGTCCAGGAAATATCTGCAGAGATCTAGGACTAATTGTACTGGTCTTGGGGACATCTAAAGGGGTTTGAGGACTAGATGTAGAGGTCTGTGGAATTGTAGCACATTCCCGGGAGTAGTTGCAGAGGTCCAAGGACTAGTGGTTCAGGTTTGGGAATTTTTTTTGTTTAGTTTTGGGAACTAGTTGTAAAGATTTGAGGATTACTTCTCCAACCTTCTGAGAACTTTGAACAGACAGTTCAGGATATCTGAGAAGGAAGTAAATGCCTGTTACCTGGTGATGGTGCTGTTGTGTGTGTCCACCACAGTCTTCAGGTCAGTCAGCTGCAGGAATGGCTCATGGAAGTAATGCAGGTGAACAATACACACCTGCAGAGCAAAGACATGATCTGTTACTGCAGCAATAACCAATACCTATCTGTTTAGTTCATGAGAAACTCTATGACAAGATGTGTTCTGTAGGACTGTGTGAGTATGCACCAGTAAAAACGCAGCAGGAATGAAGATTCTGGTGAAGAGAACAGGAACCGAGAACTTCTCCAAACCAACATCCTCCAACCTGGACACACAGAGACAAAGACATACTGAATTGAAAATAAGTCCAGTTGCCTTCAACTCTAGCATGTATTGTGCATCTGTGGAATGAGCAGCACAGCTAAATGAAGAAAAAACAACACATATTGGCCATTTTTACACTTCTGTAGCATGTGAAAAAGGATTGCTTGAAATAACATTTCCAAACCTTTTTTGAGGAGTGTATTACTGTATCAGTGTGTACAGTGTGTAGCTGATGTGTAACAGAGCGTACCTGTGTCTGCTGAGTCCAGTGTAATAACTCCAGGTGTGGAGGGATGAGGGGAATTGGAAGGTGTAGACCAGGATCAAAACCAACATGGAGTAAACCACCACAGCCACCCAGAAACTCCTGAGCATGGTACGCCAACGCTCATAGTTCAACTATGGTGGAGACAGAGACAGACAGGTAGTCAGTGAGACAAGCATATAGAGACAGACAGACAGACAGACAGACAGGTGGTACCAAACCAAACCAAAAAGCAGCCCCACCCCCTTCTATAATTCTAACACAGGATTGGACGATCAACCCTGGTTGCAAACCAAGTCAACTGTAGTTCATGTTTCAGGTACCGGTACATGCAGTTTAGATATAAGGAGTAAATATAAGGACCTCTTCCTGGTCCGTCCAAATCTCGCGTGATTCGCAGTAACCGCACTGACGCATGCTGACGCCGGCGCAAATCACGCGAGATTTGGACGGACCAGGAAGAGGAGCTTCGAGAAGCTTCCGCTACAAACAAGCTTAAAATATAGACTTATTTAATTTTTTTCGGGACAATTACGCAATTTGGGGCTTCAGCACAAGACGGACATTACATACGAGCATCATGGAGGTATTTGGATGTTTTTTTGTGTGTGTTTTTTTACGAAGAGCTCCGGTGTCCCTTTGCAACCGTTATATGGACATGCACTGCTATGCCGAGACCCCCTGTAACTCAGAGAAGCCACGGAGGAATCTGAAACTTCTTCCAGCCCTTAGTCAACATGAGGGTGAGTAGATAATGAGCGAAATATCATTCTAGGGTGAACTATCCCTTTAAGTAGTGAAGTGGCGCTACTGCGGCAGGAATGAAACAAAGAAACAAACAAAAGGCTTATATTTAGTTTATATTTTTATATTTATATTTAGGCTATATTTAGTAGAGTCAGCAGTGGATGCAGCTCTTCGGTTGTTATCAGAGAGACCCTCTCTCACGTGTGCCATCATAAATATCATCATATTATCACATATGAAAAAAAACAGTGTGTAGTGTGAACACTTACAGTAAGTGCACTGTTGCAGCCCGCAATTAGGAAAAAAAAAATCATATCGGCAGCTGTATGCCCCCCCCCCCCCCCCCCCCAAAAAAAAAGAGAAAAAAAAAACAACTGATATGAATTAAGTGTCTACTGTATAATGTTTTTTAAGAGACTGCAATGATTTGTCAATTATTATTATTAATATATATGATTATTAAAAACATCATAAGAGATAAGAAAATAATTCTTATTCAAATCATATAATGTCATACAACTGCAGAACAAAAGAAAACGCTATAATTGGTTATTATTGCAGAAGTCTCAGCACCTAAAAGTGCGTAAGTATACTCCTGACTGTTCGTAGATTTTGTTCTTAAGAACAGTTCGTGAATGAGGCCCAATCTACTTCCAGGAAAAATCAAAAAAATGTTTGGGGAAAGAGAGGGAGGGTACAACCCAAGAGGGAGAGGGAAGTTAAAGCAACCTTTTGCTCGTACCACGTTGAAAAGTATGTGCATATCTGTCTGTGGAGTGAAACTTTGGAATAGCTTACCAGAAGATATTAAAGATAGTAAAAATGTTGCCCATTTAAAAACAATGTTTAAAAATAATATTTTTGAAAAGTACAAAATTGAAAATGTTGAGAGCAACAAAGGGAAATCATCAACTTAATTTTGCAACAAACATGACGTTTTCTTGTTTGTTTCTGACAGTTTTTTAGCGTATGTTATGTTTTTGAGTTGTGAAAGTTTGTGGATATAGGATGGTCGGTGAGGGACGTACTGTGTAGGTACAGTATGTGTGTGTGTGTGTATGCATGCACCATTCCGATCAGACTGCTTATGGTTTTTATAATGAAATGAGAAACGAGGGTGCGACAGCTATAAGCTTTGCTTCAGCCGTAACCCTTTTCGACCAGCTATATAGTACTTGATACTACCTTGAATTTATTTTTTGTAGAAATTTTGATGCTGTGATCGAAATAAAACATTCATTCATTCATTCATTCATTCATTCATTCATTCATTCATTCATACATGCAGTGTTACCTGGTAGAGGGCGACGCAGCAGAGGAACATGACCATGTAGATGACTTTGTAAAGGACGATTTTCCCCTCGAAACTAACAAAGAAGAACATGGTTCCACAGACGTAGATCCAGTATTTCACAAACATCCTGGTTACCACAGCAACCATAGCCTCCATCTGAACCCCTCCTCCGCTCAGCAGCAGGACTTCTTCATACGACACCTCCTCCTTTTTCTTGGACAGACCCTCGTCTGTTCCCTGACTCTCTGCAGGGCGGGAAAAAGAGTCAGACAGAGAGGTAACCATGAGAGACGGGCTGCTCCATCAGATCAACAGCTGATCAGTCAGACAGACCGGTGTCTAACCTTCCATGTTGATGATGATGGTGGACAGTTGTGTGTCTGCCTGTCTGTCTTTCTTCTCAGTCACTGCCTGACGCAGCAGGAGCCAGAAGGTCAAAAGACACAACAACTGCAACAAAATCACATTAAATGTCATCAGAAAGAGCATCTGACAACCAGATTAAACAGATTTTATTCTGTATTAGTTCATCAGAGTAACAATAGTAGTTTGACAGTAACAGTTGTACTAGCGGTAGTGTGGCAGTAGTAGAAGTAGTAGTAATAAACTTAAACTCTAGTTGGAAAAGTGTTTTAGAACACACAAACAAAATCAAAGAATGCAACAACAGGTAGCACATGTGTGATAAAAAGACAACAACATAAAATGAGCTAAACGAGCATTCAATAAAACTGAGTGAAAGATACAAACCTGAAGCTGTACAAAAGTGCATTTCTAAAAATATGTTTTTAAAAGCCAATATACAATATGCAAAAGAGAGCAATAAGAATAGTGAACAATGCAGGTTATTATGATCACACCAATGCAATGTTCATAAAATCACAGATACTGAAATTTTGGGATCTAGTAGAGTTCAAAACCTCACAAATTCTGTATAAAGCACATCATAAATTACTTCCTGGCCATATACAAAAAAACTTTAGTGTTAGAGAAGGGGGATACGATCTAAGAGGGAGATGGAATTTTAAACAACCAATTGTTCACACCACTCTGAAAAGCATGTGTGTATCTGTCTGTGGGGTGAAGCTGTGGAACAAGTTACCTGATGAGATCAAAAAAAAGTAAAAATCTGGTGCAATTTAAAAAATAAGTTAAAGATTGTGGGGAATGATTTATGGGACAAATGTTAAATGTCTATTTTGCTTGGTATTTGCTGAGTACATGTAGGTGTGTGTATGTGTGTGTAGATGGCATGTATGCTTGTTTGTTTAAGTATAGATACTGTATATACATATATTTGCATGTATGGTGTAAAGGTTAGGGCATCTATAAGCTTGTAGCTTCAGCCCTGACCCTTTCGATCAGCCATGCAGCCCTGCTTTTAGAGGGATGTGTTACTGTTTTTTGTTTTTTTTTGTGGTTCTATTTTTTTTTTTTGATGTGCTGCAGATCAAAATAAACTCAACTCAACTCAAAAGGGATTTAAAAGAGGACAAAGAGCTTACTCTGATGTCCTCAGGTACCTTTTTCAGAAAGTAAGGGCTTTAACAGAAAGAGTTTACAGATCTTAGTCCCCCTTGGTCTTCAGCAGGACAGTTAAATGGCTAGTAGACCTTTGGCTGAAGACCTCAGGTTGTGACCGGGTTCATATGGTGACACGACCCATGTGTTTCTGCACAGAGGCATGCTGGGACAGCCGACTGGGGAGATTTTCCACAATGAACAGCCCTTTTTGGCTTTCTGTTCCTTGACCTGATGATCAAGGAACGACTACTACTGATTCTACTAAGGTCTCCGACACTAAAGCACCGAGCACGGCTGGAGAGACAACCAACAGATGCAGAGTTTCTGGGTCAGGCAGCAGCATCTTTTACAACCTGATGGTGAGGTTGGTAAGTACAGGGGCTGGTGGAGATCACGTTACATACATCTGTCTCTGGTAAGCACACGCTTTTCCATGGTTTATTAACAGCCAATGTTGTTGGCAACCAGCTAGCTAAAAACAAACAGGCAGGCAATCCCTACTTAAGGAGCAGAGCCTTGAACCTGTGACGGTTCAAAACATACACTCTGTGAAAGCAGAAGGGATAGACAGCTGGAATTTTGCGGGAACAGCTTCTGACAGTCAAGTTGCCAACATTTTTCATTTCTTTATTTATTGAATTGGGACAGTGCACATTCATCAACACTGACGCATTAAGCATCAGTGTAAATGTGCCGGACTTAGCACAACTGCTAAATTTCTGCCGCACAGTCACACTAGAAGTAGAGATAGTTGTAACAGTATCAGACGGAGTTGCAGTGATGGTAGTAGTAGTACAATAAGAAGCGTCCGTGAAGGTTCTCAGTCATTGTAGTTGTTAAGTGTTGTGTTGAAAGTTGAAGGCAACTGGACTGCTTGATGTTTCACCTCTCATCCAAAAGGCTTCTTCACTTCTAAACACCAGTGTGTGAAACTCAGGTATTTACCTCCACCGACACATGGTACAACATAGAAGAGCCAACTCAGCAGGACAGGACTCAGCAGTACACCTACACCTCAAGGAGAAAGGACACTTGTCCGAGGATACCAATGTCCACATTTTGGACAGGGAGGACAGATGGTTGGTTTAAGAGAGGATTGAAGGAAGTCATCTGTCCACTTGGAAAAACTTTCCTCAAACAGAGGTGGTGGTTTAAGACGCAATCTGTCAGCTACATACAGTACAATGCTGTCTGGACCCTCCTCAGAAAACTTAAAGCGATAGTTCAACATTTTGGCAAATTCGTCTATCACCATAATCCCTATAATCATAGGGGTATGGTTCATTACAGGGGTGTATACGTATGTATTCGTCCCGTGCCGTCACGGTACGGGGTCACGTTTCGGTGCACACAGTCACATGACGAATACATCTGAATGAATATTAAAAAAAAAAAAAAGTCAAGTCCTTACTCCAATGCTTCATTTATGTCACCGTGTGGCTTCTCATTGAAAACACAACGGCGACGACTCGCAAGTCGTGACCATAGACTGTGTAAAGCAGCACTGGTCGACCAGACAAAGACCGTCGGCGCTATTACACAGATGCGCGCTGCGTCGCTAGAAACGTATCAAACACGTTAGCGCATGTTCACCCCCCCTCCCACCCACATGTCAATCACTGGTGAAGGAAAAAGACAACTTCTGTGCAACAACTTCTCCCGCTGCTTTTA
Source organism: Trachurus japonicus (assembly GCF_045865225.1). Classification (NCBI taxonomy): domain Eukaryota; kingdom Metazoa; phylum Chordata; class Actinopteri; order Carangiformes; family Carangidae; genus Trachurus; species Trachurus japonicus. Next base: position 25,508,756 of record NC_140926.1, read on the forward strand.
AGCCTCTTGACATGAACACAGACACAAAAAACATCACCAAAGCACCTGGCATCTAGTCTAAATTAACTGTGTAAACCAACATTGATATTAGTTTTTTGTTTTTTTTATAATAGTTGCCAGTTGTCAAGTGCAAGTTCTTTCCTCTAGAATTAATGAATGGCATTATAAAACTCCTAATGCACTTGTTTTATTTCATATTGTCTCTTTTTTTTTTACTTTTATAACACAAGACAGATTTTAGTTTTACATTCAATAGTGTCTGTTGTACCGAAACCCATACTGAACCATGACCCCCCCAACCGAGGTACGTACCGAACCGTGACTTGTGTGTACAGTTACACCCCTATTCATTACCTTTAATTATCGGTGCATGTTGTTTTGAGATTTATTCACGAGGTAGAGACGAGAGCTGCTCAGCTAACACAATGGAGGTGAACGGTACAGGTCCCCTGTCCCTAATCAAACTTGTCAAATACACAATCCAACAACTCCACAATGCTCTGGTGGACAAGTTGTGACCTGCACATTCATCACACTATGAGATAATCATGTATAATTATGTAACATTACGACACATGAAGCAAATAGCGTGACAAATGTGCAGGTCTCAACTTCTCCACATCTTCATGGCAACTGGTGAATTTGCCAAAATGTTGAACTATCCCTTTAAGTTTTCTGAGGAGGGTCCCAAGACAGCATTGTATGTAGCTGATAGATGGCGTCTTAAACCACCACCTCTGTTCAAGGAAGGGATTTCCAATTGGACATGGATGGCTCCTTCCCTCCTCTCTCCAACCACCTGTCCTCCCTGTCCAAAGTGTGGACATCGGTGTCCTTGAACACTAGAGGTAAATACCTGAGTTTCCCACACTGGTCTTGAAGAAGCTGAAGAAGGCTTTTGGATAAGAGGCGAAACGTCTTCAAGAACTTCAAGAAGTCCAGTTGCCTTCAACTTTTAGTGCTTAACGACTACAATAAGAAGCATTAACAGTTGCGGTGCACATAGCACAGGAAATAGTAACAGTAGGAGTAGTAGTGGTACAATAGTTGTAAGATTAGCAGTAGTATTGACAACAGTAGCAGTAATAGTAGTGGGAGTAGTGGTGGTACCTTGGAGGCGAGCTCTCTGCAGGGATCATCTTTTCTGGGGAACAGTCCAGGGACTTCCTCTACTGAGGGGAAACTGTAGACGTATTGCAGGATGACCAGCAGGTTACCATAGGCAACCAGCCAGCGTGACGACATCAGCGTGTACCGTCGGCGCTCTCGCATCATCCAGAGGACACAGGACCACAGCAGCAGGACGCACGTGAGCCAGGACACGTATGTGATGGACCAGGCCATCATGGCCATCAGAGCGCAGATGTAACTCTGTTTGAGGAGGAAGCTGAAGGCCAGAGAGGCAGCGCTGAGCCCCCCCTCCTCCCCCCTCACCCCCTCCTCCTCCTCCTCCTCCTCTTCCCATCCATCTCCTTCAAAAACACAGGTCTCCAACGTGTCTACAGCATCACACACACACACAGAAGAACAGCATCACACACAAGATCACAAGGTTAAAGGGATAGTTCCACATTTTGGCAAAGTGGCCCATTGCCATAATCGCTATAGTCATAGCAGTAGGTTACCTTTATTTGTTGGTGCAAGCTATTTTTAGAACGGCGGAGCAGAGCCGCCAGCTGCTCAGAGCTACGCTACGGAGGCTCATGGGATTTCTTGGTTTCTCTCATCAAACTCATCAAATACACAATCCAACAACTCCAAAACCACTGTTGGACAAGTTGACTGACAAAGTATGAATCCAGGTCCAGGTTGTGAGTCTGATCTTGGTCTCTAGTCTCAAGACAATTTTATTCTTTATTCTTAATAACGGAATGTTACGAGACAGAGTTGTTTTAGAGGTAAATTCATGCAAAACCGATGCGCGTTGCCTTCAGGGACAGTTTTTCATCAAGCAGTCTCTGTATTTCCCTCTAATACAACTCTGTCTGGTAACGTTGTGTTATTATCTCATAGCGTGGTGAATGGGCAGGTCACAACTTGTCCACCAGAGCGTTTTGGAGTTGTTGGATTCTGTATTTGATGAGTTTGATGAGGGAAACCAAGAAATCCCATTAGCCTCCGTAGCGTAGCTCTGAGCAGCTCACGGCTCTGCTCCGCCGTTCTAAAAATAGCTTGCACCGACAAATAAAGGTAACGAACCTACTGCTATGACTATAGTGATTATGGCAATGGGCCACTTTGCCAAAATGTTGAACTATCCCTTTAAGACCGGAGATCCATCAGTTCTCCAACACACCCTCCAGGGTCTGTTGACATTTACTCAAACAACAGGCCACACTGAGGAATCAGCAGCTGGAGTGAGGTAGGGGGAAGACATTGATGACATCATACATTTGTCAATCATCCCCATGTTTTTGACTTGACTTTGGCTTTTTGAATACAGCTCAGCTTAGTTTTAGCTAAGAAACGTTAATTGTACCTCAGTTTTCATGCCACAGTACTGACAGGTTGCTAAGTCTGCTTTGTTTTCTCTGGACTTTATCCTATTTGTCCCTTATTCTATAATGATACCACCCACCCTATCTACCCTCATTTGTTTTGATGCCATCAGGAAGGAGGCTCAGGGTTCCCTTAGCTAAAAGCAGGGTACAAGAAGTCACCTCTGCCATCTGCAGTGGACATCCTGAAGAAGAGCTATTTAAATGATCTCTGAGCCAATGAAACTGCTGCTGTTGTTTCCATGTATGATAATGTATTGTTGTATTTCATGTGTTTAGTTGTTTTTGTGCTGGTTGCATCCAGTTGTTGTTGTCTGCTGACTGAAGTTACCAAAGGCAAATTTCCACTGTGTTTTAAACCATTGGACAATAAAGTCTTCTTAACTTATCTTATCTCATCTTATCTTTCCCATAAAGAAACAGATCCAGCTTCAGTTCACTTGTACCTGTCTGTGCCTCATTGTACTGGACTGTACTTAGCTGTAACTCACTACCTGTCTGTACCAAACTATATCTGACTTTAACCGTTTTTACTTGACTCTACTAACTCTCCATTCCTGTCTGTACCTGTCTGTACTTGACGTACCTATGTCCCTCACTGTCCCTCACTGTCCCTGCCTCCAGAGGAACCACCACCTCAAACACAGAAAGGTGACATTTATACGTGGCGATCAACTCACTGTTAAAGCAAGACTCAGTGACAATCATTACCATTTCTATTTCAATGTTGGCCTTTCACTCTGCTGGGATTCAAACCACCGACTCACCTGATTGGCTGAGAGAATAGTGTGGTGTGGAGGAAGCATCCAATCCCAGGGCAGTGCTTTGTGTGGGCGGGGCAAATGAGTCAGACGGGCTCTCATTGGTTGATGACAGCAGTACCTAGTGAACAGACACATTTTCTGTGATTACAGCTGATTAAAGACACAATCAGACAAAACCTGGAGCAACAGCAAAGAGATTTACAAAAATCAGACTTTTTATTAAGTGAAAAATAAAAATTAATCAAAAAAGTGTTTACAACAAGTTGGGATGCTATGGAAATATGGATAAGATAGAATGTGATGATTTGCAAAACATTTAAACCCAATATTCAATTGAAAAAACCACAAAGACACAAATCAAATGTTGAGTCTTTTCTATGTTTTTATGAACACAGAACAAAGCAGCCCAATATTATTCTTCCAATGTTGACCCTTGCATGCTGTGATTTCCTCAGATTCTCTGGATCTTTCATTATTTTATTTATATTATGAACTGCAGACAATGAAATCCAAAATCTATTTCATTTGAGAAATATTATTGTTAGATTGTTGCATCAATTGTCAAACAAAGTCTTGGTGAACTCCCTATTTTGACTTCAGAAAGACTCAGCCCCTCTGGGATGTTGCCAGTTAACCTGATTAATTGTGAGATGTTCCAAAACATAATCTCTTCAAACGTTTCACAACTTTTCCACCCTTTCGGTTTCCACCGCCCCAATTTTTTTTTTAAACTTGTTGCTGCCATCAAATTCAAACAAGAATATAATTTTTAAACAGTGAAACCTATCAGTTTCTACATCTGATATGTGTCTTTGCGCTATTTTCAATAGTCTACAGTTGACCCAACTTTTTTTGAAACACGCACACACACACAAAGATATATATTGGTTTTTTTTACATCTTGGCAGTCAGGCTGTTGGTGAGCTCTCCTCCACAGCTCTCGCCGTCTGTCTGCTGTCATGTCCGGGCTGACCTCATCACTCAGGTTGGTGGTGGCAGTGATGATGTCACAACTTGCTCCGACCGTAGACTCCATCCCCTCTTTGTCCAACCCGTCTTCACCAGTGATCAACTGAAGAAACATGTAAAAAAAAAAAAGCATCAGCCAACCAGAAAAACACACTGACTACAAAAAAATCATCTCACGACCAGTGATTCATGACATCACACTCACATTATTCCTCCACAGACTGGCCACTGTGTGATAGAGCAGCAGCAGCATCAGTGGACTGCTGAAGTGAAACCAGCTGAGCTCAGGGTTCACCTGCAGCCTCCAGGGGACGGCACAGTCCACGGACGCCACCGACACCAGGCCAAACACACTGCAGGAAACACCAACAATCATCAGCAGTAGTTTAGTGTTGTCACGATACCAACATGTTTTTCGATACTTTTCGGTACTTTTCCAAATAAAAAGAGAACACAACAAATGTCATTAATTTTAATAGAAAATCTTAGAACTGCAAAGAAGGGATCACCGCCGACACGTCTTGCTACTTGCATTCAAAAAGGAGTTTATTACAAGAAAAAGAACAGTGTTGAAAAATGCCGAATCCTAGAGCATCTCTGGTGCCAATATGAGATCTCTCTCTCTTGGCCTAAACCCCAAACCTTATATACGTTTTCTAATTCTCCACCTTCTCCCACAGAAGGATATAACTGACCAGGATGGTCAGACAAAGACAGGATCTAAAAACAGAATCTAACCTATGCCTTCTGACATTTAACCTCTTGACCAGGCTAACTAAACATAGATACACTGTCAAGTATCCCCAAAAACTATGACCCACAGAGATGGGAAGATGACAAGAAACACATTTCTCAGGGTACATTCCACACTACTACTAGACACCTAATCTAAACATCTGGCTGTAAATGTATGTGTGTGCCTTTTCTCTTGTAACATCTGAATGTATTTATATTTATTCCATTTAACTATAAACTGTTACTTATCACAAATGAAGTTCCTATCCAAATGGTGAATGACCATTGGTGAAGATAATTCAAGATATTAAAGCAAAAGAGTTCAGGTGGATAATACACTACAGTCACCACCAGGCACTACTGCTTTGACCGGACTGCTGGTTGTGTGTTACCTGGCCGACGTGCCATTGGGCGGCCACGCCTCCTGCAGAGAGGGCAGCTGGTAGCAGTAGAGAAGCAGGAAGTGGGAGGCAGAGTAGGCCAGTGACATCATGGACACACACCTGAAGAGGAGGGGTGGGACCTGACCTGACCAAGACCACCAGGTACACAACACCTGGAAACACAGTAGGTAAGGGAGGGAGGAGAGAGAGGGGAACATGATACCTGGAGGGTAGGGTAGGGTGGGGGGCGGGGGGCGGGGGGGTCACAGAGACAACATGTTAGTTCTTAGATTTGAAGGATCTGTCCTTATATGAATCACAGGGTTCCTACACATTTGAAATTTCCAAATTCCATACTTTTTCCAGACCCTAATCTCCAGACTTCTTGGTAAAAAATTCAAATAATTTGTGATATTTAAGTAAATAGATGTGCATAATATTTTTTTAAAAAGCATGCAATTTATCTTGTTTTCATTCTGAATGTGTATGCCATTATGCAACCAAATAATTTCCAGGTGATTGTAGCTAAGTACAATAGCACATACAAAATAGTTAACCCAAATAACTTCATTAATAATACTGTATATAACTGGGAGGAGTCCCTACAGACCCAGAGATCACTGGAGGGACTGTAGGTCTAATCTGCAAGTCAGATTGTGGGGACTCAGTTTGTTGGACTGAATTGCTTATTTAAGATGCAAGTATTGAGGAAGGTTAGGAGTATCTGTTTGGACGGTGACCATCCTCTTAGTTCTGAATATGTTTGGTTACCACCTGGTGTGTGCCTAAGGCGAAAACCAACATTCATTCATCCCCACTTCCATTAGGGGACTGAACCTAGTTGAACAGGGACGATGAGGACGATCTCTTACTGTGGCTGGACACTTCACTTGACACTGCCATTTGTTGCATTGCTGTTTTTATAGTAGGGCTGTGATTCATTTTATGTGTGCTGAAATATATGTATGTTTATACTACTACTGCAACCAAATCGCCCAAGTTGGGACAAATCAACTACACTTGACTTGACTTGGCCTGGGAAACCTGAGGATCCCACTGCCCATTAAGCAGGATAAGGATGGATGGATACATGGATACATGGGCTGATGGATGGATGGATGGATGGATGGATGGATGGATGGATGGATGGATGGATGGATGGATGGATGGATGGATGGATGGATGGATGGATGGATGGATGGATGGATACATGGACTGATGGACTGATGGATGGATGGATGGATGGATGGATGGATGGATGGATGGATGGATGGATGGATGGATGGATGGATGGATACATGTACTGATGGATGGATGGATGGATGGACTGATGGACTGATGGACTGATGGATGGATGGATGGATGGATGGATGGATGGATGGATGGATGGATGGATGGATGGATGGATGGATGGATGGATGGATGGATACATGGGCTGATGGATGGATGGATGGATGGATGGATGGATGGATGGATGGATGGATGGATGGATGGATGGATGGATGGATGGATGGATGGATGGATGGATGGATGGATGGATGGATGGATGGATGGATGGATGGATGGACTGATGGATGGATGGATGGATGGATGGATGGATACATGGACTGATGGATGATGGATGGATGGATGGATGGATGGATGGATGGATGATGGATGGATGGATGGATGGATGGATGGATGGATGGATGGATGGATGGATGGATGGATGGATGGATGGATGCTACTGCTCAGTACAGGTCACTGATTACAATGTTTCCAGGGTAACATTGGTCTTAGGCTTCATTCTTGTGGATTCATCTGAGAGCCAAACTAACACTGGAGCAACTACAGGATGGTCTGAAATACTGTATCTTTACCAAACCAACCACTGGAAGTGAAAAGATTCCCTCTCAGGCACTATCGACTCTGAAATGAAAGATACAGGTTGATATTCAGTAACATGGACCTGAGTATGAGCTGTCCTCAGTCTTTCTGTCAGGCTGCTGAGAGGAGATAAGAGGTGTCAGTTCTCTACTTGACTCTACTGGTTACCTGCAAGACCAAGCAGAGTCGTCAGCAGGACCTTCCCTCCAGTCGTTGTGATGGTTCCCACCATCTGCCTGCTTTTATAAACCAGTAACTCCAACTCAACCAGAAGTCTGTGTCTGCTGCTTTTCTCCTCCTCCTCCTCCTCCTCCTCCTGTTCTTCTTCCTCTCCAAGCACTGAGTCCCTCTCAAACACCAGCTCCTCCTCCTGATGCATCGCCTCCTGCTCCTGCTCCTCCACCTGCTCCTGCTTCTCCTCCTGCTGATCCGGTTGAGACTGGAAACAGGAGAAATACCAGTTGCAGTTAAAGCAGAAGTAAGTGGTCCGGTCGTTTTCGCTAATGCTGCGTTCCAGGCAGGCTTTTGAAATCGTAAATTACAGCTTCAAGTCACAACTTACGACTTTGTAGCGTTTCAGGCAACCCACTCGTGTTTTTCCGACCTGTTTTACCGGTGAAAGTCACTATAACGGCCACTCGTAACTTCTGACCAGTGAACTCGTACCAGATCGAACTGGTACCACTTCACGGTCGGAAAAATACGAGTTTCCTTGAACGCACCATAACAGTCCTCGTCCCTACGTCGCCACATTCACGGCGTTCCTTGGCTGCACACACAGCCCTGCATGCCGTTCTCTCTCCTCATTGATAAAAACTGTAGGATACGATAAATGTTTTCTCTTCGGCTCAGAGCAGAGCAGAGGGACTGAGAGACCCGTGTTTCAGTCCAAACACTCTATGTAAGTGATTGCTGTCGGAAGATATAACTATTTAAGACTTATATTAACACAAATATATCACTTACTTCTGCTTTAAGATAGCATCCCATTAAAGACACGGTGCTGTGATGAGGAGGAGGAGGAGGCTGCTGTCTGCTGATCTGGTTTCATGTTAACAAACAGACTCCGACAGTACGAATAATAAACAGGCTGAACCTGAAACCTAATCATTATACACTCTGTGTGTGTGTGTGCGTCTTTCTCTGTGTCTGTGTGTGTGCCCTAATGCAGTCCCATAATAAGGTTACAGTTAATAAATAGCTTACTGAGTTACACAGTAATAGACAATAAATCTCATTAAGAAACAAGAGGAGATGACTTAACAAGGTTACACCTGCTTCATTAGTGCATGTGTGTCTGCATGTGTGTGCGTGTGTGCGTTACCTGTGTGTGTGCGTCACCGCTTGGTCTCCCGATCAGCCTCCAGGTCAGCAGACTGACAAACAGCACGCCGATATCCGGAAACACCTGTCTCACTGTTGAGCCCGCATCACTTCCTGTCAGGCTAAAACAGACAGAGAAGAGAAAAATTAAACAACAAAAAAACACAAAGCAGCTCAGTGTGTTTCTTCATATAATTAGAGACAGAGTCTTTCAGACAGATGTCGAGGTGGACCAGTTGTTGGGTCGGACCTATGGTAGCCCTGAAGGGTCATGGTAGTGTGACGATGAAATATGAAGAAAATAAAAGAGCTCAATTTTCACATTTGTGTACTTATTAGATATGAAGCAATCCAGCTTTTTCAATGCGACACCTGGTTTTACTGGCCAATATATATGCGATACTGATCCGATTGTGTTTTGCAATGCAATCACCAGCCCTTGCAACGTTTCCTCTGCTGATATCACAAGTAGCCTTTGAAATGGTTCTTGTTGCAAGCGTGAAATACTTCTAATACTGACTTTTTGGCTTGCTCCATGTTGTTGTGTTTGTTGTCTACCGTCAGGCTGTGTGTGCGCCTGACATGTGATGTAGCATGTGTCACAACCATAGAATCAAAGTGGATTGATTGGCGTCATGTATCTTCCTCATTATCTGGGTATCTGGGCCGATATCTGATCTTATTATCGGATGGGTGCATTCCTAGTACTTATACAACATTAAAGGGATAGTTCACCCTAGAATGATATTTCGCTCATTATCTACTCACCCTCATGTTGACTAAGGGCTGGAAGAAGTTTCAGATTCCTCCGTGGCTTCTCTGAGTTACAGGGGGTCTCAGCATAGCAGTGCATGTCCATATAACGGTTGCAAAGGGACACCGGAGCTCTTCGTAAAAAAACACACACAAAAAAACATCCAAATACCTCCATGATGCTCGTATGTAATGTCCGTCTTGTGCTGAAGCCCCAAATTGCGTAATTGTCCCGAAAAAAATTAAATAAGTCTATATTTTAAGCTTGTTTGTAGCGGAAGCTTCTCGAAGCTCCTCTTCCTGGTCCGTCCAAATCTCGCGTGATTTGCGCCGGCGTCAGCATGCGTTACTGCGAATCACGCGAGATTTGGACGGATGGATTGGATGTTTTTTTGTGTGTGTTTTTTTACGAAGAGCTCCGGTGTCCCTTTGCAACCGTTATATGGACATGCACTGCTATGCCGAGACCCCCTGTAACTCAGAGAAGCCACGGAGGAATCTGAAACTTCTTCCAGCCCTTAGTCAACATGAGGGTGAGTAGATAATGAGCGAAATATCATTCTAGGGTGAACTATCCCTTTAAATACACTTCTGTGTATATCCGTGACTTTATACATAAATAATTAAAAGATGTATTCAGGTAAGCCCAGGTGGATTAAAGTGAAAAAAGACAAAATATGCAAGTAATGATACAGGAAATTACATTTTATTAGATGCACCTGTTCGACTGTAAGAGCAAATATCTATCTGACCAATCACACGGCACGGCAGCAACGCTGTTTTTCAATCAAATTGTCTTGGCCATATCTCTACATGCTCAAATACACTAAGAAATGTTTTTGTGTGGATTGTGTGTTTTTCAGAATCTGCTGATCTACTGAGGTTTTCAAGCACAACCATCTCCAGGGTTTACAGAGAAAACATCCAGTGAGCGTTAGTTTTGATAGCAAAAATGTCTTGGTGATGCCAGAGGTCAGAGGTATGGGGAAAAGAATCTCTGAACACACACACACAACACGTTGAAGCTTGAAGCAGATGGGCTACAGGCTGAGCTCCACTCCTGTCAGCTAACAGTAAGTTAAGGCTACAATTAACACCGGCTCACCAAAATTAGAAGGTTGTAAAAAATGTTGCCTGGTCTGATGAGTCTCCTACAACGTTATGAAAACATAGATCCATCCTGCCTGGTATCATGGTTCAAGCTGCTGCTGCTGATGGTGTTACAGCGTTTGGGATATTTTCTTGACACAGCTCTACATTGATCTGACTGAGCCTCAGTGACGTATAGATACCTTCAATAACCTTTCATTGAAAATATCATTTCTGACAACACATAAACATTACTTACAGTTATATGGCAACAACATTTCTACTCCTTCTCAAACTTCCAACAGCTAAATGTTCGACCCTGGCATGCCTTGTCCCCGGTTAAGGAGGACTAATTATATTGATGAATGTTAAACAGACAGCACCAGTTAGCAAACACAACTGTGTATCGTCGCAATAAACATCACAACCCTCTGCAGTGAATTCACAGCAGCACCAACATTCTGATGAATAAGATGTGTTGATTCAAGAGAGAAGCCGGCGCTGGCTGCTAAGAACAGCATGTAAACAACTGCTGAATCAGGCCAAGTGGCTAAAAGCAGCAGCAGAGAGCTCTGAGTGCTGATCCTGGAGCAGTGGGGGAGAAGTTGAGGTGAACAGCAGGTTAGTTAGTCCCTGTGTTCAGACAGAGCAGCAGCGACTGGAGGTGAGACACTACACTAGGTGCGTTTACACGCAGTGTTTTCCTCAGTCTGATTGTAAACAATCGTATTAAATGAATCTTATTCAACCTGTTTACATGAACACTAAATAAAGCGATCCACATTCAAACCGCGTATACATGGACCCAGCTGAAGCCGATTATAGATTGAGTCGGCACTCGGCAAGCAAGGGAAACGTCACTTCCAGTAAGAGCCGTGGAGGAAAACCAGCCATTACCCCATAGACATATACTGTGTGAAAGACACAGTATTTTAAAATGTACGGACGCCAATCGACCCGATCGTACTAAGTCTTTTAATCTATAGCTCTTTGTCAGCAGATACAAGTGATTCAAACTAAGAAATTACCATGGACAGGACTATTTTCTGCTTATTTGCCATATTTGTTTTGACCGGCTTTGTCTTCCCTATTTTCTGTTTCCTATTTCCCGCAAACGTCAATACGTGACGCGTACGTACTATGGCGTGGATGCGCAGAATGAATAATCCACTCTATCAACCGAATCCCGGTTTACATGCGGCATGAAGCTGATTATCAATTGGCGTAGACTACCTCTTTCAATCCGATCCAAAATGAAATTTCAATTTTGGGTGAATTATCCCTTTAATAAAGAAGAACTAACATCACTATAAAAAGAACAGTACAAAGTAAGTTCAAATGTCTGAGTAAGCGTGTTACATTTTCAACCTAACATTCTATGATGTGGTGATAGGGATGGTTGTCAGTCTATTAGGAAGACCTAGTTAAACCTGATGCAGTCTAATACAGCAGCTCTACAGTAAATCAACCTGCATGCTGTGTGAAGGTTCCATGTTGACTCAGTTAAATAAACGCTGAACTTGAGCTGCACTGGGTTCAGCTCTGAACCACAATCAGGAAACGAGGAGTCTGCTGTGAACATGTAGCCCAACACACTCTGTGCCTTACTGTGTTTATTGGTGTGTGTAGGTGTTTGCAGAGCCATGTAGTCCAGACAGAGAGACTACTGTCTGAACCTCCTGCTGCACACACACACACACACACACACACACGATCAGTCAGCGAGGCTGTCATGATTCATTGTGGAGAAGGACTGCTACCACAGCTCTGATTTCAGCAGTGTGTCCCCACTTGCTGTTTGTTATGTCTTTATTTACTACAATTCTTTCTCAGCTGTGTGATAATGAGTTGTTATTGTGGTTGGAGCAGCAGAGGTGAAGGCAGCTCCCTGTCACTTCTCAGCTGCTTCACATTACATCACATAAACTGACACCAGATGAGTTACAGAAGGACGGTAAAATACTTCTACGACTGAACACACTGGTGTAGTACTGAAGACTTTGATGTTCCTCACAGGAGCTTCAACTCTCCAACAAATCAACAACAGTTGTCCTACACATATGAAATTATACACATGAACAGAGGCTGAGTCAGCACCACACACACACATACACAATAACCACATCTGTAGTCTCTTTGTCACAAGCTGTGTGTGTGTGTGTGTGTGTGTGTGCATGCCTTTGTTGTGTGGATGCTTTGTCTGGCCCGCCTACTGCTGAGGGTTCAGCTTCAAAATAGATTCTGGTTTAGTTTGGGGTTTTTAGTTGGAACGTGATATGGAAGTACAGTACCAGTCAAAAGTTTGGACACACCATCTCATTCTTTGGTCTTTCTTTATTTTAATTTGTATTTCTTTCTGTATTGTAGATTCATGCTTAAAGGGATAGTTCAACATTTTGGCAAATTGGCCCATTGCCATAATCCCTATAGTTTTAGGAGTAGGTTCATTACCTTTAATTGTCGGTGCAAGCTATTTTTAGAATGGAGCAGCAAGCTACTCAGAGCTACATTACAGAGGCTAATGGGATTTCTTGGTTTCAAACTCACAATCCAACAACTTCAAAACACTCTGGTGGACAAGTTGTGACCTGCACATTCACCACGCTATGAGATAATAACAGAATGTTACGAGACAGAGTTGTTTTAGAGGTAAATTCATGCAAAACCGCTGATACGTGTTCCTGTCGGAGGCAGTTTTTCTGTGCATTGGCCTCGAAAACAACTCTGTCTCGTAACGTTCCGTTATTATCTCATAGCGTATAGCATATATAAAAGTTTTGATGTCTTCAGTTTGAATCTACAGTGTAGAAACTGATGAAAATAAAGAAAAACACTAAATGAGAAGGTGTGTCCAACCTTTTGACTGGTAGTGTAGTTCATCCAACAATAAATAATGACCAACTGACCAACTGTCTGCCAGTATCGTTATCACATTATGTCATTCTTACCTCAACAGGCCGAGCTGACCCAGAGCCTTCTGCCACGATGTACCTGCAGACAGACACATGGACAGTCAGACAGGTGAACAGACAGTTCAACAGACAGATGTGCACAGACAGTGAACAGAGAGACGGGGGAGGGGGATCTTACAGTTGTACTCAGGCTGCAGTGTAGCGGTGGTCACCTGGAAGAAGCACTGCAGCAGGAGGAAGAGGAAACTGGAGACACACAGCGCTGTCACACAGCGACTTGTGTTACCTGGGAGACAGAAACCAGATTTTAATTTGAAAACCTCTGGTGTTAAAGTGTTTTTAAGTGAACAAGGTTGATGAGGTCAGGAGAATCACTTCATCTCAGTCAAAGGAACAGAAAATAGGTACAACAGACACTGTAGCACTGTAATGTTGAAGTTGTTCAGCACTTTTCTTTCTCTTCTTGTCTCTTTGTTTTTTTTCTATGTTGCATTTTACGAGCTGTTAACTCAGTTGTCTAACAACTAGTTTTCAAATCTGCATAACCCCACCCCTACCTGGTAGCAGTAGAAGGGGCGAGGCAAGCAGCGGTTCATTTGTATTTAAAGGGACAGACACTGAAACCAGCCGTTCTGAAGTTCAGAACTTCAGCTTCAACTCTTTTCATCCTCTCAAAACAGTCCTGTTCAGATTCTGAACAGCACTGTTTTGAGAGGATGTCATGGTTGATCCTTAGGGGATTTTAACTGAAGCATGTCACAGACATGTCTTTAAAGGGATAGTTCACCCAAAATTGAAATTTACTCACCCTCATGTGGACTAAGGGCTGGGAGAAGTTTCAGAGTCCTCCGTGGCTTCTCGGCGTAGCAGTGCATGTCCATATAACGGTTGCAAATGGATACCAACTGTCTTCGTAACAAGAGGACACACCAAAAAACATCCAAATACCTCCATGCTGCTCGTATGTAATGTCCGTCTTGTATTGAAGCCCCGAAATGCGAAATTGTCCCGAAAAAAAAGTCTATATTTCAAGCTTGTTTGTAGCGGAAGCTCCTCTTCCCAGTTCGTCCAAATTTGACGAACCGGGAAGAGGAGCTTCGAGGAGCTTCCACTACAAAACAAGCTTGAAATAGAGACTTATTTAATTTTTTTCGGGACAATTTCGCATTTCGGGGCTTCAATACAAGACGGACATTACATACGAGCAGCATGGAGGTATTTGGATGTTTTTTGGTGTGTCTTTTTGTTACGAAGACAGTTGGTCTCCATTTGCAACCGTTATATGGACGTGCACTGCTATGCTGAGACCCCCTGTAACTCAGAGAAGCCACGGAGGACTCTGAAACTTCTCCCAGCCCTTAGTCCACATGAGGGTGAGTAGATAATGGGTGAAATTTCAATTTTGGGTGAACTATCCCTTTAAGTCACCTGGGAACTATTTTAATTTGTGGAAAAGAGGCAGAATATGTCTCCTTTAAAATATAGTTTTAAATGACCCCCCAGACTACAAATCACATTCTCCAGATGAAGGAACATGATCGTTTGGTACACGACGTAACAAAATTCACATCATTATTCTCATACAGTATTTGAACATGAACATGATCATTCCAGCTGAAATCATCATCAACTTAACAAGCCTGTATTTAAACACACGCTCTACTCATATCATGTAACAGATAAAACACAGTGGCTCTGTGGTTTCCTTTACATTCAGAAAAATGACAAGGTTTCGGAAAACAAAGCAGGGAAACACAGGAAGTGATGTTACACAGTGAGTCATCACATATCCTGTGCAGATGGACCCCCCCCAGAGATGACCTCGCTATTCTCTCTGTTTCCTCAGGAAGATCCTTCAGGAAACAAGCGGTATCCTGTCATCACCTGAGATCTGCTGCTACACTGCACTGCGTGCTAATGCATGTCTGTACAGAGTGTGTTACTGTGTGTGCCCCACCACCCCTCCACACACACACACACAGGGACACAGAGGTTAGGTATGTGTCTGGCAATGACACTATCAGCAGATAACATGTAATTATCATGATGTCACTGATGAAACACAGACATATAAAGAGCAGCTTGTGCCAGATGTTCAGCAGAAGTCACAGTATGAGTCTGTTCATGTCTCTACACAGTCTATCACCTACTACACATGATCCATTCACTTTATTACCTCCTACACACCAGTTGTTCATCAACACAGAGCTGACTGTGTGGAGGAGGAGGGGTCAGCTAGTACAGTCATGGCCAAAGGTTCAGAGAATGACACAAGAATTGGTTTTCAGAGTTTGCTGCTTCATTTCTTTTTTTTTTTTTTAGCTTTTCTCAGATGTTACTATGGTAACCGAAGTATAATTGCAAGCATTTCATAACTGTTAAAAAAATAGTTCATCGAAAATTGAAATTTCACTCATTATCTACTCACCCTCATGTGGACTAAGGGCTGGGAGAAGTTTCAGAGTCCTCCGTGGCTTCTCTGAGTTACAGGGGGTCTCGGCGTAATGTAATGTCCGTCTTGTATTGAAGCCCTGAAATGCGAAATTGTTCCGAAAAAAATTAAATAAGTCACTGACGCTAGCGCAAATCTCGCGAGATTTGGACGGACCAGGAAGAGGAGCTTCCGCTACAAAACAAGCTTGAGATATAGACTTATTTAATTTTTTTCGGAATAATTTCGCATTTCGGGGCTTCAATACAAGACGGACATTACATACAAGCAGCATGGAGGTATTTGGATGTTTTTTGGTGTGTCTTTTTGTTACGAAGACAGTTGGTATCCATTTGCAACCGTTATATGGACATGCACTGCTACGCCGAGACCCCCTGTAACTCAGAGAAGCCACGGAGGACTCTGAAACTTCTCCCAGCCCTTAGTCCACATGAGGGTGAGTAGATAATGAGTGAAAATAGTGAACTATTCCTTTAAAGGCTTTTATTGACAATTACATCAAGTTGATCAAGTGTCTTTGATGGTTGGGAGAAGTTGCTCTCAGAGGATGCATTGCAACCGTTCTTTATTCATGGCAGAGTGAGCGCACTGCACACACATGAATGACATCAGGATGCTTCACCGTCGGCCTGACACAGGACTGATGGGAGCGCTCAGCTTTTCTTCTCTGGAGGGATTGAGCAGAGAAAACTACTGTTCCACAGTCCTCAGCAGTCCAGTCCCTGGACCTTTTACAGAGTATCTGTGTGTCCCTGATGTTTGTCCTGGAGACAAGTGGCTTCTGCCATTCCTGAGCATTAAGCTCTGCACTGGTGGAGCCCCAATCCCACAGCTGGATCAGCTTCAGTAGATGGTCCTGGTGCCTGCTGGACTTTCTTTGGAACCCTGAAGTCTTCTTCACAAGAATCGAGCTTCTCTCTTTAAGTTCACTTTCATGGCAAAGAGGGACTAGGTAAAGATGAATTCCTATTCATCTGATCACTCTTCATAACATTCTGGAGTTCATGCAAACTGCCATTGTGGCAGGAAGGAGGGCCCGGGCGGGGTTTTTTCAACCTTAGTCTCCTGGGTAAGAGTCATGCGCATTCAACCAAAGGGATATATCCCTGTGGCCAAGTGACAGGACCATCAACTGTCACAGCATCATAAAAACTAAGGCAGCAGACTGAAAATTAACATTTGTGTCATTCTCAAAACTTTTGGCCATGGCTGTATTACTGATCAGTTTGGGTACCTGTGGTGGAGGAGAGGTTAAAGGCCAACTTTTTTTTTCGTGTCTTTCCTCACTCTTGAGTCCATGACAAGCAGATAGACACCATCCTTTTGACTGTGCGTGCAGTAACAAGGGAGATACAGGCAGAGCTGGCGTACCGCTAATTAGCTTAGCTCAAACGCTGGAAGTGCATAGGTAGTGTTAGCCTGCCTCCACCTAAAGTTATCAGAGAAACTCTTCAGCAACTCTAAATGGAAACCGACGGGCCGATCTTCGTCTCAGAGCTGACAAAACTCTCCGGTAAGGCATCTTGAGCGGTTAGCGGTTAGGTTAGCTTCTTATTTCAAATTAAAGCACAAATTCTATCGTCATGGTTTTCTGTATGTAAAGGGCAATGGGTGTTTTATTTTGTGAAAGTAACCGGAAGTGCGTTGGTCACAACGGCGAGCTTGAGTAGCGCCGAATTCGTCCAAACAAAATTGTAAACAGCTGGTATTTAGACAAATTAACGACACACTGCTGATCTAAACGGCTACTTTCTCACCTAAAAATGTTTGAAATGTTGATAAAGTGATATATTTACAGAGTTTAGAGCTAAAATGAAATCAGCTTCTGACTGCTGATTTCGGCTCGGGTAGGAGGCAGGCTAACACTACCTATACACTTCCAGTGTTTGAGCTAAGCTAATTCACGGTGCGCTAGCTCTGCCCGTATCTCCCTTGTTACTGCACGCACAGTCGAAAGGATGGTGTCTATCTGCTGGTCATGGACTCGGGAGTGAGGCAAGACACGAAAAAAATAAAGTTGGCGTATCCCTTTAAATGACAGTACTGATCAGTTTGGTACCTGTGTTGGAGGAAGGCTCAGGCAGCAGTGGCAGCAGCAGCAGCAGGAGGACATACACCAGAGAGAATCCATTATATCGCAGCACACAAGCTGTGAACACATGAATCAACACATGAGTCAGAAAATCAATACACAGACATCAGATAGATTCTTACAGAGATCAAACCTAGATAATCATCAATATCCAATAACTGAGAAAAGACCAACTAAAACTTGTATCACTGATCTGATACAATCTGTGATGAGATGTGATCCAGGAGAACTGGTGATTAAATATAATGAATTTAAGGTGACTGGATGTGAATTAAACTGCTTCTACTCTCAATTTGACTTGACTTAACCTGACTTGACTTTGAGTGTGTTAGTGTTTTGTTTACTGTGGATTTAACTGGACTGTGTAAACACTGCAGAGAGAAATACACAACCATAACCACACACAGGAGAAAACCTGCTGTCAGTAAGTCCAACATGTCAAGTGTTCCATAAACAGGAAACAGTGATGTACTAAATACAACCACAGCAGATCAATCAACCTGAGATGATGAGAAGCTAAGTATGAGTCTGACAGAGGATCACAAACTAAAAGGTCACGTCTTCTAGATTCAAACTGTTTCCAAAAGTGTTTCTGTGAGTTTTCTTTAAAACTGATGGTGCTGTTCCAGTGAATATCCCACTGACGCTTCACAGACGAGATGCAAAGTCTTTGTGTCAGAAAATACAGAAAAAGGTGGACGTCAGAGACTCAACAGCATGGGCCTCTCCTTATATACCGGTATTGCTCCTTTAGCCAAATGTGACTGAAAAGCACATCACTGTAAATGTAGTGGATAATTCTGTTTAACTCCTTGTTTTCCTGCTGTGAAAGGTCTGGTTTCTCTCCTGTGAGAAGTCCCTTGAGCTCCTAAATAAACCTGTGATATCTCAGGAATGTGTCATGGTTTTATTTAAGAGGGTTGAGTTAAGGAAAGCTGCTGGTTCTGATGCCACCTGTGGACCGACCAGCTCAGCTCAGTCTTCACCAGACTCTTCCAGATGTGAGCTGACCCTGATTTTCTGACTTCACGTCAGCTTTTAACAAGTAGCAGACCCATTTTTTTTTTTTTTTTTAGAGTGAAAGCCTTTTTTTTCTTTCTTATTTTAAATCTCATAGACCAGCTCCTCGTGCTGATTTTCAGATTTGTCACTGAGAAGATCCACCAGATCTTTGTGAACAGATAAATGCCCAACACAGCACAGGATTGTTACCCTGTCTATTCATTATGAACACTGACATTGGCAGGAATGAATCTCTCTGCTCCAGGGTTCAGAGCCTGATCGTGTTGCATTCCCTGAGTTTGTCAAATGGTTATGATAATTAACTTGACCTCAATGTATCAAACCCAAAATGATATAATTGAAGCTGCAAGCTGCAAGGCCTTCACTCTCTGAATGTAGATAAAGAGATATATGAACTGAACTAGTTCAGAGTTAATGAAATGACTGAAGATGAAAGAGACAATAAAATGAACTTTGTGGTGGGTTGGTGATGGAGGGGTCTGAGACTAGCCATTGCTCTTGCAGGCTGATGTGAGATAAACCTTAAAGGGATAGTTCACTCAAAATTGAAATTTCACTCATTATCTACTCCCCCTCATGTGGACTAAGGGCTGGGAGAAGTTTCAGAGTTATCTGTGGCTTCTCTGAGTTACAGGGAGTCTCGGCGTAGCAGTGCATGTCAATATATAACGGTTGCAAATGGATACCAACTGTCTTTGTAACAAAAAGACACACCAAAAAACATCCAAATACCTCCATGCTGCTCGTATGTAATGTCCGTCTTGTATTGAAGCCCCGAAATGCGAAATTGTCCCGAAAAAAATTAAATAAGTCTATATTTCAAGCTTGTTTTGAAGCGGAAGCTTCTTGAAGCTCCTCTTCCCGGTTTGTCCGAATGTCCGAATTTGGACGAACTGGGAAGAGGACAGACCCTGGTTCGTCCAAATTTGACGAACCGGGAAGAGGAGCTTCCGCTGCAAACAAGCTTGAAATATAGACTTATCTAATTTTTTTCGGAACAATTTCGAATTTCGGGGCTTCAATACAAGACGGACATTACTGGATGTTTTTTGGTGTGTCTTTTTGTTACGAAGACAGTTGGTATCCATTTGCAAGCGTTATATGGACATGCACTGTCTGCACCGAGACCCCCTGTAACTCAGAGAAGCCACGGAGGACTCTGAAACTTCTCCCAGCCCTTAGTCCACATGAGGGTGAGTAGGTAATGAGTGCAATTTCAATTTTGGGTGAACTATCCCTTTAACTTTTAAAGAATTGAGAGAGCAGGTGTTGAACAGATGATCAAAAACCAGAGGAGGGGGCGGTGCGTGGCGCAGTGGTTAAGGCGGCCGCCCCATGTAGAGGCTACAGTCCTCAACGCAGGCGTCCCCGGTTCGAATCCCGCGTCGGGCAGCCCTTTCCTGCATGTCATCCCCCCTCTCTCTGCCTCAACCCTTTCCTGTCTATCTCTGTGCTATCAAATCAAAAAAAAAAAAAAAAAAAACCAGAGGAGGACAACGTGATGACCAATGAACAAAAATGACTCGATCACAACAGTTTCATTCCTGGGGGGCCAGTGCACATTTCAGGGGTGTTTCCCATCTTCTCCTTTGTGTCAACTAGTAAGAGTAATTCTCCATGGAACCTTGAATTATTGAACCTGGACTTCACCGGCTCATAAAATATTAAATGAGACAACATATAAGTCTGATGGCAGAAAGGAACATCAACACAAATGTGGATTTGATGATACATCCTTTCAGGCCTCAAGTCTTCATAGTGGTTAACTGATCAAGCAACATAATGAACATTCCCTAAAGCTAATGGAGACTAAATGGGGCTACAAAACACATTATAAAAACATTGTGGGTGTCTGTTGTGTGAAGGATGCAGAAATATAAGGTCTCCAAAGCCATGTGTATGTTGTGGGCTTTTTAAAAGGGGAACTCTGCAGGTCTGATCGCTTTTCTTTGTTTTGGTCGTTTTTTTCTTAACGTTATTTATCAAATTATACATAATAGATTACAGATTGCGGGGCATGTTGGTGTCGTAGTATTTCTCACAAGACGAGAGCTGGGACACCGGGTCGGAGGCTCTGATCTTACAAGGTTGGTTGTTTCAAGTCATTGAAGCACCACAATTACTCCAAAGCTGTTAAATTAAGGTACAAATCTTGTAAAGTTCCCCTTTAAATGGCTCTATGATAGAAATCTGGGAATTGAGTTATTCTATAAAAACATAACAAATGTGAGAGAACAGTCAGATATTTCATTTTACGTTTCACTCAGATCTGGGTCTGTGAAGAGAGCTCTGCTGATCACCGGTCAGGCCTGGAATGTGGGTTGTAGTTTTATGAGAGGAGGACAGGAGACTCTAGTTTGTGTGTTTTCATGTTTGGGACAACATGTTCAAAGGGAGAGTTCAACATTTTGGCAAATTTCCCTATTGCCATAATCCCTACAGTCGCAGTAGGTTCATTACCTTAAATTATCGATGCATGTTGTTTTGAGATCAGTGGGGCAGAGACGTGAGCTGCTCAGCGAACACAATGGAGGAGAATGGTACAGGTCCTCTGTCCATCCAACGACTCCAGAACTAGGGCTGACCCGATTATCATATTTTGATAATCGAAGCTTCGCAGACATAAAATTGATCAAAATCGAAGCTTTGACGGCCGGGGTGTGCGCGATCGTAACGTCTGGCGGGGGTGGGGGGTGCGATCGTAGCAGAAATGATAAAGTAATGACACAGTAAAGTAATAATAATAATAATAATAATAATAATAATAATACATTTGATTTAGAAAGCGCCTTTCACGCCACTCAAGGACACTTTACAGCAGTTAAAATCATCAATAAACAACACCAAAACACAAAAACACAGAATAAACAACATTAAAAACATCAGTAAGAATGAATATATAGAATAAAAGGAACAAATAAATAAAACCGTGCAGAATAAAGGGGAATGTTAGAGTGAGGGGTGGTGGAGTGGATAAGCAATTTTGAACAGGTGGGTTTTGAGTTTTAAATTAAGTTTTAATAGCAAACAAACACTGCATATCTTTAAAATCAGGCAGGTTTCCAGGATGCTAAGTAGCCTAATTATTTTAATGTAACAATTGCTGATGAGAACCGGTGTCAAAAAGGAAAAGAGAGAAAAAAAAAATCAATCACGGTCTTCATGATCGATTACCATGGCAACGAACAAAGCTTCGAAGCTTCACATTTTTTGGGTCAGCCCTATCCAAAACACTCTTGTGGAGAAGTTGTGACCTGTACCTTTTGTATTATGTAACCATACGACACATGAAGCTGAACTCATTGCAGAACTACTTGCGCTTTTGAAATCACTTCGCCCAGCAGTCATGTCTGGAATGTAGTTCCAGTTTTAAATTTGCCTGGAAAACAACTCTGTCTTGTAATGTTACATTATTATTTCATAGCGTGGTGAATGTGCAGGTCACAGCTTGTCCACAAGAGCGTTGTGGAGTTGTTGGATTGTGTATTTAATCAGTTTGATGAGGGACAGGGGACCTGTACCGTTCACCTCCATTGTGTTCACTGAGCAGCTCACGTCTCTGCCTCGCTGATCTCAAAACAACATGCACTGATCATTAAAGGTAATGACCCTAACCCCATGACTATAGGGATTATGGCAATAGGCAAAATTTGCCAAAATGCTGAACTGTCCCTTTAACATTCACACCGCACTGATAACCACAGTTTCTGCTGTTACTTTTCCTGTATAAGAAACAGTCATACTACCAACACAAAAATACTTATTGCCACTACATTGCAAGCTTGCCTGATTTTTCCATTTGGTGACCCTCTGACCATTTGACCCATGGTCTGGTGGTCCATCTATCTGGGCTACTAAAAACACATGTGTTTGTGGGAGGAGGGTCGTTGGGTCTCAGTTTCCCAGACTATATAACATTTAGGTCAGCTCCAAGACGACTGGAGTCAGACAGAAGACTTGTGTTCCCTCTGGGGGAAACAGGTGAAAGGGAAGGCAGAGAACATCATCAGCTGACCTCATCACACTTTGTCTTCTATGTATTCACTTTACTCATTGCCATCTTTGTTATTTTCACTGTGCTGTTCTTCACTTATTTGTTGATCTGTGCCTTTGACATGAAACAGGCTACAAACGATACCCCTTGTTGGGGTAAATTAAGTTGTATGAATTTGATTCTGAAACTGTTGTTTTTAAATGTCATGTGTGTAGAATAAAAATATTCAGATTTTTAACCAGTAATTCACTGATGTTCCCTTTAAGCCCACCTGCTCCCATTAAGCCCACTGGCTGTGTTTCAATGGAGATCTTCTTCCTTTTGACTTTTGAACCATTTTCCTGACTAAGTTTGACCTCATCTAATCAATCAGCTTCATAATTCAGATAATTAAATACCCATATAGTGATATTGCATCGGCCAATTCATTCATTTTATTAATTGTTTCTATGTTGTATCTTCTTTATGTTTTAAAAATCAATTAAAGTGAACCAGGAAACTGTCTTTCTCTCGGTCATTGGGTCTTCAGAAATCTAGATAAAAACACTTTCAACCAGCTGGCTGGACCAGAAAATTTGGCCAAATGTAAATGCCAATTGTATAATGTAGGACAGAGATACAGACAAAATGACAACAGATATTGAAAGCTTAAGTATTGAAGAGTAATTTCCATTCTACTTTTTATTTTGTTCATGAATAGTTTTTTGGCTACATTCCAAAGAAGACATGTTGTAAGTTTAGCTTTTTCTGTGTTGACAACACAGCAAATAGGCTGATCATGCTTATTTCAAATGCCGTTTACAGGGCCGAGGAGAGGAGTGGAGACAAAATGAAAATAGCTATTGAGAGCTAAGCGATTACATATTTTAATAGAATAAGTTTGGATTGTTAAGATTTTTAAATATATATATGTATTTATCAACAAATCATGAAGTGGGCTTATTTGGAACACCCATAGGCTTAAAGAGTACATTAAGTACCGATTAAGCCCATGCCAGACTTTTGGTATATTTTGACAAATTAAACAATTGGTATAAATGAATAATTGACACTTCAAATGAGACATTAGACTATCATTTAAACTAAAATGTTTTCACTTAAATTGGGGTGGTATATTAAAAATGGCTGAAAAGCAGATTTGGTGGGCTTAATAGGTACACTTACCCTAGATTTTTTTGCATTTTCATCAGCCTCATTATAACATTTCATCCTTGAAGTACAGTATATGTTAAACTGCCACCCAGGGGAGGTGACATTAACTTGCGACTCCTTGAAAGGGAAGCTTTTTGGATTTCCACTTTGGATACAGTGGCTAGGGCCTAGGGGTCTCAATGAATCATTTGATGTTAGACCCTTCCTGTAAATAGTGCATTGTCCCTCTGTTATGGCTCTGTATTTATGCCAAGGTATCTATCTGTCCTGGTATATTACCTTTATTTTTGGTAGAATTACTTTTCTTTTAGCATATATCATTGACTTCTTATACTTCTTTTCTCTTGATTGAGAGTACTTTGTATTCTACATTGTACCATATATTTGACATTCCTATTTTGATTGAGGTTTTCCTTTCTCCCTATTTGTTGTATCCACATTTTGTACATTTTTGTTACATTTTTTCCTCTTTCACCTCATTTCGCTTTTTGTTTTGCACCTGGACACACATAGTGGATGCGCATGCCACATAAAGAGGGATTAACAGCTGAATAAAAAACTGATCACATGACACAGTTTGTAAATTTAAGACCGAGACCCAGACGGCGACAGAAAAATCTCTCATGTGACAGATCCATAAACAGTTTGAAGACGAATGTTTTCCTCCGCGCACACCTCCTTCCTCTGCAGAGACGGGTGGGGGGAGGGGGGGGGGGTTGGGTGTGTGTGGGAGAGGGGGGCAGTCAGGAAGAGCATGCACCCCTGTTCAACCTCCCCTCCCCCAACACACACAGATTGGCTCCACTTTCTCAGGTAACAACATCTGGTTATGAGTGTGTGTGTGTGTGTGTGTGTGTGTGTGTGTGTGTGTGTGTGTGTGTGTGTGTGTGTGTGTGTGTGTGTGTGTGTGTGTGTGTGTGTGTGTGTGTGTGGTGTGTGTGCGTGTGTGTGTGTGTGTGTGTGTGTGTGTGTGTGTGTGTGTGTGTGTGTGGTTAGCATGTGTCAACAAACACACCTCCCCCTCTCTCTGGAATGTGAGGCACATTAAAGGAGACTTCCACCTAAAAAGTGAATTGAAGACTCTGCGTGGCTCTGGATGGTGCGTAATAGTTTTGTAACAATCACCAGAAGGTATTATATTGTCATGCTACTGATGCTACAGTATGATACCAACTTAAACTTCTAAGTCTTTACCTATGTCATCACTAATGGTTATTAAAGACAACAGCAGATTTGTCTAGAATCAGCCAATAACAAATAGAAACACTAGGTCAGTGGTTAATTGCTCAGTGGCCAGATAATACCTACACACTGTCAGGCATCAGAGCTGCACACAGATGTCAGGGTAACACCATTGTGTACCTAGGATCAGTTATATTTAAACAGGACTCTGCATGAACACTTGCCTGCCAAACTAAATACACAACAAACTGCCTCCTACATCATGGAAGCAGAGCTTTATTCAGCTTGGCTGCCTGTGTTGTCAATGGTGTTTTCATTGGGAGATGGTTGGGGACCAGAGAGACCCAAGTTATTAAATTCAAACAAAGCTGAGCAATGGGAGAGGGTAGAAATGATGGGATGGATCTGATCTTCTGATACATTGGAGCAAAGTGGACAGTTGTAAAACCAGAACACCAAACTGTTCGGGCTGAGTACAACACAGGAATCATCATAAAAGTGCTGTGTCTCAATTTGAATAACTATTTTGAGTATGTAAGTGTGTTAAACTGTCAAATATGACAAAATGCAGTGTACTCTAAAGGTACATTGTGTAGGAATTCCTCCCATCTAGCGTTGTGGTTGTATATCGCAATCAACTCAATCGTATTTTTCATGCTGCATTCACTTGAAATTGGGCAGACGGCAGACGGACGACAGGCGCTGCACGTAACGGTGTAACGGAGGTCCACGGGTGTGCCACAGTCACGAGGTACCAGTAAGGAGAAGTGACAGGTTGTGGGGTTAGCGGTACTGGAAGTAAACTCACTCACCCATAAAAGACGTGCTAACCAATTTGCCAAGTAGTTGTCAACCTCTTGGTGAAACGGTTAGCATCATCGCCTGCGGTGTGGGAGGCCGTGGGTTCGATCCTCGCCTAGGGCAAGTCCGAACTGAGCAACATCGGTCACAATGGCATAAACAAACGTCTATGTAAACAAGTGGTCCATCAGCACGAGGCAAAACAATACACGTGACAATATGTTGTCATGGTGATTGTTTACCTGACCCACATTTTACCGTCTTTCTCTCATCCAGTAAAATGACATCCGGTTGGCTTGCTGACGGCCGTCTGCCTGACTGCACCTGAATGCAACATCAGTGCCTCCGTCCTTCCTCACACTACACAGTGGTGACAGTTTTAACAGGCCGAGCCCACAGCTCCGCTGAGTACCTTTACCTTCACTTTTAACTCGTTCTAAGGTACGAGAAAGCTTTCATTTGTATGTGGCTGTGATTCGACTTCAGTGAAATATGTATTTATGAAAGACATGTTGCTAATAAAAAGCCAAAAGTTACACACTGGGGCTATTTAATCCCATCGGTCACAAAAGTGACCGTAAAAAATATTTTTTTTTACAGATGGACACCAGGCTTTGTGGTGCCCATGGGTTTGCTCTAGTTGTTGACTATGTCCCAGGCATTTACATTTTGCGTCATTTTGTCACCTGCTGTGTCACTGTGAAGAGATACTACTACGACTACGTATGTACTACCCACGACACCTGCAGAAGCAGAGCCAGAGTGTTGCACTGTCACACACATTGCAATGGTTCTAATAGCAGGTAAACTGTATGGTATCTAGATGCCTTTTTAGCATCAGTAGTGTATTAGGGGTGGGCATCTTTTACTATCTCACGATTAGATTCGATTCTGATTTTTGGGGCTACGATTCGATTCAAAATCGATTTTCGATTTGAAACGATTTGATTCATAATGATTTCTGCTTCAATCTATCGGTGTGCAAAGGATCCTCATGATCTACTGCAGTCTGCTTTACAAGACAGAATGACTAAAGTGTCTTTTTCGCATTAATTGAGTTTTAAACATTTATCCATGCTTAGATGGAATTGTTGAAACAGTTGCATCAAAGCAATATCACATATTGCTTAAGTAACAAAATTAAAAGTGTCTTTTTAAAATAAAATAAAAAACAGTGCAGTGAAACCTTTTAAATTCTAAGGAAATGGAGGCCGACAGCCAGCAGATTTGTTTCATATTTTTATTTTTTTAAATCGATTTTGGGACATTTTATATCGATTCTGAATCGTGTTAAATGAGAATTGCAATTCCTATGTGAATGGATTTTTTGGCACACCCCTATACTGTATATTGTGCAACACCACATGAGCAGAGTCTGCAGGCACATGTGACGTCATTTACGAGACTGTTACAAAAGTCTAGTCCCAGCACTCTGATGCATTAACTGCAGCGATGAGGGACTTTGAGCATATCTTCATGTTGATGCTGACTGTCCAACACAACATTAAGACACTTGATGTTGTATGCAAACATCACGTAGGCCTACACTGTTTCAGCTCTAGCACCACTCGGCAGATCAGCTCATACTCTGGTTGTTCCTACAAACCCTGTGTACTGAGGCAGGCTGCAACCACCCACTCATTCAGGAACTGGGCCCCTAAAAGACTGTGGTGAGTGTACAGATTGAAGTGTGCTGCTCCACACAACAAACCCTGGATCACCAGTATCATCAGGAGTCAGGAGGACCCCCCCTCAACCACAAGAACGAGGGTCTTCAGGGATGGGAACAATTAAGAAGCCTGGGTGTGCACAACATGAGCTGAAGAGATCAAGGCAGCACTGGGGCTCCTCACAGAGCCGGATTCAATAAATTGACTACACGGGCAGACTGTATTTTTTGGGCCCCCCTCAGGTGATGTTATGAATAGAAATCTGAAACTTACCAAAGTTACTAATAAGAAGTTAATTCACATTTTACATAGCGTAGTCTTTGGTTACAAGTTGGTTCTTCTTGCCAAAATAAGTCATGTGTCATATACTGTACAGCATTTAATAGAGCCGTGTAATAATGTATAAATAATACAAATCTAAAGATATTCTGTTTAATTTTCTGATTGATCAGTTGCTGCCTTCAGAGGTCTGATATTTCTGTATAATGATCGTTGTTATAGCTACAGACCGTTGCTAGGGAGAGCACGGCTTTTTCAAACACACATTTTTAAAAAAAAGAAGAAGAAGAAAGAAATGGAAAGGCCATATGAAGCTTAGCGAAAGTTCAGACAGGAAGACTATCTCTTTAAGCACGCCTCAAAGCCCTTTCCCTGTTTTCCCACTATCCTCTCGCTCCACCCTTATTCTATTTCAACCAGTCACAGTCTGCCATCCTCTTTCTCTTCTACCAATCAGTCATTAGCGTCAGATTTAAAAGTTCTCTCTCTCTCCTGTCATCCAGCCGTCATTTCAGAAAAACTCTCAGCCTACCTCCACCTCTGTACCACCTCCATCAAGATACTGTCTTACTGTAATCTGGATCTTCAACCAAGCTTCCCTACCACCACCAGTGTCTAGACCCGGAGGAGAAATAAATGTAATTTCATCTTCATCTTCAAACCTGGTTCTCTTGTCGTAAAGAGTCTGTCCTGATTGAAATATACACCCTGCAGCACCCTGCAGCACCCTGCAGCACACTGCAGCGATCATTTCAGCGTCTGGTCTAGTGCTGTGCGATATTATTCGTAGTGCGATATAAAAATGTCTACCGTACGATAGAGTACTCTATCATTTGTAATTTTGACGTGTGTGGTACTGGGTTAGCTCTGTTGCTACAGCTAACAACAACCGTTAACATTACTACAGTCGGGGGCACAGTGAAACTTGTTCTGGTGATATAAGTCAGCAGTGTATAGGACACAACGGTAAATGCGCTAGGGATGTCCCGATCCGATATTGATATCGGATTTATGTCCGATATCAGCCAAAAAAACGAATATCGGATTATATCGGACTGCATCTAAAATCTCCGATATAAACGCTCTGATAAAAGCAGTACATTATTCCGCTCCAGCACTTCTGTCCCATATGAATAGGTGACTCTCGTTCACACTCCAACACAGTAGGTGGCGTAATGCACCTTAATGTTGGTGCGCCGCCTGCCAGAGAAGAAGAGCGCCCGGCTCCAGCATGCAGAGATCACATGATCACAACAACAACAGCGTGTGTGCGATTCATCTATGGTGCGATTGTAGCAAAGATATTCAATAAATGGAAAGATCCGACTCCATGAGCGGCTGCTCCAATGATATGAAATGGTATACACTTCCTGTCTCTCTAAATGGGCGTGGTCAACCGTCACCACCTCGTCTGTGAACGTGAGAGTGTGTCGTAGAGACAGAGACAGGTCTTGAACAAAGTGGATTTTCTCCGGATCTCTCCGTCTGAAAATTGCCATTTTCGTGTCAAACTGTTCAGAGGAGATGTGGCTTGTGAAAAATGAGTCCAAAATTTACTTCAGTGACGGTCACTGAAGTAAATTTTGGTAATTTGGTAATTTTCAGACGGAGAGATCCGGAGAAAATCCACTTTGTTCCAGACCTGTCTCTGTCTCTACGACACACTCTCGCGAGATTTGGCACCGATCTCCTAGGCAACGTCAAACAAACGGCCGCGAACTCCCGTGAAAATGATTTAAATTATTTTTGGCATGCTAAATATTACTGTTAGTAGTGTAAATATTTAATGTTATCATAAGAAAATATAAATACCTCACTTTCATCTACCTACAAATTGTATAAATC
Organism: Trachurus japonicus; assembly: GCF_045865225.1. Taxonomy (NCBI): domain Eukaryota; kingdom Metazoa; phylum Chordata; class Actinopteri; order Carangiformes; family Carangidae; genus Trachurus; species Trachurus japonicus. The sequence continues at coordinate 25,538,538 of NC_140926.1, forward strand.
CACACACACGTTCACAGACGAGGTGGGGTGACGGTTGGCCACGCCCATTTAGAGAGACAGGAAGTGTATACCATTTCATATCATTGGAGCAGCCGCTCATGGAGGATCTTTCCATTTATTGAATATCTTTGATTGTAGCAAGGAGAAGTGATGTCGGCTGTGTGGTATGGCACGTAGGCTACACACACACACGTACGTGTACACACACACACACAGACACGGGTGCATGGACAGGTCGCGCTTGCCCGATAATAAACGGTAAATGCGCTATATTGCTCTAAATGTACAGTTCTAATTAACTACCGACAGGGTCGGTGGTCATTCTTCTGGAGGAAGACCAGCTGGTCCACATGTTGTGCCGTGTTAACAGTGCTAAAGCCAGAATTAAATTAACAATGCTAATTTCTGTTAGCCCGTCTATGGCGTTTTACATTATACGTTAGCATTAAGCTAGCGGGCTTTATGCGTTTTGATACTGGCTGTGTGTTTTGAACGTTGTTTCAAACTATGTGGGTTTGATTGAACATCTTTGATGCTTAAATATTGCTGCTTAATATATTGCTTTACTCCTCTTTTTATTTTATGTATAGGCTATGCCATTTTTACTGTAGGGCAGGCTATAATCTTCAATTTGGAGTGACAAATAAAACCTTGAAGCAAGAAGATTTTGTCTTTTGTTTGACATTGATGTACATACAGTAATTCAATAACAGTTGTAAATAAGGTTTATTTTTTAATATTTTACAGTTCAAAAGTAAGCTCACTACTGTCTGTCCAATAGAAGAACATGACAGCAGCAGCCTGTCAGTCAGCAACAGGAGGACTCTCCTTTGTATTAGAATTTGAAAAATATAAATAATCGTTTTTTTTCACCACCCCTAATATCGGATCAATAACGGTATCAGGCCAATATTGAAGGCTGCAATAGTGGTATCAGGACATCCCTAAAATGCGCTATATTGCGTTAATTGTAAAGCTTCCACGGCCGGTGTCTCCCCGATGTTAGCCGCCCATCAGTGATCAGTGCATGTGGCCGCCCAGTGTGCACCGCCGTGACACCAGACTGCCATGGTCATGTCCAACGTGAGCCTGAGCGGGGGTCAGAGCGCTCTGTGTGCCAGACCTGGGGAAGGAGGGCAGCTGGGGGGCGGCTCATATCAGACCACCCTCACCCAGACGGGGAACCTGATCATGGCTGTGTGCCTGGGCTTCATCGGCACTTTTGGACTTCTGAACAACCTGCTGGTGCTCGTGTTCTTCTGCCGCTACAAGATATTATTATATTTAGGTAGGATTTTTAAAGTATATATTTTTTGGCTTTTTTTAATGCCTTTAATTGACAGTGCAGTGGAGAAAGACACAAGAAATGGAGAGGTAGAGAGGGGGAATGACATGCAGGCTGCCCGATGCGGGTTTCGAACCGGGGCCGCCTGCAGTGAGGACTGTAGCCTCAACATGGGGCGGCAGCTCTACCAAGTGAGCTAAACGCCGCCCCAGCATCCTGGATGTAGCCTATAACAGATCTATGGTCCTGACCTCTGCACTTGAATGAACTGGCTGACGTTAATGTAATGAAATGTAACGTTAAAGATAAACAACATCACTGTGCTGTTACAGTTGTTCTTTTACTGCCCCTAGTGGTGAGCAGTGAGTTAGGTTTCTATTTTGCGGTAAACACGCATGTGTTCCGTATTGGGGTTTTATGTTGTCAGACCTCACCACCAGAATCAGATGTCTGCTCGCCTTTCATCTTCTGTGGATTGTCTGTATGTATAACCTACATTTTTCTGTGTCATTATTTCATGATGTTTCAACTTCATGATGTTTATATGTGTTTATGATGCTAAGTTAGTTGTTGCTATGCTAGCTAACTGTAGCTTGTATTGATTAGCATTTGTATTTGTTACAGTTTCACATCTTCATACGTCATTAAACCTGTGGACTACACCCACGTCTCCAGAGTCGTGATGTACTGAAGAAGTTGGCACTTGCTGTTAAAGAAACAGTACAGTGAAAAGACAGCACTTTACAGATGAAGCAACGCAGTCTTTGAGATCGTGGTTAGCAACACACGGCAGTACCTTCAGTGGATGAAAACTATAACCACACATTGTGAACTCAGCTTACCTATACAATGGAGAAAAACGCTAGTAGTCTGAAGACCAGGTCCCATGTCTCATCACCCTCTGGTGCATCAGCCACAACAGCTGCTGCAGCAGCAGCTAGGGCCAATGCAGAGGCTGCTAGAGCACGGTTGAAGTATGCTGAGAAGGAGATCAGAATGAAAATGGAGAAAGCCCAGCTTGAAGCTTCTATGGAGATGCTGGCCTTAGAAAAAGAAATGGCTATGGCAGAGGCAAAGGCTGGAGTTCTGGAGGCTGCAGCCGCTAACATCGAGGAAAGCCATAGCTGTGAACTCCCTCTCATATCAACTCCATATGATTCTTCTCAACGCACAAAGGACTATGTGAAGGAGCAAGAAAAGGTATGTGAGGAAAGGAGCTTAGAAATGGATCTGGCCTCTCAAGATCAGGCGAAGCTGTCAAACACAGAGCCTCCTGCGGTCCAATCTGTAGACGACACACGCCCCAACACTGAAAGCAACATCCATCCTGCTCCTATTACTCACCTTCGTGACATACTGCACAACGCTCCAAAGAAACACAAGTCGGAGTCCTCCTTTCACACTCTAGATGGCGATCCTACTCCAGGTCAGTACAGTCAGCCTCCGCACGGTGTAACATTCAGCAGCAAGGATGATCAGTATCGGCTGTCTCCTCCATACGTACACCCACCACGTCATTCTCACGATCGCGGCTACGCACACACACACTTCTCACCCACTCACATACATAGTTCTCAGCCCACTCATGCCACTGATCCCCATATGTCAGACTTTGTGAGATTTTTGGCACGGCGTGAACTTGTCACCACCGGCCTGCTGCAATTTAATGACCAGCCAGAGAGCTATAGAGCTTGGCGGCGCTCTTTCCTAAACGCAGTAAGAGGCCTCGAGCTGTCATACAATGAGGAAATGGATCTCCTAGTCAAATGGCTGGGTAAAGACTCCGCCGAACATGCTAAGCGCATCAGATCCATCCACATAAACCAGCCGGCATCAGGACTGCAAATGATATGGACCAGGCTGGATGAATGTTACGGCTCAGCTGAGGCAATTGAGAAAGCTTTATTTCAGAAACTAGATAACTTCCCTAAAATAAGCAACAAAGACTACCCTAAGCTGAGAGATCTTGGTGATCTACTGATGGAGCTTGATGCTGCCAAGGCAGAAGGAGATCTTCCTGGCCTCTCCTATCTTGACACGGCCAGAGGAATTAACCCCATAGTTCAAAAGCTACCATACAGCCTACAGGAGAAATGGCTCTCCTATGGATCTAGCTATAAATTTGAACATCGGGTTGCATTCCCTCCCTTTTCTGTGTTTGTCACCTTTCTCCACCAGCAAGCACGGATCAGAAATGACCCCAGTTTCATACTTGCAGGTCAAACAGACTCTGTCAAAGTGGAAAAACCTCTGCGAAAATCAATTTGGATGAAAGAGGTTTCTGTTCACAAAACTGAAGTGTCTCCAGCCACCTGCTCAGACCAAGACAAGTACAGAAAGAAACCAGATGAGCCTGATAAGAGATGTCCTATCCACAGAAAACCACATTCTCTGCAGAAGTGTCGGGCATTTCGCATGAAACCCATGGAGGAACGGAGGAACTTCCTCAAGGAGAACGGCATCTGTTTTAAGTGTTGTGTCTCTACATCACACACTGCTAGAGAGTGCCAGTGTAAGGTAAGGTGCACTGAGTGTGATAGCGACAGACACTTTTCTGCTCTCCATCCAGGTCTAGCGCCATGGATCCATGAAGCAGAAAAACCTTCGTCAGAGCATGGCGGGGAGCCAGACCCCACTCAAACGTCAGAGGTCACAACTCAATGCACAGAAGTCTGTGGAGGAGACCTCATTGACAGGGGTTGTTCAAAGATTCTTTTAGCCAAGGTCTATCCGGCAGGACGCCATGATGAGGCGAAGAAGGTTTACATAATCCTGGATGAACAGAGTAATAGATCATTGGCTTGCTCTGAATTCTTTGACACCTTCAGCATCCAAGGGCCAACTGCTCTATACTCTTTGAAGACTTGCACAGGCGCCTCAGAGAACATGGGCAGGACAGCCTCTGGCTTCTTCATAGAGTCACTGGACGGTGGAATCGTTCAACCTCTTCCAAGACTGTTGGAATGTAATGAGATACCAGATAACCGAGCAGAGATTCCGACACCCAGTGCTGCCTTTTTCCATTGTCACCTAAAACCTATAGCGCATCTCATTCCAGAGTTGGAGCCCGACGTTCCCATCATGCTACTCCTTGGTCGCGACGTCATCAGGCTACACAAGGTTCGTAAACGGATCAACGGCCCTCCAGATGCTCCTTACGCTCAAAAGCTCGACCTGGGATGGGTAATTGTGGGCAATGTCTGTTTGGGAAGAGCTCACAAGCCACTGAGGGTGAACACCTTCTTCACCAACGCGCTTGAAAAGGATCGTCCAACCACCTTCAAGCCCTGTCCCAGTGTTCTTGAGGTGAAAGAGCAATATGGTCCCAAGCCACCAGAGCTCCCCGTCACACGCCTTAGAGAGGATACTTCCCTAGGTCATACAGTGTTCCAGCTCACCAGCAATGACAATAAATTGGGTCCATCTATCGACGATCTCACCTTCATGGCGATAATGGAACAGGGTCTCAAGAAGGACGAGAGTAATAGCTGGGTAGCTCCTCTGCCTTTTAAGAAGCCGAGAAGACGCCTCCCAGACAACAGAGCCCAGGCTCTCAACCGCTTCTTCTCTCTCAAACGAAACCTTGAGAGAAAGCCAGAGATGAGTCAACACTTTTTCTCATTCATGGAGAAAATATTTGAGAATGGACATGCCGAGGTTGCCCCTCCACTCAAGGAAAATGAGGAACGGTGGTATCTACCTACCTTTGGAGTTTACCATCCAAAAAAACCTGGCAACATCCGTGTTGTGTTTGATTCTAGTGCCCAATATGATGCAGTGTCTCTTAATGATGTCCTTTTAACAGGGCCCGACCTCAATAACTCTCTCTTGGGAGTCCTCATCAGATTCAGAAGGGAAGCCATCGCTGTGACAGCGGACATTAAGCAGATGTTCCACTGCTTCCTCGTCAGGGAACAGGATAGGAACTTCCTACGCTTCTTTTGGTTCAGGGACAATGATCCTGCTCAAGATGTTATCGAGTATCGCATGACCGTGCATGTCTTTGGGAACAGCCCCAGTCCAGCTGTCGCCACCTACTGCCTCAGACAGTCCACGAGGGAAGGAGAACCACACGAGGATCCTGAGGTGAGGCAGTTTGTTGACCGTGACTTCTATGTAGATGACGGGCTGAAGTCGCTTCCCACTGCTGCAGGTGCAATCAGTCTGTTGAGGAGGACCCAGGACATTCTTGCCATGTCCAATTTGAGGCTGCACAAAATTGCCTCGAACAGTAAAGAGGTTATGGATGCTTTCCCACCTCTGGATCTTGCCAGTGACCTAAAGGACCTGGATCTAGGCTCAGACACTCCTCCAGTACAGCGGAGCCTGGGCCTTAATTGGGATTTGAAGTCTGACACGTTCACCTTTAAAGTCGACATCGAAGAGAAACCTTTCACACGCCGGGGTGTTCTGTCAGTAGTGAACAGTGTGTATGACCCACTCGGATTTTTGGCTCCAGTCACCATTCAAGGGAAGCACATCCTAAGGGAGCTCACACAAGAGAAGGGTGAGTGGGATTCACCATTGCCAGAGAAGATGGAGGAACAATGGAAATCCTGGCGAGACTCTCTACAACATCTCAGTAATTTGCACATCCCGAGACCCTACACCAAGGTTTCTCCTTCTGTGGCAAAGAGGAGAGAGCTAAGCATCTTCTCAGATGCTTCAATAAAGGCTATTGCGGCAGTTGCTTACCTTACGGTGGTTGATGAACATGGAAACTCCCACACAGGGTTTGTTATGGGCAAGGCAAAACTAGCTCCCCGGCCTGAGCACACAATCCCACGGTTAGAGCTCTGCGCCGCTGTGCTGGCAGTGGAGTTAGCTGACTTCATTTCATCCGAGCTCGACTTGCAGATTGATGCTACAACTTTTTACACGGACAGTAAAGTAGTACTGGGGTATATACACAATGAGTCGAGGCGCTTCTACGTGTATGTAAGCAATCGTGTCATTCGCATTCGGAGATCATCTCGGCCTCAACAATGGAAGTATGTATCCACAGACCAGAATCCTGCAGACTACGCAACCAGGTCCGTCATTGCTGCTCATCTCGCAGATACCACGTGGCTCGGTGGACCTTCTCTCCTGAACCAATCCCCTGAGAAGTTTCTGGATCCAAGCACATTCGAACTTGTGGATCCAAACATCGATGCTGAAGTCCGTCCACAGATCTCTACCCTCAACACGCAGACCACAGTTCAACAGTTCGGATCTCAGCGTTTCACCAAGTTTTCTTCATGGCGGTCTCTGAATCGTGCCATTGCCAATCTCAGTCACATCTCTCACAGCTATAGCAGTGACTCAGGTAGTGGGAACAGTAACTGCAGAGGGTGGCATTTGTGTTCAGAAGCGCACAGTGTTGAGCAGTTGAGTCGGTCCAAGTGCATAATCATCAGGGCTGTCCAGGAGGAGACATATGCTGAAGAACTAGCATGCTTGAGAAAGGGTGAGAACGTTCCTCAAAACAGTCCTCTCCAAACCTTGGACCCCTTCATCGATGGACAGAATCTCCTCAGGGTTGGGGGTCGCATAAAGGAAGGAATGTTTGCGGCAGAAGAAAAGAACCCTCTGATCGTCCCTGGAAAACACTACATCTCAACATTGTTAGTTACACACTACCACGAACAGACTCAACACCAGGGACGCCTTTTCACAGAAGGGGCTATCCGTGCAGCTGGTTATTGGGTCATAGGTGTGAAGAGACGTGTGAGCAGCATCATACACCATTGCGTCATCTGTCGCAAGCTACGTGGCATCCCCAAAACACAAAAGATGGCCGACTTGCCAGTTGATCGTCTATCCATGGAGCCTCCATTTACCAACGTGGGGTTGGATGTTTTTGGTCCCTGGGAGGTTGAGGCACGGAGGACAAGAGGTGGTCTAGCCCACAGCAAAAGATGGGCTGTGATATTCACCTGTATGTCTGTGAGAGCTGTCCATATAGAGGTCATTGAATCTCTGGATACGTCGAGCTTTATCAACGCTCTCCGGCGTTTCCTTGCTATAAGAGGTCCTGTAAAACAAATCCGTTCAGACAGAGGGACAAACTTTGTCAGTGCGTCTGCTGAGCTCAAGATCCCATCGAACATTAACAGAACTTCTGTTGAGAGGTACCTTGAAGAAAACGGCTGTTCATGGCTCTTCAACCCTCCACATGCGTCTCACATGGGGGGTTCATGGGAGAGGATGATAGGTATAGCCAGAAGAATTCTCGATTCAATGTTCCTCCAACTCAGACCTTCCAAGCTGACACATGAGGTCCTTGCCACACTGATGGCAGAGGTGGCAGCCATTATCAACGCCAGGCCCCTCATACCGGTGTCCACTGATCCAAGTGATCCTTTCATACTTACCCCTACCACTTTGTTGACTCAGAAAACGAGTTTCCCCTCAGTTCCTCCGGACAACTCTGGAGTCAAAGACATCTTTAAACACCAATGGCGCCAAGTGCAGCACCTGGCACAAACCTTCTGGAGCAAATGGAGGAGCCATTATCTTTCAACGCTGCAGCCAAGGAGAAAGTGGCAGAACACTCTGCCTAACCTGGAGCCTGGAAGCATTGTGCTCCTCAAGGACCAGCAGATTCAGAGGAATGAATGGCCCCTGGGAATAGTCACTCAGGTTTTTCCCAGCAAAGACGGCAACGTGCGTAAAGCAGAAATCAAGGTCGCCCGGAAAACTGGAACAAAATTGTTCCTGAGACCTTTGTCTGAGATTGTTCTTCTTCTCCCCCCTTAAATAAATGTTGTAACTTTATTGTTTAAGTGTTAGTGGTGGCATTTAATCACGCCAGACGGGGAGTGTGCTGTTACAGTTGTTCTTTTACTGCCCCTAGTGGTGAGCAGTGAGTTAGGTTTCTATTTTGCGGTAAACACGCATGTGTTCCGTATTGGGGTTTTATGTTGTCAGACCTCACCACCAGAATCAGATGTCTGCTCGCCTTTCATCTTCTGTGGATTGTCTGTATGTATAACCTACATTTTTCTGTGTCATTATTTCATGATGTTTCAACTTCATGATGTTTATATGTGTTTATGATGCTAAGTTAGTTGTTGCTATGCTAGCTAACTGTAGCTTGTATTGATTAGCATTTGTATTTGTTACAGTTTCACATCTTCATACGTCATTAAACCTGTGGACTACACCCACGTCTCCAGAGTCGTGATGTACTGAAGAAGTTGGCACTTGCTGTTAAAGAAACAGTACAATCACTATATTTTTAAATAATAAAATACTGATATATTAACACTGAAATAAATAGGATATTTGTATATTTTAATTTTATTTTATTTTATTTATTTATTTTTGGTCCCTCTGTCTGGGCCCCCCATGCCAATTGGGCCCTAGGCATGTGCCTAGTTTGCCTTTGCGTTAATCCGGCTCTGCTCCATTCCTGTTCACATTGGACTTTAAATACAACTCTCTGTTCTTGCCACATCCACAGAAGAACTTGGATGAAACTGCAATTGTGGTGTGTATGAGGAACAAACAGGAGGAGGAGAACAGGGATCTGACGGTGGTCTTCAGTAAATCTGGAGAGACAAGAACCGCCTCCTTCTGAAAACCTCCAACACCCATTGTGGTCATTGACTTGCAGACAGAAGCCTTGGTCCACTCTTCAGCAGTGATGGGAATAGAGGTGTTATAAAATAACGGTGTTACTCATGGTGCTACTTTTTTCAGAAATGATTTGAATAATCGAAAAATTGACTGTTTCCCCTGTTATAGCCTAATGTTGTTACTGTTACTGACAATAAAAATGTGCCACAGCGTGGTGGAGCCTACCTGTGCAGAGGAATACTGAGTGAGTTGGTTAGTTCCAGATAAACGGGAGGTTAGGGTTAGGGCTATGGTTAGAGGGTTAGGGGGGAAAGTCCAAGTAATTTAACATATTTGCTTATTTAAAAAAAAAAAAAAACACAATATACCTTTCCTGGTAATTCAGTTACTAACTCAGTTATTGGGGAAAGTAGTAACTATAACAAAATACTTTTTTAAAGCAAACTGGAGGTCTGTCTCCAGCAAAACATAGATGGATGGATGGACAACATTCATATTAATAATATACATTGCTTATATGGATTTCTATGTGATGCCCCTGTCCAGCCTGGGACAGTGTTGGAGGAGTGGCTAAGGATAGTAGTTCTTTCTCTATTATTTAATTTACGGAGTGTTTGAATGTAGTGAAATGTAAAAGTTGGGGACTAGATTTATACGTTTACACTGAAATGTGATAATGACTTCAAGCTTTCTGCTTTCTCAAACAGGGAATAGTTGTTTTTTTCTTCTTATGAATGTCCACACTGAGTAACTGAGCTGAAGTGCAACTGCTGTGATAAGATCTGAGGTAAGGACCTGTAGCATTTCCCATTTGCGATCCTCTAGCATAGAAAACCCTGGAACGCCCCATAATTCTTGGCCACGGCAACATTTAAAAACAATGCACCATTGTAGTTTTATCATGGCAGAACCGGTAAATTTAGAAACAACACAGCAGCTGTTTTATGTTTGTAACATGACCCAGAACTGATGGAAATCCTTGTCTGATAGACTAAAGTCCAAATCCATAAATATAGATTTCTCCTCTTTAAATCCAGTTAGGAGTCACCATTAAGAAAAGGCAGATTGGATTTCTAGATAACAAGATCATCTTCATAACAAATACATAAATGTCATTTCACTAAATCTAAATCCCTTCCACTGTTGAAGACAAAACGAAGAATGATCTGATTTTTTCTTCTTCTTACACACTTGTAGAAATGTCAAAGTGTTGAAGCCAGGAAATGATCAAGCTATCTGACTTCATTCTGATCACGTATTCATTTATTTCTACTTAATTATGACTCTATTGTCTATATACTGTCCATATCTATTGTCTATAACTATAACACAGGGTCAGAGTCCACAGGGCCAGAGTGCTGTAGTAGACTAAGTTACAGCATCAGAAACCCCTAGGCTGGACTTAGATCAGCTGTTCCCTGCTGCCTGCTGACCCACAGCCACCTGAGGAACTCGGACCCACCACACACACTCCACTTACCCGCGGTGAGGCTGAGGGGCAGCAGAACCCTGAAGACCAGACCCAGAGCCAGCTCTGAGGACATCTTGAACCAGACTCGGTCCACCACCGATCCGCTGCTTTAATCCGGGTTTTACACATCCAGATGTAAATCCAGCTCCGTCCCGGCTCTGGTCGTGGTGGACCCTCAGCAGCAGCAGCAGCAGCAGCAGTAGTCCCGGTCCCGGACTGTCAGAGAGCCGCAGGTCGCTCTGCGGGCGCCGACACACCCCGGTGACATCCTCTGTCCCCAGAGACTGTCCACAGTCCACACAGATGCTGATGTCTCACGGCTTGGCTCAACTCAACACAGACCGGGGATTCGAACAGGGATCTGTCTCTCTGTCCTCGTGTCTGTCTGTCTCTGCTGCAGTAAAACACTCAGACACGAAAACTTTGTTTTCTCTCCTCAAACTTTCTCCTTTGTCTGTTTTCCTGCAGGAAAACCACACACACCGAGCTGGAGCTTTTCTTCTTTTTCTTCCTCTTTTTCTTTTTCTTCTCCTTCTTCCTCTCCTTCTTCTTGTCTTTTTTTCTTCTTCACTTTTTTTTCTTCACTCCCCGCTGCAAAACACCGACAGCGGCTAAATCTGCTCTTATAGGCTCAGCTCACCAAATGACTGACAGCTGCCTCAGCCAATCGTAGGGCAGGAACGGGACTAACTCATTTTAAATGAGAAGCGACCACGCCCCACTCTGATAATCAACAATAATGTTCAATAGATCAAAGTATTATATGAGGGCAGAGGTCTGGAGACTCTAATCTGTTCTGCTCTGTTTTTATGTTTACATTTGATTAAACCACTAACAACGATACACTGAGGTTGATTATGAATTAAGTTAATGAAATTAATAATTAGCCTAATTAAATGATGTATCTGTCTATCAGCGGGCTAGTGCACAAAGATCTGAGCTGATGTAGCCTACACAGAACCAAACCTACAGAGCATGTGTTGAGGCTACAGTCCTCACTACCCCGGTACCAATCTGCTGCAAATAAAGGCATGAAAAGCCCCCCCAAAAAATGTTGTAAACTGTCATCTTATTTCATTAGCCATCATGGTCATTAAAGACAAAGATAGATTTACTGTAGGCTTGGAGAAATAAAACAAAACATGATTGACAAATGAATGATGATGTATCCCAGCATCAATTGATGAGCTATATATGATAGGATATCACTGTTTAGCAAATAAGAGTAAACTCTGACAATTATTTCTATTTATTCTATTTTTGAGTATCTTATATTTAACATTTGGATGTATATTTTTCTTGCTCAAATTTGAGCTCTGCTTCATGTTTGTATATTTCTAACTGTTATGCTGCTACTGGATGCTTGAATTTCCCTTGGTATCAATATATCTAATACCTATCTAATCTAATTTTAATATAGGAGGATTTTTTTTATTACATTTTGAAATACATTTTGAATAAATACTTTTTACTATTTTAATTCTTCAGTTTTACATACATTTGTATGTTCACTAATCTTTTATTTACTTTTTCTCTTTTCTCACTTTCAGATCAGACTTTTTCAGTCCCAGACATTTGGCCTTGATGTGGCCTGGTAACTCACTGGTTTACTGCAGGATGTTAATGAGCCAGATTTAAAAGTCATAGACAACATGAAGTGCTATTGGGTAGATATCCAAAATTCAAGACCCAAGTTGTCATAAGGAAACTGTACCATAACTTCAACTCAAGTAGGTCTGTGTAATCCCAACTGCAGTATATTTTAAAGCAGAAGTAAGCGGAATGTTTGTGTTAATATAAGTCTTAACCCTCTATTGCATGAAATATTACTAAGGCATGGTAAAAAATGTTTTGCATGTTTTTATTACTTAAAATTGTCTAAATAGAAATATTAAAAAAAATCTTAAATTTTTTGTAAAGGGGGGGTCGTTGGTAAATTGTTGCCATATGGCAACAATATGCAATCGTGGAAAGTCCCATAAAATCAACATTTTTGACCAAAAACTAATTTTATTTAAAGCAAAACTCAACAAATCCATCTCATACTCAACCAAAACTAACAAACAAACATTTATACAATAAAAACATTGTATAATTTCAACAGTTATCTAAAATGTCTGAGAACCTGGAACCTGGAACCCGTCTCAATGAAGTACATTGAATCACTCATTTTATTTCATTTCATTCAGTTATCTAGAAGATATAAGTGCAAGTCCATTTAGATAATATGTTACAAAATACCTTTAATCACAAAATATAAAAAAAATATAATGTTTTTACCTTTAAAATATAAGAAAAGGTTGTAAACATAGTCTTAGGGTAGGTTCATGCTATGTAAGTCAATGGGACTCCATTGCGTTGAATGCACCAGGAATTTTCCATATTTGCATACTGTTGCCATATGGCAACACATGTATTTTAGCATATTACAAAAATACTATTAGCCAGGCTAGCGCCGCCTACTGGTTCCGGCAAATTTCATTTGCCTCAACAATGTAGTCAGGACACTAGCAATGCGTTTCGGTTTGCTCCGTCCGCCAGAGCGGACGGACCAATCAGCGAACAGACGGGTAAGTGAAGGCGATGACGTTGAACTCAAGCGCTCAAGATTAACCTATGAGCTTAACCGGTGTATAGCACACGTGACCACCAAGCAGCAGCGATTAGTTGAAGCAAATGTAAGCAACCGCCTCCCGGAAGCAAACGAATCCCTATGGCTCAGGTTCAGACGCTTTTTGAAATGTAATGAAATAAGCGGCTGATGCATCAGGCTAAAATACTATTACATCAAAACTGAATTAAATGTTAAAAAAATAAAGTTTACTTTCCCCAGATAGTGATTTCAATGAAAACTTTCCAAAATTCTAAATAAAAGACGGTCTTCGGGAGCCCCGCACAGTGATGTTCACATGGCAGATGTCCATGAGCAAAAGGGACTGGCAAACAGGATATCTTGGTAATTTGACCTCATAAATTGTATGTCCTTCAAAGTAAAAGCCCCCTTTTCACACCTAACTGAAAAAAACAAAAAAAATATCATAGCTTTTTAGAAAAATGAAGATAAAGTAATTGTTGCCATATGGCAACACTATGCAATAGTTCTATCTTCTGACAGCAATCACTTATATAGAGTGTTTGGTCTGAAACACGGGTCTGTCAGTCACTCTGCTCTGCTGTAAGCCGAGGAGAAAACTTTCCTTGTATCCTACAACCTTTATCCAATGAGGAGAGAGAACGGCATAAAGGGGCGGTCCTCTCTGTGTGTGCAGCCAAGGGATGCGCGTGAATGTGGTGACGTAGGGACGAGGGCAGGGACTGCTAACTGCATCTGCTGACAGGAAGTTAGACAAAACCACCGGATCACTTACTTCTGCTTTAATAACAGGCTTCATGCACAGCTCCACTACTTCCTGAACTTAAAGCAGAAGTAAGTGATATATTTGTGTTAATATAAGTCTTAAATAGTTATATCTTCCGACAGCAATCACTTACATAGAGTGTTTGGTCTGAATCACGGGTCTGTCAGTCACTCTGCTCTGCTCTGAGCCGAGGAGAAAACATTTATCGTATCCTACAGTTTTTATCCAATGAGGAGAGAGAACGGCATGCAGGGCTGTGTGTGCAGCCAAGGGACGCCGTGAATGTGGCGACGTAGGGACGAGGACTGTTATGGTGCGTTCAAGGAAACTCGTTTTTTTCCGACCTGTGAAGTCGTACCAGTTCGATCTGGTACATAGACTGTACAAAAAGACGTACTGGTACGATTTCACGGGTCGGAAGTTGCGAGTGGCCGTTATAGTGACTTTCACCGGTAAAACAGGTCGGAAAAACACGAGTGGGTTGCCTGGAACGCTACAAAGTCGTTAGTTGTGACTTGAAGCTGTAATTTATGATTTCAAAAGCCTGCCTCGAACGCAGCATTAGCGAAAACGACCGGATCACTCACTTCTGCTTTAAACAAGCTCCTTTATTTCCTGTCTTACATTATTGGACAAACTGATTAATGCAGGTGTGTCTGACCATTGTTGTGAGGTCAGACACACCTGGATTAATCAGTTTGTCCAATAATGTAAGACAGGAAATAAAGGAGCTTGTTTAAGTTCAGGAAATAGTGGAGCTGTGCATGAAGTTTACTGGTTAGCACCTATACCAGCAATAAATCCCCAGGCCTCTGGGTGCAGTATGCATGTTCTCCCTGTGTCTGTGCAGCTTCTCTCCAGGTTTCCAACCTCCTTCCACAGTCCAGAGACATGCACACACGGTTGACTGGAGACTCTAAACTGCCTAGTGTGTGAATGTACAGTAAGTGTGTGTGAGGCTGACATCTTTACGTGGCCCTGTTACAAACTGGCAACCTGTCCGGGTTGTACCCCTCATCTTATGTCAACTGGGATTGGCTCCAGCCCCCCCTGTGATGCTGAAGTCATAACAATATCCCACTCACTTCCATACAGGCCAATAATAAATAGAGTTGTGCTCTAGCACAACTATAGTCTACTAAAATATAAAATCAAATTGTCAGTGAACTCCACCATATTATTGTAGAAGTAGTGTATGTATAGGTCAAATTAAAGCAGAAGTAAGTGATCCGGTGGTTTTGGCTAACTTCTTGTCAGCCGATGGAGTTAGCAGCCCCCGCCCTCGTCATGGATCTATTGGTCCTCGTCCCTACGTCACCACTTTCACGCGCATCCCTTGGCTGCACACACAGAGAGGACCGCCCCTTTATGCCGTTCTCTCTCCTCATTGGATAAAGCTTGTAGGATACAAGGAAGTATACAAGAAGTTTTCTCCTCGGCTTACAGCAGAGCAGAGTGACTGACAGACCCGTGTTTCAGACCAAACACTATAAGTGATTGATGTCGGAAGATAGAACTATTTAAGACTTATATTAACACAAATATATCACTTACTTCTGCTTTAACACAAACATTCCGCTTACTTCTGATTTAAATAGTCAATGAAAACATTTATCAGATGATTTAGGAATACTCAGGTGTCATTAATTTGAGGATAAGGGTGCAGGGAGATCTGTCCATATTATTGTCCCTCCCTGTCCCCCTGTCCCCATCTGTTAAATGATCTATCTCATCTTAAATTACAAAAACACCAAAAGCATGTGTTTTTCTAGCTTAGCTTTAGTCTGGCAGCAGCTAAGAAGATGGAGGAAACCTCCTCATACACAGTGGGTGCTTGCTGTCACAGATGGTGCTTATCTGGAACCGTCTACAGCATGTTACCATGGGGCAAAAGAAGAAAAGATGCCACACTGGGCTCAAACAGTGGAGGATCTTAAAGGCTGCTCTGGCTCTCTGTGGTTAATGTTCTACTGTATGTTTAGGTTTTAGGCACATTAGGTTCTACATTAGGTTGCTAGATTAGCCAAGTTGTCAGTAGCATTTTCATTTACTTATTTTACTTATTTTATTTTACTTATTAGTCTATTTTGCCATTTTATTCTATATCCAGATCTATCTATTGCCATAATTGGTTGAATATTAGCCTGTGTGCCTCTATGTGTGTATGATGATTGCACCTATGTGAGCTGAGTGGAGATAGTTGTAGCTGTATGTGAGGCGTGCTCTTTGTGGGTTGGTTATCCTCCCATTACCTATCACTCTGTGATATGTAGCATTTTTTGTAATATATTTGCTGCTGTGCTGCTGAGTGTATGATGCTTTTTCAAAATTTTAATAAATATTTGATCCCAAAAGAATTTTAAATAAAAACATAAAGTGATATCAGTCAGTGTTTGCCAATTCATTCTGGTATTGTGATGTGTGCATCTGTATCTGTTTCGCAGGTTTGTTCATATTTTTTTTTAAACTCTAATATTCCTTTTGTTCTGGTATTGATGTGGACTGTCTGTTGGATTGTCTCATTTGTCAAAGTAAATACCTCACTACAACTGTAAAAATGGCAATGTGGATAAAGGGTTGGAGAACAGACCTTGTTTTAATTCTCTGTAACATGCTTGAACTTTTCACTTAAGTACGCATCAAATAATGTAGAATAATCAGACAACAGCCGTATAGGAAGAGACAAAACAAAGATGAAAATTCTCACCAGACAGTGGGTAGAATAAAAGAATAAGGACTCCAACATAAAACTGTCTAACAACAAGGTTCAGACTTGACTTGAAATGATGCGAAACGTTTGAGCTTCAGCACCATGGACAGCGGTGATCTTCTCTTCTGTTCTTGTGTCTTCACTATTGTATAAAAGGAGATGTGGACCGGACACAATACCATAATAAAAAGACGGAGAGTTTACCTGGTTTTTAATATCTTTTTCCCACCGAGAGGTTGAGTTTGTGGGGCAGCACGTATAAACATATTTCTTTCTATCCTTTCCACCTGATGAACCTTTTTTAAGTAGTTCCACTCTTCTGCAGCTCCGTGTACCTGCAATTTTGCTGCACACCTTCACCTACTTAATGACTAATCAATAGTTGTAAAATAAATATGAAGTGTAGGCTACATAAGTGAAAATTGCGTTTGCAGGAAATGGAAACGTTTCAAAACGGCATGTGTAAGAATGTTAAACCAAAAAGTGAGCTAGTATTCAATACTTATCAACCATTTTTCTTGTAGGAAGTGGGACCTCTGCCTCCATCACATCCACCTCAGTTGTTACAGTTTGGCACACCACCCCTCTGCCCCCCACCAATACTCATATTACACACAGGATCTAGTTTAGCATTAGTTGGTAGTAGTTTTTACCCTGTATTTCATACCAGACATTGCGTGAGCTTAGAATTATAAGGTTCTATCTCTATTTTTTTCAAAATTGAGTTCCATTAGTGGTCTGTTAATGCCTGTGTGGTGTGATTTTTTTTTAAATTTTCAACATTTTTTGATTAGTTATTCATAAAATACAAAGGTTCTATCAACCAAAACACAAGCCGAGTTGGAACTTTGATGCTCAATATCTCGGAACTACCCTAAACGGAGATAGAACCTTATAATTCTAAGCTCACGATTGGCTGAACATCATTCCCAAGAATAACTTGGACAAAAAATATCTTTATATAAAATAACATACAGTACGCGCACACACACACATGCACATACGCATACACAAAGGGTTTTATGTAGGGTTGTATAGGTTTTCTTGTCATTTTCATTCGATTTACCCTTTTATTTTATTTTATAACCACTGTGCATTGGAGTATCTTACATACGTTCTTTGATGCAGATGATAATCCAACTATTCAGATTTAATGTTTTTGTCTTGTCTTTTTTTTTGTGTTTTGTTGTGTTGTGATTGTAAATGTATGTTTGAATGTACTGGTTTTAAATGTGAACCCCAGGAAGACTAGCGGTGCTCTAGAGCGCAGCTAATGGGGATCCTAACAAATAAAACAAAACAAAGGTCCCACTGGCAACACACCCCTGCTTCAAAAAGGTAGAACTTGTGCCCTGGAGCAACCACAATCCACCTCATACAACCCCACTTCAAACAGAACTATCCCTTTAATCCCATCTCTCAGACAAACTCTGAACAACCCATATCAGACCTCTCTGAAAATGAGAGAACTGATGTCAAGACTAATGAACCATGTAGCAGAGTCTCTCTGGATCTCAGGGGAACTATGCGAGTCTGATTGCTTTTTTCTCCACAGAGCTCCTGCTACAGTTTCAGAGTGCATACACTACAAAACAGGTATAAAAACAGCACACAACCCCATCCCACCCCCTTCCTTGTTCTCAACGAAGCCAGAGAGATGGAGCGATGTCTACCAAGGCCGGTAACGTTAACAAGTTATTACGTACTACCAGGCGTGTTTCTCATGAGACGAGATCTGGGACACCGAGTCGGAGGTGCTGATCTTGCAAGGTTGGATTTTGGCCAAGAGCCAGGTGAAAGACAGAGGGCCTCCATTCTCCCTGTAACAAGTCATTTAACCATTTCAATTCTAAGATGTTTAATCAATGTTTAATAAAAAATCTTGCATAGTTCCCCTTAACAGGCACTCTCATCACCATGCCCCGTCAGAAACACAAAACCACTGCACAGATGAGCCTCATCAGGAGGAACAGACCCCAGAGCAGATCTGCTAGTGAGGCATCCTCGCCCGCTGTCTTCACCTTACTCCATCATGTATTTGGCAGTAGGCATACAGCTGGGAACAGCATTCTGGAACTGCTCCACAGTCATGTAATACAGGTTAGTCTTCAAAATAGACCGAAACATTTCAGAGTTGTTGTTTTTTTTTTTTTTTTTAACTTCTCAACCAGAGCCATCACCGTTCAAATGAACATAGTTGTCAACGCTGGTTGAGAACAAGATAAAAAGGAGCATCCCCTCT
This sequence comes from Trachurus japonicus, assembly GCF_045865225.1. Classification (NCBI taxonomy): domain Eukaryota; kingdom Metazoa; phylum Chordata; class Actinopteri; order Carangiformes; family Carangidae; genus Trachurus; species Trachurus japonicus. The sequence continues at coordinate 25,557,168 of NC_140926.1, forward strand.
ATCTACCTAACCCAATACTGCAATACTGCAACCTATGACTGCAACTCAGCCTATAGTCTTCAATGTTACACTTATGCACTGGTGACCAGTGGTGTGAAGAGGCGACCAGCCTCTGAGGCCATCCGTCATTTTGACAGATTGCAATTGACACCCATGGCCGTCTGGCCGTGTGCATTTGTTTACAATGAAGCCAGCGGATAATCAATGCATGGAGCAGTGGATAACAATATACAATGTCACGAAGTCACTACGGTGAGAATTATTATTATTATTAGTATTATTATAAAACAAAACCTCACGTGTGGCTGGTGCTGTCAGTAGAAAACGCTGTAGTAGGCTACCTCCTCCAGGCCTGTGTGGAGCGTAGTGATTTAACGGGCGAGATTCAGCTGCAGTGTCCGAGGGAGCGACAGTCAGCTGTTGTTAAGTTACGATCATAGACTGTTGCTAGGCTACACAGGTGTGTCTCGGTACAGGTAGAGCGGTCGGGGGCGTTTATATCCATGGTCGGGGGTATGACATCATCGTTTCACACACTCGCCGCACACAACTCTTCTAAAGGTGAACGTTAAGCGTTACGTTAAACGTTAAGCCTTCTTTTAATGCAGTTTGCCCGCCGTGGCATTGTTTATAACACTTAAAGCTGAGTGGGGTGATGCGCAATGGCTGCGTGCGTGCGTGCGTGCGTAAAAGAGAGATGAGAGGCACAGTGAGAGTGAGAGTGAGGGACAACTTTCCCAAAAGTATACTAGGCTATATTTAATACATTTTACATTTTTAAGGGGACATCATCTTTGAATAAAAGAGTGTGTTCTTTATTAAAGGGTGTGACATTTTCTATTTCATTAACCAGTCAAACAAATTCTTCCAAAATTGTGTAACTACTGGACTTGTAACAGTTGGCAGCTGTTGAAGTGCGCCGACGTTCAAAACTGACACGTAGGCTAAACATCACGTAAGTGACGTGTTCAGAACGTCACTATTTTGAAAAGTGCTACGTTCGGGTGCTGGTTTGACGTCGCCGTCCTTATAATGACGTCACACATTTGCCTTTGATGATGCTACGTCACAGGCATTTCCCTTTATGTCTGTATAGCCTAGTGTGTTTTATCAGAGACAAATAGGATTTTGGTTTAATAGGGTGCGCATTTAAAAAACAAACAGGATCAGTTAAAGGCCCTGTACGGAGTTTTTAACTGGATACGCAAAAGTCTCTGGTTTCTGCTGAGTGTCTGTTACCTACAACAGCAGATGAGCCCATCAGTCTGAAGATACGCTATATCTAAGTAGTCTAATTCTATACCATAGAGCAGATCGAGCAAACTGCTTGTGTAACATGTCTATCTTTCAGAGAGCGGTCTCAGCTGTGCAGGGCGTCAGTGCAGACCCCTCCCAGTCCCCACAGCCCACACCTCACAGCGACCCCCCCTCCCCCCCATCCTCCTGGTGGAAGCTGGGGGCTGCAGCTGCCGTGGTGGTTTTGGGGGGTCTTGGTGTTTTAGCCACGTGTCCTTCAGCCCGAGGGGCCGTGTTGTCCTACCTGGGGGGGACAGCCCCTCTTGGTCCGAGCTTGACGGAGTGCTTCATCACAGGAACAACGGACCTCATCATATCCACTCACTCCTTCATGACTCAGCACTTCTTTCCTACTTGGATTGAGATTCTGAGAAGAGTCTCAGATCATCTGGCTGACAACTCCAACAAATCTCTTTCTGGGCTTCTTGTGCACAAAGTCCTTACAGGCGAATGGGCGCCTTGTGTTTCACATTTCACTTCTCTTTAGCTTGCACTTCCAACCATCTAGTCCTGTCCAACTTCTGTTTTTTCTTTCTTTCCCCTTTTGGCTTCTGAGACGCTTTTAGTTTGTTTCTTCTTCTACACTTCATCAGCTCTTGTTAACTATTTCCATGTTTTGCATGTTCCGTGTTATAAACTGTTTTTTTTGTCTGTAACAACATCTATGTCAGTCTGTCCGTCCTGGGTGAGGGATCCCTCCTCTGTTGCTCACCCTGAGGTTTCTCCTGGTTTTCCCTGTTAAAGGGGTTTTCCTGCTAGTTTTTCCTCAGTCGATGTGAGGGTCTAAGGACAGAGGATGTTGTTATTTCCCCCCAAGTTCTCTCTTTTTATGTTTTATCCCTGGCCTCTGCTCTGTTTCCTTCTCTCTGTCTTTATATCTCTTTTAACCCTCCTGTTGTCCTTCTCAAATTGACCCAGTCTGTTCCCTTTCTCCATCCTTCTTTCCTTCCTTTCTCCCTTCCTTCTTTCCACAATCCTTTTTCCCTGAATTCCCTCTTTCGTTCCCTTCGTCCTTACTTCTTCTTCCTTCCTCTTTTTGATCCAATTGACCTGATCTGTTCCCTATCCCTCCATCTTTCTTTCCTTCCTTTTCCCTTCCTTCTTTCCACAATCCTTTTTTCCCTCCCTTCCTTCCTTTCTTTCTTCCTTTTTGACCCAATTGACCCCATCTGTTCCCTCCCTCCTTCTATCTTTCCTTCCTTTTTCCCCTTCCTTCTTTCCTCCCACCTTTCCATTCTTCCTTCCTTCCTTGAACAAATCTGTTCCCTCCCTCCATCTTTCTTTCCTTCCTTTTCCTTTCCTTCTTTCCCAACCCAGTCTCACAGCAAAACGTGTCATGACTACGTTGGTCCACACTAAGAAACGTAGCAATTTTACATTTTGGCCTCTTAAAATGTGAAATGTAAACGTAATCGAGGCCCATGCATTTTAATAGGACGTCACGTGACTTTCAGGTTTTCGGCTGTGGAAGAAAAAGAAAATGGCTGCCATTCCTTTGATTTTCGGTATAAAATGCAATATTTTAACATAGTTTCTGCATAAAATGTCATTTTGATGACATTTCTAGCGAGAAATATGCATCTTATTTTCATAATCTCCTGTCAGTGAATGTATATGATGTCTACTTTTTTCGTTTTGACAACGATTTTTTCAGCTCCTGTAATAATTGTAAGTATTAAACGTTTTTTTTGTTTTTATGTTGTTGCTTTCCTGGTTGTTTTAAAAGCTATTTTAGGAACGCACTTTTTTTTCATTATTGTGGTAGCGTTTGGTCCATTTTTTAATCTTTACCGTTGTATTTCTTCAATTAATATGTATGATATTACGAAGATTGCTCAGATTTCCATCGTTACTATGGTTACGCTCAGCTGTTTCTCTGTGACCGACGTAGCTTCCGGCAATGACGTCATCGCCTCACCGGCAGCTTCGTTCAGGTAACGTAAACAACATGCAAAATTGGGATTTAATAAGAAATACTTCAAGCTATTTTGCCTCCAAACCAGCCAGTGTCGTCAACCACAAACTAAGCTTAAGAGGTGTGGTTGATCAAAGTTTCCAAAGTGGCTGACTTTACTATAGCTGCACTTACTGTTTGACATTTAGATGAATAATTAGGCTAACATCGCTAAGCTAACCTGGCTATGCCCAGCTCTCACTGTAATTGTATCACTGTTTTTCAGAGAACAGGTAACATAATGGCTTCAGATTAAGCTGAGTTCGACAAGATGCTCAGTAAAACGAAGAGCCTAACACAAAGGTCATTTTAATATTTTATTCCATGCCTGGGCATCAGATATTATGATGCATACCAACATTACAGAAATTATTTGTGCAGGAAGTCTGTGTGGTTAACTGCATTACTTTGATTATATTTAGGTCAAAAAGGAAGACAATCAAAGCGCATCAGACCTGCCACAATGAAGAAAACCTGATGAGGATGGCAAGAAACATTAGGGCCCAAATCATTAGGCCCCCATCATCAAACTCACATGGTTAGTTAAAAGTTCAACTTTAAATAGTGTACAAAATCTTTGCAGATGTGAATGTATTTAAATTTGTGAGTGATTAGCAAGGCTTTGCGGAAAAAGTACACTCCAGTTGACCAAATCATTGCTCTGCACCTGTAGTGGACAGTAGGGCAACAATCTAGCAGTAGTGTACTCATTCACATTTTAAAAGTTGATTTAATTTACATGGACGCAATTCTGATACTCTGTTGGCACTCTGAACTTTGTCTTTTCAGCTGGACAGGCCAGATCAGTTCATCTCTGTGTCCTGGACGAGACCGTTGTGAAGATGCCTGATGAGTAAGAGGCAGGACTTGGTATGTGATCAAAAAATGTGTGCATCATTCTTATTGTGGTAGAAAAACATCTTGTTAGGATTTCTATTTGGATGATCTATGTGTGGATGTACCAATCCAAGCTCAGTGCAGCATCACACATGCTCTCATTCACCAATCATATTTCCAACACACGCAACACAACACCATCTGAGAACTCTCGCCTAAGCTTCATATGAATGCTGGCAGACAACAGAGAATGCCAGGGTGGGCTAGCTTACAGTATACAACATTTACAATTACCACCTTTTTATTCTACATATAAGTATAATTTAAATTATTCTGTAAACAGACTGGCAGGGTGTGTTTGGACAGATTTTTACTAGAGTTTTATGAAGTGGTTGATAAGCTCTTTCAAGGTGGCCAAGCTGTGCGCAGAATAGCAATTCACCTGTCCAGCCTGCTCTCCACAAATGTTATGTTTGGCTGTGGATGGAAACAGGAAGCACTCGCCTTTCAAAAAGGATGAACAGTCAGATTATATTTCAACTGTGAGTTCTTAAGGTATTCATTTTCAACCTTACACTTCATATTGTCATGTATTTTCTCCAGCTCTGAGGAAGGGGGCTACTTTGACGGGTGCTTCTCTGCAATGATGATGACTTCCAAATGAGGGTCAAGCATGTACAGTAAGTATTTTTTGTGTATTTTCCACATAGATTCTCATTGAACTTCTTCTGCTTGAAAGTTTATTATTAAAATAACATTAGAAGCTTTTTGTCTTTGTAGGCACCAGGAAAAGGCATTTGTGGTCAGTCTCAGTTGAATGCAGCAAAGGCGAGGACAACTAGGGGAGTAGCTCCAGCCTTGATGAGCAGGTATGTATCAGTTAGCTATGCCATCATGGCATTATTCTTTATGCTCTAAATATGTACAGGCAAGTATTATAACATTCTTATTCTTGTTGATATAGTTCTCAACTATATTCTCCTAAATCCATGCAACCAACATGTTTCACTGTTTCCACACATCAGCTGACTGACACTATAGGCCCAGTTCCAATCCGCCCCCTAAAGACTCAACCCTGAACCCTCACTGACTTAAGTGACAGAGTGTGAGAGTCTGTGAGGGTCCAGATGCTGTAAACGTGAATGGAACAGCACTCACCCACTCTCACAACACGTTACCTTGACATCAAAATGTTGTTACTGTACTTTCAACACACACAAGGTGTGTGAGGCGGACGGACTCAAAACAATATGTTCCTGGATCAAATCATCATCAATAATCACAAACTGCACACATTAATACTGACAGTAAACTTATTTTTTCTTGCTCCATTAAAGCAGAAGTAAGTGATATATTTGTGTTAATATAAGTCTTAAATAGTTATATCTTCCGACAGCAATCACTTACATAGAGTGTTTGGACTGAAACACGGGTCTGTCAGTCCCTCTGCTCTGCTCTGAGCCGAAGAGAAAACATTTATCGTATCCTACAGTTTTTATCCAATGAGGAGAGAGAACGGCATGCAGGGCTGTGTGTGCAGCCAAGGGACGCGCCTGAATGTGGTGACGTAGGGACGAGGACTGTTATGGTTCGTTTAAGGAAACTCGTATTTTTCCGACCTGTGAAGTCGTACCAGTTCGATCTGGTACGAGTTCACCGGTCGGAAGTTACGAGTGGCCGTTATAGTGACTTTCACAGGTAAAACAGGTCGGAAAAACACGAGTTGGTTGCCTGGAACGCTACAAAGTCGTAAGTTGTGACTTGAAGCTGTAATTTACGATTTCAAAAGCCTGCCTGGAACGCAGCATTAGTGAAAACGACCGGACCACTTACTTCTGCTTTAACAACAAAAAGAGACCAGTGGAGCTCTCTCTGACTACGTTTATTTATTTACTTTTTTTTTTTTTAACACTCGCATTCCGACGGCATCCCACAAATTTGACTTCACAACGCTATGAACTTTGGGTAATTCCCTTACACTAAGTCAGCATCGGTGCTGACTTAGTGTAAGGGGGCAAAAAGGGCTCATTCACTGACTTACTAACTTGATGATCTGACAATGGAACAGCCCTCACAGACTCACGAACCCGTGAATGCGCCTCTAAGTCAGTGTGTCCATAAGAGGTTGGTTTGGAATTGGACCATACTCTTCTCTCCAAGTTATTTTGCACTTCATCTATTCACAACTGTACTACACTTGAATGCAAATGAGTGTAATTGATCAAGGTTTCACTAACTCACTTTCACAGACTAACAAAAACCCTGCAGTTGAATGAATTCATCTATTGGGCTCTTTTTTTGAAACTACAATATTAGCTTCATCTTTTTTGTGTGACTGTTAATATGTTTGCCATCAGTACAACAACAGTTACTGCTATTAATGCTGTACGCAACTATAATAAGTGAAGCCTGCCCGGAATGCAGCCACCTGACTGCCATGAAGTCCTTGTTGTCTGTGCTCCATACCAAGGCATATGGCATCAAGTGCAAGATCATTTTATTTATTATTTGTTTCATTGCCAATTATGGTGATATTTAACAGTTCATATTAGCTTTAATTTTATTATGTTTACATAATTGGATTGAATTCTGCAACCCATAAGACACAAGGTAATACATGGTTTATCATTATTGAAGGTGAAAGACAGCATGTTAAATGCAGTCATTGGAAAGTTTCAAGTCCAGTAAGCGTGCTGGATTACAACGCTCAAACAAACAGATGAATGTTACACTCAGACTCAGACTAATGATGTGCACTGTGTTCCTTAAATTACAGATAAAGTGGGGAGCAGACAACCAGGATGGAGCTGGATCTACGTTGGGGGAGGAGATGGGCAACTCTTTCCTCTCAGGGACTGCCATTAACACTAAGGTCATGAGTACAGGAGGTTTGTTTTAGGCTTTTACATATTGTTATGATTTACGTTTCACTACATTTTAGCATTACATGACTATTGTATTTCAGGTATTTTAGTGGAATATTATTCTGACTATATTGTTGTTAGTTATACTAAAACAGTTAAAAGTGACCAACAGGTGCTCATGAAAGTCTTTAGCTTCTCTTTGCACCAGACACACCAGCATCTCCACAGGCAAAGGCAAAGCCTAGAGACCCACAAGGAGGAGATAAATTAATCAAATCTTGTGAAACAGATCAGGCCAGGTGTATAGGGCTTTGTTTATTTCGTGACCATTTTTTATCACCACAGTACTGTTGGGTTGTAGTCAACGACAAAGTAGATTAAAAGTGTTTCCTCAAAACTGTAAAGTTTAGTACTTCCTATTGCTTGTTGTGAACTGTTTTCTTCTCTGTATACTGTACAACATCTATGTCCCGTCTGGCCATCATGGGTGTGGGATCCCTCTGCTGCTCATCCTGGAGTTTCTCCTGTTTTTTTCTCTCTGAAGTTTTTCCTCAGTGGATGTGAGGGTCTAAGGGCAGAGGATGTTGTTATCATGCTATGTAAATACCTTGGAGACAAAGTGTTTGTAAAAACGGGCTAAACGGGCTATACAGATAAACCTGCCACTAAATGTGTATGTGTGTATATGTGTAGATGGTCTTACTTAACCATGTTTTATTCTAGTTGTAAAAATCTGTGTATGTATTCTTTCTCTGTAGTATGAAAAGGACTACATCTTTAAGTTTTGTTTTTACCACACTGTGTTATAAAATGACAATTAAATGAATTCAAATCAAATGACCTTGATTCCTTCACTTCTTGACCCTGCAAATGTACAGACACGTTAGTATTTAAAACACAATTTTCTTTTTATCACCATATTCCATCATATATATTTATAATTTCATTGACAATAGGCTACACTTAAATCTGCAATCTTTTGAGTTATTGTTCACCATATTGCATTGGATAGATGTAGCCATGTTTTATTGATATAGTAGCTAGGCTAATATATCCTCCACTAGCCTACTTCCTGTAACCCCTCTGTTGTGTGCCTTGGACACCTTGGGCTGCGTTCAATAGCCCAATGCTCTAATACAAGCTAAACTACAGTAAAATTGCTAAGACTATTAACCCATCTGGTTGCATATTTTTGAAGCCACATTTTATGTACACACTGTGCAAACAACACTCTCACTTTATAGTAACAAAAATGTGTTGAGGAATGATACTCGGGTGTTCCGTTTTGAAACGTTGCCTAATCCTATTGCCTTTGAACGCATCCCGTTCAGACCGCGAAACAGCGTGGTAGAAATCACGTCTAAACTAGCACTAATACATTACTATTTTTATATTTTATAACATACCATCTCTCACGACATAAACATATATGTCATGGTTATGCGTTTTTTGTTGAATAAGGAGCGAATAGACGCTTTCTGAACCCTAGTGTGACAACCCCAACCCTAACCCAGGAGAACGATACAAGAACTACATGTTGCCATAGTGACACGTTGACTGTATGTGCGCTCCGCCATGTTGGTTGTAGTTCTAATGTGTTTTCCCTATTATGTTCATCTAAGACCAGGAACATTGTAATCTTTTTATAGGTTTTCTGGGGTGCGGAGCACATCTGTTTGGTCAGATTTGATGTATTTTCCTGTTAAAATGGAGAAAATGTGTTTTGTGCCATATTTGACCCTACTTTTTGACCCCTCCTGCTGGTTTGCCATTGGACCTGATAGTAGAGGTCAAGAGCTTTCCAAAAATGTGTATAACTTGTCTGTAGCATAATTTGTTGCTGTTCTATAAGCCTTCAAAAGTGTGTCAGGATCAAGGTTCAAAGGTCACTTGTGGGGAGCAAGAGCTGACCTAAGTTTTAATACTGACACATGTTACTCCCTAGGTCAAGACCTTTCCAACGATGTCTTCATTGTTGTCCTACGACAAAGTTTAATTTCATCTTGCTTGGAAGTCACAGTTCTTTCAGATGTACTTTCCTAGACCCTTTTTAGGGCCAAACTGGATGAAATCAGTCAAACATGTTTTCAGGGGTAGTGAGTGGCCAAAAATTGTTCAAGATGTTGGTGTCTGACTTATACACTGTTAGACTTTAAAATTTTGACCAGTTTAGACTCATTTTCCTCATAATCTACATCTACACACAGGTCAGACAAGGACGACCAGCTGTCCTCTCTCTAATTAGGATGCCCTGACTCTGAGAAAGGAGGTCAGCAGCAGAGAACAAAACTTTAAATAGCCTAACTAATCATTCTATACAATTTTCCCACTTGCCCTGACAAAAAAAATCTCAATTTCTGTTATAAATCTACACCAAATTGATACTGAAGTTTTGATTTGTGTTAGCCCCTCCCCCAAATTTAGGATATGTTACAGTCTTACAATCACAAGTGCACTGTATGTTGGATGGGATACCCCTCCTCCCCAAGTATTTAAAAATTGATTACATAACTCTGTTATAAGTCTGTTATAACACCTTATTCTATAATGGCTGAAAGCCATATGGTCTCCTTACCTTCCTTTTCTCCAAGGCATTAGTGAAAGTGATTGCGGTTTCGTTTGTACAACACACACACACACAGGCTTGTTCTTGTTCAGAAACCATTGTTTTTGGCTACAGTAATTGTCAGTATTGCAGTGGCTGTGTTTGGGAAGTTGGATCACTGTTGAAATATCCTCTGGCCATGAAGCAGTCAGTCGTGTTGGTTGAATGAGATCAGCCGTTCCTTCTTGGTCTTCTCTTCTTCCACTGATGGACTTGTCAAGATGGGCTTATATGCAAATGCTCATAAAAACGAAATCTGAAAGATGACAGTCTAGGCAACCTTTATTTAACACATACTACAAGGTAAACTGTACTCTGGAGAACATAGTGTTTCAAATGTACTACATTTCTTCAATTAACAGGCATGCATATTTTCCATTCGGGTTGATGAATGCAGATACTTTTATTTTGTTATCTGTGGGAAGAGATTTTCAAACATGAATACAGTATACAACTGATGAACTCATGGACTACTTTTTCAAAGATGATTAGAAGGACAAAAACACACAACTGTACAATTGGATAAGCATAACTAACCAATCTATCAACTAATCCACCACTCAATCATTCATAACAATGTAACTATAATCATTAACCACATAATTGTACATTGTTTTAAGCTGTTTGTGTGGCACCCAGAAATCTCTCCATCAGGTTGCTACGAGAAAGAAGACATGGAAAAAAAGAAAAATTCTTTTTAGTAACAGTTGCTTTAGTATCAATGAATCATAAACTAAATTCACAGGGACATGTTGAACATGACATGTACACTTTTAGAAATACTGTGTGGTTTTACTTGCATTCAATGTTGATTGGTAACTACAGTGTCCTGAACTATATCTGTTACTCCAGCATGAATGTTCACCCTGTTACCCAGCATCCTCTCATACAGCTACACTTCATGGCAAAGTTGTGCAGAATTTGAGATCAATCAATCAATCAATTTGTTTATTTCGGGCATGTCAATTTAAATAATCATCATCACACTTCATCTTAGTTCAAATAATACAATACACATGGCCGAAAGGGAAAGCGGGAGAAGCAAAAGCTTATCTAGTCATTTGTGGTAATGCATCTATGATGACACAACATACATACTGTACCTCTTCGAGCAGGGCAGCCATTTCACCGTCACCTCCCTTAAACCCCTGAAAAACAAACAATAACCAAAATGACTGAAAATTAATACAAAAAATAAGCAGAAATAATAATCTATAATAATATCTATTATAACCAACATAACATAACATCTTAACTTTAAACTGTGTGTGGTGAAATGGTGATTATAGAACGTTTGCAGTCAATCTGTAGGGGAGATTTAGGAGGAAGGCATCATTTCATGGAATTTGTGAAGTAAGAACCACATGGGTAAAACAGTTAGACATCTATGTCCGAAAAACCATTTTTTAATCTCGAAAGTGAATTTTTGTCAATCACAAGTTTCATGAGAATTGTGTTTCGATCAAAAGAGATGATTATAAATGTGTTGTATGCATCAGTTGAACCTTTTTAGCTGTGGGAAGTAATAAAGTCAATATGGTAGCTGTGGGGTACGTTGTGTCACCTGCCCCATACACTAAATGAATGTATTTTTATATTTTTCCTTTTTTTAGTTCAGTTGAGAGAGACAGGAAATGGGGAGGGAGAGAGAGAGGGGGAATGCCATGCAGGAAAGGACTGCCCGATGCGGGATTCGAACCGGGGCCGCCTGCAGTGAGGACTGTAGCCTCTATATATGCTCACTTGATGCTCCTAAATGAATGTATTTTGTCTTTATTTGTCCTGATTACTAAATCAGGATTCTGGATGTTTATGATTACAGTAAGTACGCTGCTGAAAACAAGCTGCTGTTTATGGTGAGCCATGTATTACTTTAAAAGAGAAAGATGAAGGATTCTTCCCAAGATGCAATGTAATCACAAACTCCCCAAAGCTCAGTGAGTTGGTGGCTCAGCAGCAGGTCCCTGCAGTTTGTGTTCACCTGCCACCTGGACAGGTGGAATATGAAGTAGAGGGGGAGGTGGGAGCTGGTGGGGGTCGGGGGGGATGGGCTCAACTTAGATGCGCCTATGCTCAACTTGCCCAATTCTCATCTACATGGTGAATGTGTATATTAAATGGTTCATGTAGCCTACATAAAACCCTGAAAAGATGAGAAGTGTTGGTAGAAGCCCTTGTAATATCTGCACACTAGTACACAGTATTCCACTAAAAACAACAGAAACAACAACCACCACAAGGACAACTTACTTTGGTAATCCTTTGCCCCACAATCTTGGAATAAGGGAAGCTCTACAGGTTTATGTGGACGTCACAGTCTGGAAATGAGTGAAAGTTTGTAAGTTTAGCATAAAAGCACAAAAAGCTAAATTACTGAAATGACTAAAACACTTGTTTTGATAGAGACATCCATGAAAGACATGAATACATATATTAATACTTAGAAAAGACTTATACTAATAATTTTTGAGCAATTCTTAATGTTAGTGATGCTATCTACATAATGGATGTGTGTGAATGCATATACACCTGCCTGCCTGTACATGTGCATCCCTGTATACAAGATCTTGACCCTTGATCAACACTGATTTTCATTCAAGTGTAGTACAGTTGTTAACAGATAAAGTGCTAAATAACTTGGAGAGAAGAGTATAGTGTCAGTCAGCTGAAAGTGCTGAAACAGTTACAGTTACCTCTCACTTGATGCCATATGCCTTGGCATAAAGCACAGACAACAAGGACATCATGGTGGTCAGGTGGCTGTATTCAGGGCAGGCTTCACTTATGTAGGACCAGTACTTGCCAACTACGTCCATACAGAAGACTGGAGGACTTGAGAACATGGGATATGCGAAGATCTCTCCCCTGTAGGATTGCATACAGCATTAATAGCAGTTCTTGTTGTACTGATGGTGAAAATATATTAACAGTCACACAAAAAAGATAAAGTAAAATTGCAGTTAAACTCTTATTGTCTTCTTTCAAAAAACAAACAAACAAAACAAAACCAAAAGCCCAATAGAAATAATCATTCAACTGCAGGGTTTTTGTTAGTCTGTGAAAGTAAGTTAGTGAAACCTTGATCAATTACACTAATTTTCATTCAAGTGTAGTAAAGTTGTGAATAGATGAAGTGCAAAATGACTTGTAGAGAAGAGTGTAGTGTGTCAGTTGAAACAGTGAAACATGTTGGTTGCATGGATTTAGGAGAATGTAGTTGAGAACTATATCAACAAGAATAAGAATGTTATAATACTTGCCTGTACATATTTAGAGCATAAAGAATAATGCCATGATGGCATAGCTAACTGATACATACCTGCTCATCAAGGCTGGAGCTACTCCCCTAGTTGTCCTCGCCTTTGCTGCATTCAGCTGAGACTGACCACAAATGCCTTTTCCTGGTGCCTACAAAGACAAAAAGCTTCTAATGTTATTTTAATAATAAACTTTCAAGCAGAAGAAGTTCAATGAGAATCTATGTGGAAAATACACAAAAAATACTTACTGTACATGCTTGACCCTCATTTGGAAGTCATCATCATTGCAGAGAAGCACCCGTCAAAGTAGCCCCCTTCCTCAGAGCTGGAGAAAATACATGACAATATGAAGTGTAAAAATGAATAACTACAATGTGATCTGATGTAACAAACAAGAACTGGCGGTTGAAATATAAACTGACTGTCCTTGAAAGAGCTTATCACCCACTCCATAAAACTCTAGTAAAAATGTGTCCAAACACACTTTAGCCAGTCTGTTGACAGAATAATTTAAATTATACTTATATGTAGAATAAAAAGGTGGTAATTGTAAATGTTGTATACTGTAAGCTAGCCCACCCTGGCATTCTCTGTTGTCTGCCAGCATTCATATGGACCTTAGGCGAGAGTTCTCATGTGTTGCATGTGTTGGAGTATGATTGGTGAATGACAGCACCGGTGTGATGCTGCACTGAGCTGTGGCTTAAATCAGGCCCTGTAAAAATCACATTCTAAATGAAGTATCATGGTGATGTTGAGGTGTGCAGGCCTATGACTGGTATACTACAGACTTAAGAAAGCTTCTTGGATTGGTACATCCACATAGAAATGCTAACATGATGTTTTTCTACCAAAATAAGAACAATGATGTACAACGGTCTCCTCAGGGACACAGAGATGAACTGATCTGGCCCATGCGGCTGAAAAGACAAAATTCAGAGTGCCAAGTATCAGAATGGCGTGAATGAAATGAACGTTTAAAATGTGAATGAGTTCACTGCTGCTCAGATTGTTGCCCTGCTGTGAACAGTACTTTTTCCACAAAGCCTTGCTAATCATTCACAAATTTAAATCCATTCACATCTGCAAAGATTTAGTACACTATTTAAAGTTGAATTTTTAACTAACCACATTGAGTTTGATGACTGGTAGCCTACCTGATGATTTGGGCCCTAATATGTCTTGCCATCTTCATCACATTTTCTCCATCGTGGCAGGTCTGATGCCTTTGATTGTCTTCTTTTTTGACCTAAAAAAGCACAATATAATAAATGCAGTTAACCACACAAACTTCCTGCACAAATCATTTCTTTATGTTTGTTATGCATCATAATATCTGATGCCCAGGCATGGAATAAGATATTAAAATTAGCCTACCTTTGTGTCAGGCTCTTCATTTTACTGAGCATCTCGTCGAACTCAGCTTCAGCTAAAGCCATTGTATTATCTGTTATCTGTAAAACAGTGATAAAACTACAGTGAGAGCTGGCCAGGTTTAGCATAAATGTTAGCCTAGCCTAGCTATGCTAACCTAATCATCATCATCAATCATCTAAATGTCAAACAGTAAGTGCAGCTATAGTAAAGTCAGCCACTTTGGAAACTTTGATCAACCACACCTCTTAAGCTTAGTTTGTGGTTGACGACACTGGCTGGTTTGGAGGCAAAATAGCTTGAAGTATTTCTTATTAAATAGCAATTTTGCATGTTGTTTACGTTACCTGAACGAAGCTGCCGGTGAGGCGATGACGTCATTGCCGGAAGCTACGTCGGTCACAGAGAAACAGCTGAGCGTAACCATAGTAACGATGGAAATCTGAGCAATCTTCGTAATATCATACATATTAATTGAAGAAATACAACGGTAAAGATTAAAAAATGGACCAAACGCTACCACAATAATGAAAAAAAAGTGCGTTCCTAAAATAGCTTTTAAAACAACCAGGAAAGCAACAACATAAAAACAAAAAAAAACGTTTAATACTTACAATTACTATTACAGGAGCTGAAAAAATCGTTGTCAAAACGAAAAAAGTAGACATCATATACATTCACTGACAGGAGATTATGAAAATAAGATGCATATTTCTCGCTAGAAATGTCATCAAAATGACATTTTATGCAGAAACTATGTTAAAATATTGCATTTTATACCGAAAATCAAAGGAATGGCAGCCATTTTCTTTTTCTTCCACAGCCGAAAACCTGAAAGTCACGTGA
>NC_140926.1:25572303-25801573 GCF_045865225.1 Trachurus japonicus
AATCCCTTTTCCCTACATCTTTCTTTCCTTCTTTTTCCTTTCCTGAACGAATCTGTTCCCTCCCTCCATCTTTCTTTTCCCTTCCTTCTTTCCACAATCCCTTTTCCCTCCATTCCTTCCTTTCTTTCTTCCTTTTTGACCCCATCTGTTCCCTCGCTCCTTCTATCTTTTCTTGATTTTTCCCCTTCCTTCATTCCTCCCATCTTTCCCTTCTTCCTTCCTTCTTCTTCCTTCCTTGAACAAATCTGTTGCCTCCCTCCATCTTTCTTTCCTTCCTTTTTCCCTTCATTCTTTCCACAATCCCTTTTCCCTCCCTACCTTCCTTTCTTTCTTCCTTTTTGACCCAATTGACCCCATCTGTTCCCTCCCTCCTTCCATCTTTCCTTCCTTTTCCCCTTTCCTTCTTTCCCCCCATCTTTCCCTTTGTCCTTCCTTCCTTCCTTCCTTGACCCAGAAGGACAACAGCAGGGTTAAACTCACTCTATAGATAGATAAATAGATAGATAGATGTCTCATCTCACCATGAATAAACAAAAATAAATAATAATAAAAAAAAGAACAAACCTATTTGCATCATTGGATGATGAAGTGAAACTACATCAAAGTTTGAACATAAGACAAATAATGACCTCAGGTGCCAAGAATTTTTATTTTATTGTTGTTTTCTTGTGATAACTAGCTTAGGCTACTTATTTTTTTGTTATGGTGTAAAACACAATTTGTTTTCATTCATTTATTATCTAACAGAAGACTTTTGTTGGTTTGTAACACAGAAAGTCACATTTGTACTGATGTAATGTGCTGGCAGCAGGGTTGCCAATATTGTTAGTTTACAGTTTACTACTGTTATCTATTTTACAGTATGTTACTGTGATAATACCATGCACTGAATTACAGTTCAATGTTCTTGATTTTTTTTTCTAGTCTGGATTTTTTTTACGTCCTTAGGACCTCTAAAATAAAGATTTTGATGATCCCCAGAACAAAACCTGTCCAAAAAGTATTTTCGTCAATGTTTTCTTACCCTACCTGAATGCAGGATTGCTGCCAGGAATGCTGTTCAGACTGTCTTTCAAAGGCTGTAGCACACTCAAATTTTGAGTGAGCTCAAAGTTAGATACCCATGTATTCAAGACAACCTCAGGTTTCCAGTGTGACCTGGTCAGGAAGAGGGCTAAAAACCTCGTGATTTAAAGTCAGATGAAAATGTTGTGAGGGAAAAACAGCCATCACCATTTTTATAAAGGTCCCTTGACCTGTCACCTCAACATATGTGAATGGTTATAGGCCTCCCCTATTACTGTAACTCCAACACAATTACACACCAGAGTGTCGCACTCACCTGCAAATCCAGGACTCAGAACTGCTGTTGTGAAGACAGGAACATCACATCACTCAGTGAGCCCTTTAAGCTCAACTATCCAAAACTGCAAAATTGGACAAGCCACCATTTTGTCACAACCATTAAGCAGGCATGACAAAGAAAGCAGGAGGCAACACAATTAGTTAAAGCAGAAGTAAGCCAAATGTTTGTGTTAATATAAGTCTTAAATAGTTCTATCTTCCGACAGCAATCACTTCTATAGAGTGTTTGGTCTGAAACACGGGTCTGTCAGTCACTCTGCTCTGCTGTAAGCCGAGGAGAAAACTTTCCTTGTATCCTACAACCTTTATCCAATGAGGAGAGAGAACGGCATAAAGGGGCGGTCCTCTCTGTGTGTGCAGCCAAGGGATGCGTGTGAATGTGGTGACGTAGGGACGAGGGCGATGACTGCTAACTCCATCTGCTGACAGGAAGTTAGCCAAAACCACCGGATCGCTTACTTCTGCTTTAACTAAAACTAAAAATGCTTAGGTCAATTCAAAACTGAAAAATGCTGCGAGGTGTGGATGGAAGTGAGTCAGGCGGCATTCACCTTCATTTCATGAAGCATGCTGGGATACCTGATGTCAATGTAAGCGATCATGCAGCATTCTGATATGTTGTTGCTTAGTGAGGCTTCACCTTAAACTAGCTAGCCTTTATCTCCAGCTTTGTATACCAGCAGGTGTTCCTGTGGTGTTTACTAGTCCAATGTGCCTAGACCTCATGGGGGTTATTGTTGCCACACCGGGGCAATACAAGATAAGTTTGAAACCTTTATCTTTCAAACACCATAGATATTTTCAATGTTCGTCTGTTTCTGTCCCTGTATATGATTTATTTTAAAGAGGTTTCAGACGATCTTCCACAAGCCCTTTAAAAAGCAGCTGATTGGCTAAGGAGAGCTCTGCCTCCCCCTATTGGTACAAGTGGTTTTGCCCTACCTACAATTTGGTGTGGACCTTTCTGAGGTGTATTCTGATGCTGATTTCCCTCAGTGTGCAGTGTACAGGTTTCAGGTTGCCCCAGCGTCCTAGAGGGGAGAACACTGATTATTTTTTCACATGTTTGAAACCTTACGTTATATATTTGGTGATATTTTTATTGATTCAAGTTTGGCATTGTGTATCATGCATTTTCTGTGTTACAAACTCAACTAAAATTTCTGCTTTACAGAAATTTTAGTTTCTGCTTTACAGAAATTTTAGTAAGGCCTGTCAAAGTCACTAGATGGCACTGTTGTGACATTTATTTCTCCCCAAATGTGGCAGTAAACACGTTTTGTCCCTTGCAGGACACTATATTTTCAAATGTGCTTTGCAATGGACAGAGAGCAGAGTAATAGTTTTCCCCTTTTACAGGATAAACCCAAGCACCTTGGCGCTGAACAGCTGAATACAGTGTCAGGTGGATCCTGCCCCCTTTTCAGGAACAACCTATCATTGCTGCTTTGTAAGAGTGTCATACCCCCCTGAGACTACATTCTTATGACATAAGGCTTATTTCTAACTATCAGCTGACTCTCTCTGCACCTGCACCCAGGTGCAATGAGCTTGTCTTACTCCTGTCCTGTATACAAGGTTGCAGCTTGTGGACCTTTAACCTTCCTGAGCAGATTAAAAACATCTCTGCCTTATTCAGTTCATTTTCAGCAGTCACAGACATTGCCATTATATAATGTTTAAGGCTTAACTCTCAACAATCAGTTTATTGTTAACTTATATTATAAAACCCATAACATCAGCCAGTATGAAGAGATCCCTCTCCAAGCTGCTGGTACAGGATCTCTGCATTTAATTACAGCAACCAAAACACATTACAAGTGTTTGGCACTGACTGTTCCCATAGATAAGGTGACAAATAAAAAATTGGGAAGTATTTTGGATTTTTAAATTAAAGGGTCCCAACCCTCTATAGACTTTAAACTTTAGGGGATTTTCCTGTTTTGTTGTTTGTCTGTTTTTGCCTTCACAGTTTGTTATCTGTGGGTCTGTGGTTTTACATTGTGGTAATTACACCATCTAGTGGAGTATCTACTGTATATGTCCACACTCCCTCTATAGGCCACCTGTTCTGAGTATAAGGTCCCTCTTTGTGGAAGACAGATATTAAGGGGTTTGACCATGTGATGAAGGTTTGAGGCTGAAACATGTTCCAGTTTATTGGTTTTTAAGGTCTCACGTTACCATGCTGTTACAATAAGGGCTTTTTAATAGTTTTAAAAGGAAGTGCCTTGGAGTTTGTTTGTTTTCCCATTATTTCTAGGTTTGTGAGAGATTCTACTTAAGAGCCAGGGATGACTGACAATATGACGTTATGCTCAGGCCTTGTTTCTTTAGCTGTGTTTAGTTTATCCCTTGTTAAAGAACACTGATCCATCCATCCATCTTCCTCTGTGAACACCTTTGGCAACAGGACAAGGCATTTTGTGTATGAGTGAGCATGACAGCTAATATGAATTATTACTTACTCAGCCAATGACATTATAGATCATTATTAGATACATAACTGCAGTTGTGGAGCTGCTGTGTCTGATAGTGGATAGAAACATATGCCAATCTTAGATATTAGCATCATTAGGGTATTACTGTAAATTACAGTGGCAAGAAAACTCTTATCAAATGAGTATTCATATTTTTGAGTCATTTATATACTTCATATATCTGAGGGAAACAGTTTGTTACTCAGGCAGTGTGACACACTCCTTTTGTCAAAATAAAACATTATCCCATCATGTTTTGTCAAGTTTGGCCAATACATAAATCAGTGCAGTTACCAAGAAGAGACATTTACATGGGTCATTGTATAAGTTATATGAAGAAATTTCACGGATCTGCTTAATTTCAATTTAATTCAAAATAAAATCTGAATGTCTTTTTGAAATGAGCCTGAATGTTCAGTTTAAACAGTTAATCTCTACCGGTTTCAAGATGCAACTTGATCCAGATCCAAGAGGGAAGATGCTTGCTAAAAATTCAGACACTGCACTGAGTACTGGGCAGAGGTCCATGTGATGCCTCCCCTTCTATGAATGAGCTGCTGCCCCTGTAGTGAAATGATCCATGTTATGATTCATATCCATATAGTCAGACTCTTTGACTCTTGACTGTCTCTGTCCTGCTGAAGGTCCAGGCCTGTCACAGAACCAAAACCCTGACTTCACTGGTCTGGGGACAACAAATCCCAGAGTTCTCTGTTGGGACACCATCATGACTGCGTAAATCCAGAACAGCTGTATGCCCCAGCCCCCAGCCCGTGATTGAAAGTGTGTGTGTGTGTGGGTCTGTATTTGTGTGTGTGTGCGTGTTGTGTGCGTGTTTTGGAGCAGGGTGGGGGTTGTTAATCTGTGTGGGCGGGGTCTGATGTGTCAGACCAATAATCCATCTGAACAACAGACTGGACAAGAGAGAGACAGAGAGAGAAAAAAAACCGAAAGATATTTTTATAAAAGTACTTTAAGCGTCATCATCTTCATCTTCATCTTCAACACTGAGCTGTGTTTACACCTGTACAGGTAAAACCTTAGTTTGTATTAATGTACTTTACGGCTCCATGTGTGTGTGTCTACCAGTGATGTTGCTCTTTCATGTCATCGTATCTGTTCTCCATCATCACCATCATCGTCGTCATCATCATCATCATCATCATCACTACATCCTTTTAGATATTCATGTTTATTCAGATTTCGACAGTAACTCTTTTAACAGTGTACTAGTTTGTTTATGAATCAGGCTCTAGTGAACATTGTAACTGGTTCTTACTGGTTTTGAACTGTAGGATGAAAACATGGCTGACCAACAGAGAAACTAAACAGGCTACTGAGTTTGTACATGATGCAGGGGTGTGATGGAGATTTGTCTGGCAAAGCTGAAGTGTTAACTGTACTTTTATCATGGATTCACATGAAGATAATCAATTTTCAAAATACTACCAATACAGAAATACTTGCACAAAATAAATTAACCTGTTGCCATCTTCTTCCTTCTCCTCTTTTTCGGCCTCCATCTTTATGGATAACTTCTTTTGTCAAATTTGCTGGTGAGTAACACACTTTGATTGATTTCATCGATTTCCTCTTCCTGAATTGATCTGGTACAGATGAATAATAACAGTTAGGTAAACTTTAACGAAGATATAGAAATCAAACAGTAGCTGTTCTGAACCAAACTGAAATCAAACAAACTTTGTCGCATTAATGATTTTAAAACATTCATGACATGCCATTAGCCTACTGTCATTATGTCATCAAATAACACTGGACTATGTCTGTGTTATTAATCAACATGCTTCATTATTAAAAGACAGTTCACTTGCAGAGTCTGACAGATTAATACGTCCATTTAATGTAGGACTTAAAATAAAAACAGATAAACTGAGGGAACATTAGATTAAGTGTGTGAGTAGAAGACATCAGAGTCATCACTTATGTTGTATACACAAAGAAGCTAAAATACAGTTTAAAGCAGAAGTAAATTGAATATTTGTGTTAATATACGTCTTAAATAGTTCTATCTTCCGACAGCAATCACTTATATAGAGTGTTTGGTCTGAAACACGGGTCTGTCAGTCACTCTGCTCTGCTGTAAGCCGAGGAGAAAACTTTCTTTGTATCCTACAACCTTTATCCAATGAGGAGAGAGAACGGCATAAAGGGGCGGTCCTCTCTGTGTGTGCAGCCAAGGGATGCGCGTGAATGTGGTGACGTAGGGACGAGGGCGGGGACTGCTAACTCCATCTGCTGACAAGAAGTTAGCCAAAACCACCGGACCGCTTACTTCTGCTTTAATGTAGGACTTAAAATAAAAACAGATAAACTGAGGGAACATTAGATTAAGTGTGTGAGTAGAAGACATCAGAGTCGTCACTTCATACACAGAGTAGCCTACCACAGTTGGATACACAAAGAAGCTAAAATACAGTTTAATAGCAATATTTATAAAAAGTATTCCTGAGGGATATTACAGATTTGCAATACAAAAAGTAAGTAAGCAATTAAATGTGTCTACAAGAGCAGAGTAGCCTACCACACAAACCTGAATGAACATAATGGGATGATGTTTTGACTAAACAGAAAGAGAGGCAGACCAGTGGCAGACCACCATAGTTTAATATAGCCTAATAAATAACAATTAAAGGGGTAGTTCACCCAAAATTGAAAGAGCTGTGAGAATTTTCAGAGTCCTCCGTTCCTTCTCTGAGTTACAGGGGGGTTCCCGCAGCAGTATTTGTCCATATAATGGTTGTCAATGGATACCAACTTTCTTCGTCCAAAAAGACACCAAAAAACATCCAAATACCTCCATACTGCTCATCTGTAATGTCCCTCTTGTATTGAAGCCCCGACATGAGAAATTGTTCCGCCGGTCAGTGCAAATCACGCAAGATTTACACTGACACAGGAAGAGCAGTGAACTGAGACACTGGGAGCTTCCGCTACAAACAAGCTTAAAATATAGACTTATTTAATTTTTTTCGGAACAATTTCTCATGTCGGGGCTTCAGTACAAGAGGGACATTACAGACGAGCAGTATGGAGGTTTTTTGGTGTGTCTTTTTGGATGAAGAAAAGACACACAAGAAAATTCACAACCATTACATGGGCAAACACTGCTTTTGGGTGAACTATCCCTTTAATATAATTCAATACATAAATGTTATGTAGGATCTAATAGATATTCACACATTTCTACAGTTGTGCATTTAATATAATTCCATTATAATAAGTGTGGTTAAGCTGGGTGAGTGAAGTAATCATTTACAGTTTGCTGTCATACTCACACTTGTCTGTAAATTACAAGTGTTACAAATTAGGCTAAATGTTTTATCAAAACGCGATCCTGTAGCAAAGACGGTTTATAAACCATATATTGAATATCTTTGCCTGTAGTCTGAGTGGTCAGGTGGCAGTGTCGTAAAAAGAGGTGAAGTGCCGTCCTGACATCCCATAGCCTCCAGGTCTGCAGGATGCAGCAACACCTTACCGGTCAGGCTCCGCACTGTGCGTCTTGGCGTAATGACGTCACGCCCCGCCAGCGTGCGATAGGGAGAGTGATGACGTAGTAAAAAAAAAAAAAAAAGCGACCGGGAGGAAGAGGGCGAGCGTCCTGCACGAAGACAGGTAAAGATGCTGCTTTGATTTAAAGAGGGTGGGGAGGAGGTTATTGATCACTGGTGTAGGACTATCAGTTTCTTATCGGTAATCAGATTGAGAGACAGAGTGTGTATCAACAGGGAGCATGATTTCTGCCTCATCACTGCAGCTCCGTGTGTGTCTGAAAGTGTGTGTGTGCGCGCGCGTGCATGTCGCAGCGGGGTGTTTCCTGCTGCAGGACGACAAAAGAGTCAAACACGTCGGGACACTCCCGAGACAGCGTCCACTGAGGAGCATGCGGTGTCTCCTCTCCGTCAGTGCGTGTTGCTTCCTGCTCATCGGTGCGTTTGCATGAGATGTGTATGTGTGTGTGTGCATGAAGGCAGAGAACCCGGCTTCTCATCTAAAAGTCAATGTCCATGACACTATACTTCCAGGCCTACACACATTCTCTGAGAACTACAATTATAACAGCTCACAACATCATCAGAGGAAAAAAAACATGTTATTGATGCTGGGACACAGAAGGAATTAACAGATGAATAATAGTAATCAGGGGTGCAGATCCGATGTGGGGGGACACAAAAGTGATTTTTTTTTTTTTTGCCCATATACAACTCATACCATGCTACCATAAATCATAACTTTGTAGAGGCTCGCCATATCATTCAAAAAGTACTGCACAGGGAATCATTTATTGTGCTTACCTGTCTTGTAAATTTGTCCTAAACAGCCAACAGCGTGAATCACTGCTTACTTAACTCTTATATTACGAAATCATAATTTTAAGGGTCTCGGACATGTAATGTCTACTCACATTCTTATCTTTCACCTCCCTCCGACCCTCCCAGATCCCAAATTCTTCTCACCAAAAGCCTGCTGATGTCATCAGTGTCTGTGAAAGAAACTAATGTTCGAATGTTCATTAATGTGTATTGTCCCTTTTAAATAAATAAATAAAATTTGCATTATAGTGGAGGAGACCAGAGATGGGATGTGGAGTCAGAAATATATTTGTCAAACATTATGTTCCACCATTTCAACCATTTCTTTTCAGATGTGAATCTAAAATGTGAAGAATGTGAAGTCTGAAAATACATTTGTTAAATTTTGAATAATTTGGGGTATTTTTATTGGGGGGGACAATTCGTGTTTTCCAGAAATTGGGGGGGGGGGGGGGGCATGTCCCCCCCGTCCCCCCCGGGATCTGCACCCATGATAGTAATAGATCAGAGTCAAAGTCCTGAAACCTCTTAATCTGGACTGATTGATGGAGGAAGGACAGAATTGATAATATCACATTATAATATCACATTATAACATCACATTATAACATGAAGCACATGTTGTAGTCCCACCCCCCAGCCCAGGCCCCACCCAGCGGGCAGATACTACTCCTCTGACCCACATTGTCATCCTTTTCCTCATCTGTCTGATTCCAAACCAGATTACACTAGATTGTCTCTCAGTCCCCTAATCTTCCTCTGGCACCCCCCCCCCCCCGTCAGCATGGCACAGCAAGTCACACCTGACAGCTGGGTGGGTCATGGTAACCGTGGAAACCGTTAAGTTTAATCAGGAAAAACCCTTTGTTTATTTACATAATTTTTCTTCCTGATTCATATTATTTTGCATATGTTTGCTTATTTTCATTTAAAAATGGCCGACATGCGTCTATGTATAGCTTTACACTGTATTTTTATTGTTGATTTAATGACCATGTCGTCACTTCCTGTCAGACCGGTGGTGTTTCATGGGTGGATCTACTTAATGAACACCTGAAAGCATTTGTCTTAATTGACCTGACGAAGAGTGCACTGCTCCAAACGTTGTCCTTTTTATAGTCCTCTAATACATTTTTGTATATTTGGGAGCTCCTACAGTGTGGCAAATCCTTTCTTCTTTTTGATACTGTTATGATATGATGTCACTAATTTGGTGTCTTTGCGCTGTCTCTCAGGTGAATCACCATGACGACAGAACCAGGTGAACCACAGGAGGCCCAGCCCCAAGAGACTGAGTCTTTTCCTAAAGCTGCTGCCCATTCCACACCCAAACAGGTAGAAACACAAAGTAGAAATCATACAGTAAAGATCAACAATCAGGTTGGTATCATCATTTCAAATCTGACACATCTGTCTCCTCAGGGCGGGGAGTGTGCCCTGACCCAGAGCCAAGCACAGAGCTCATTGGCTGAAGACACCGCCAGCAACTTGTCTTCAAGCAGCCGGATCGCTCGCTCTCCAGCCAGGAACCCACTGAGCTTCAGGACCATGCAGGCCAGAGTCACCCTGCTGGACGGCTCCGTCTTCACCTGCACTGTGGAGGTGAGACAGGTGGACGCGACTGAGGGGGAATGGGACGGAGGACTCACTCTTCACCTGCACTGTGGAGGTGAAACAGGTGTAGACAGGTGAAGAAAGCTGAAAGTGACCCTGTACTGCACAGGGGAGACTGGTGAAGACAGGTGAGAATGAGTGTGCTGGATGACTCATTCTACACCTGCATTGTGGAGGTGAGACAGGTGAAGACAGGTGAGAGTTAACCTATAGGATGGCTCACTCTTCACTTTAAAGGCGAGACAAGTGAGTTAGGGGAGACAGGTGAGAATGAATATTCTCTACAGCTCACTCTTCACCTGCACTGTACAGGTGAGACAGAGACAGGTGAGAATGAGTGTTCTAGACAGCTCATTCTTTATCTGCATTGTGGAGGAGAGACAGGTGGAGACAGGTGAGAGTAAACCTGAAGGATGGCTCACTCTTTCACACTTTAAAGGCGAGACAGGTGAGAATGAATATCACTACAGCTCACTCTTCACCTGCACTGTACAGGTGAGACAGAGACAGGTGAGAGTAAACCTGAAGGCTGGCTCACTCTTCACTTTAAAGGTGAGACAGGTAAGAATGAATGTTCTGGACAGCTCATTCTTTACCTGCATTGTGGAGGTCAGACAGGTGAAGACAGGTGAGACAGGTGAAGACAGATGAAGACAGATGAAGACAGGTGAGAGTAAATCTGAAGGATGGCTCACTCTTCACTTTAAAGGCGAGACAGGTGAGACAGATGGAGACAGGTGAGAATGAACGATCTGGACAGCTCGATCTTTACCTGCATTGTGGAGGTCAGACAGGTGAAGACAGGTGAAGACAGGTGAGACAGGTGAGACAGGTGAAGACAGATGAAGACAGGTGAGAATGAATGTTCTGGACAGCTCATTCTTTACCTGCATTGTGGAGACAGGTGAAGACAGGTGAGACAGGTGAGAATAAATATGAAGGATGGCTCACTCTTCACTTTAAAGGCGAGACAGGTGAGACAGATGGGGACAGGTGAGACAGATGAGAATGAATGTTCTGGACAGCTCAGTCTTTACCTGCATTGTTGAGGTGAGACAGGTGAGACAGGTGAAGACAGGTGAGAAGTGCAGAGTCTAGGCAGCTCACTCCTCACCTGAACTGGACAGGTGAGACAGGTGAGAATGAGTGATGATGATGATGATGATGATGATGATGATGATGATGATGATGATGATGATGATGATGATGATGATGATGATGATGATGATGATGATGATGAAGATGAAGATGAGTGTGTGCTGACAGACTCTACCTCTGGTTGTAGAAGCGAGCTCGTGGCGTGCAGCTGTTTGATAAGGTCTGTGAGCAGATCAACCTTCTGGAGAGAGACTACTTCGCTTTGTCCTTCAGAGACGCCGACAACAACAAGGTTTGTGTTGACATGTCTCTACCTGTCTGTCTACATGTCCACCTGTCTTTCTTACTCCCTGATCTCTGATCTTTGACCTTTGTCCGCTAGAACTGGTTGGATCCATCCAAGGAGATGAAGAAGCAGGTCAGAGGTGAGTTTGGTGCTGATTGGTCAGTCGTGGACTGAAGGGGAAACTCAGGTCAACTGTGTGTTATATGACTCCCTGCTCTTTGTCTCTCAGGCGTTCCTTGGAACTTCTCCTTTAATGTAAAGTTTTATCCCCCCGACCCCGCCCAGCTGTCTGAGGACATCACCAGGTTGGTCCTCTGTCCCGTCAGTATGAGCTCAACACGGTCTGGTAGTGTTACCCTTGAGGAGTCTGATGTCTTCCTTTCTGTCCACAGGTACTTTCTGTGCCTGCAGCTGAGACAGGATATTGTCTCTGGTCGTCTTCCTTGTTCATTTGCAACTCACACCGTCCTTGGCTCCTACACCGTCCAATCAGAGCTTGGAGACTATGACGCCGGTATAACCTCCTACCCTGCAATACCCCTCTTGCTTACTACACCCTGCTGTACCCTTCTAATCTACCCCATTACACCCTACTGTACCCTTCTAGCATCCCCCATTACACCCTACTGTACCCTTCTAGTATACCCCATTACACCCTGCTGTACCCTTCTAGCATCCCCCATTACACCCTACTGTACCCTTCTAGTATACCCCATTACACCCTGCTGTACCCTTCTAATCTACCCCATTACACCCTACTGTACCCTTCTAGCATCCCCCATTACACCCTACTGTACCCTTCTAGTATACCCCATTACACCCTGCTGTACCCTTCTAGCATACCCCATTACACCCTGCTGTACCCTTCTAGCATCCCCCATTACACCCTGCTGTACCCTTCTAGCATCCCCCATTACACCCTGCTGTACCCTTCTAGCATCCCCCATTACACCCTGCTGTACGCTTCTAGTATACCCCATTACACCCTTCAGCGATACCATACTGTGTCAAGCTGTATCCTTTTTGACATTCACAACTACCAATGATGGGAATAACGGTGTTTCAAATAATGGCGTCAGTAATGAGTAATCAAAAAAGTTAGTTTTCTCGTTACAACGACAATAAAATGCACCGTTACGCCGTTACTTTACTCAAGATGTCCCATCAGAAACTGTTTAAAGGTATAATATGTAGGAATTCCCCCCATCTAGCGGTGCGGTTGCATATCTGAACGTATTCTTGATGTTGCATTCAGGTGAAATTGGGCAGACGTCAGAAAGACAACAGACGTTGCATGTAACAGGATAAACAAGTGTAAACAAGTGGTCCACCAGCACGAGGCAAAACAATACAGGCCTGACAATATGTTGTCATGGTGATGTCGTATTGTTTTACCGTCTTTCTCTCGTTTAGTAAAATGACATCCGGTTGGTCCGACGGCCGTCTGCCTGACTGCACCTGTATGCAACACCAGTGCCTCCGTCCTTCCTCACACTACACAGTGGTGACAGTTTTAACAGGCCGAGCCCACAGCTCCGCTGAGTTTCTATGGTTACCTACGGTCACGCTGCCACTCAACGTAAAAAATGGCGATGCAACATGGCCGCCTCGGTTCGGTGCGTCGCCCACTTATGTATTTGTAACGACTTGTAACAACTCATTCTAAGGTACCAGAAAGCTTTCATTTGTATGCGGGTGTGATTCCACTTCAGTGAAATACGTATTTATGAAAGAAATATTTGATTTTTGCTAATAAAAAGCCAAATAAGTTACATACTGGGGCTTTAAGTGTACTGAAGTGACGTTATATTCAGTACACATATATATATACACTCAGAAAAAAGCTGTTTATCTGGAACTAACCAACTCACTCAGTATTCCTCCACACAGGCAGGCTCCACGACGCGCTGTATCACCCCACCTATCGGCAGTGTGCGGAAGAGGCGGAGTGATACAGCGCGTCACTGAGCCTGTCTGTGTGGAGGAATACTGAGTGAGTTGGTTAGTGCAGTAGTTAGCTAAACAGGGGTTAGGGAGGGAAGTCCAAGTCATTTGACATATTTGAGCATTTCATAAAAAATTTACACAATAGTTACTTTCCTTGTAATTAATTACTTTTATCAAGTAGTCACTCTTGCTAACCAAGTTACTTTTGGGGGAAAGTAACTAGTAACTATATCTAATTACTTTTTCAAAGCAACATGCCCAACAGTGTCGACTACACTGGGCTCCAGTACTGCAGGGTACCACAGTGGCAGTACTCTGTCCCTTTGTGTCTCTGTCCATCCGTCTGTGTCTGTCCCTATAACCTCTATCTATCTGTCTCTGTCTCTTCCTCTGTGTGTAACTGCCTGTCTCTCTGTGTGTTTTTCAGATGAGTGTAGTACAGATTACATCAGTGAACTGAGTTTTGCTCCGAATCAGACCAAAGAAATGGAGGAGAAGATCATGGAGCTGCACAAAAGCTACAGGTCATAAAATATGAAATGTAAACATTGTCAACAGTCCAACCCAAACAGCAACAGTTAAAATGAGTGTATGTGTTTTTAGAGGAATGACTCCAGCAGAAGCAGAGATGCACTTTCTGGAAAATGTAAAGAAACTTTCCATGTACGGAGTCGACCTTCACCATGCAAAGGTAAAACACACACAGCAATGAAACAGCCTGTTATGTTCTACTTGGATAAATCTGATGATGAATCAGTCAAACACAACATACACTACAACCTCAGTTGGAACAGTTCATCAGCAACTCCTGTTCTGTATTTATGTGGGGTGTGTTCCACCATTTATTAGACTAGCTGACGCTTTATGTGCTTAGGTGCTTTCATTATTCACATGTAACTCTGTTGCTGTTTTATTCTTTATTTCAGATACAATATTTAACAGATTTGAAGAGGGTCATTTCTGAGTTTGCTAGTTGTGGTGCTTTGGTTTTACAGAAGGTTTATTTGGATTTTTATATGTATTAATTTAAATTTCTTCAATGACTTTAAAGGGACAGTTCAACATTTTGGCAAATTGGCCCATTGCCATAATCGCTATAGTCATAGCAGTAGGTTCGTTACCTTTAATTGTCAGTGCAAGCTATTTTTAGAACGGCGGAGCGGAGCAGCAGGCTGCTCAGGGCTACGCTATGGAGGCTAAGGGAATTTCTTGGTTTCCCTCATCAAACTCATCAAATACACAACCCAAACGCTGTCGTGGACAAGTTGTGACCTGCACATTCACCACGCTATGAGATATTAACGGAACGTTACAAGACGGAGCTGTTTTAGAGGTAAATTCATGCAAAACCACTGATGCGCGTTGCCTTCAGGGACAGTTTTTCAGCAAGCAGACTCTGTATTTACCCTGTATTTACCTCAAAAACGGCTCAGTTTCATAACGTTCCATTATTATCTCATAGCGTGGTGAATGTGCAGGTCACAACTTGTCCACGAAAGCGTTTTGGAGTTTGGGGATTTTGTATTTGATGAGTTTGATGAGGGAAACCAATAAATTCCTTTAGCCTCCATAGCGTAGCTCTGAGCAGCTCACGGCTGTGCTCCGCCATTCTAAAAATAGCTTGACCCGACAATTAAAGGTAACGAACCTACTGCTATGACTATAGGGATTATGGCAATGGGCCAATTTGCCAAAATGTTGAACTATCCCTTTAAGAACGTATTGGGGATTATTTGCAGCGCAGTAATGAAAAGCAGGTGTGTAGGGAAAGGATGCTGGAGCACACGGTCAGTTTTAGCAATTTATTAAGGTGCGGTTGCTGACGTGGAGTCTTCTTCAGAGTAAACAGAGCATTTTTATAAACGCAGTCCGTCAGCTGAAGCGCGGAGGTTCTCCGTCTTTATTCAAAAGCAGGTGTGTTTCTGCTCGACTTACAGGACTGAATAATTAGATTGAATATATATCAGCATTACCGGCAGTGCCCTGAATAATTGGATGTGTCAGACATCCAGTTTTCACCTTTTTTGATGCTATAAGAGAATAAAATCATTTGCTGCATCACTTGATAGTTAATGATTTTGATTTATATTATTTGGGATTCTTATATAATATTTCAAATAGCTTCTGGATCATCACCCTGTTGCTCCCCTGCATCACACTATCAGTCATGTGAAGAATATTTTGGTTACATCAGTTATTGTTATTCACAATGTAGTAAAGAAATACAGGTGAGTCTCCTTATGAGTTAAATTTCAGTACTGAATAAGTAATATAACTGAATAAATATCAGTATTATACCCATACATACATCTGCAGAGTTCCTCTGGGCATAAAATTAAACGGATGTCTTGAATTTTGTGTCAAACTTCCACTTTCACTTATTATCTCTTTAAAAGTATTTAATGGTTGTAAAAACCGTACTTTGTGTCAAATAATGGTTCATATTTTTGATTTACATTATTGCTGTAGATCAATTTGGCCAGAACATATTAAAGTGAGTGAGTGTTGGAGAGCTGCTGACGCTCTGCTCTCTGCTTCGCAACAGTCAATCAATCACCAATACATGACCTACTTCCTGCTCACGATCAATCACATCTGTGTGTGTGTGTGTGTGTGTGCGTGCGTCAGTGATGATTTTTCCATCATGGCTGTTTGTCATTGATTGAGTCTCAGTGAAAGAGTGAAGTCTGCAGATGAAACCTGTTCATGTTGGTCATATCTGAAGCAGCAGTCGGTGCTGAGACCTGATCACAGATCAAACACACAACACTGCCACACAGTAGAAGCATTTAAATGCATTCAGGACGTTAAACTGTTTTGCAGTCTGCCCAGTAGCACTAGTAACCAAAGTTAAAGCATAATTACCGTTTTTTTACAATCTGGACCTTATTTCTAGCATACAATACGATCATTTACTCACCCAGATAACTTTGGTGTCATTACAAGTCGTTCTGACGAAATTAGATCCAGCCGAGAGCCATGTATCTGAGATGCGAGAACACGGGGCAGCGCAATGCAGCCTCTAAATAACACATTATCCGCCGCGTTCATTTCACCAATATTTAGTTCTGATAGGCTAGTGCTGTTCCCCTCTGAGTCCGGGGTTAGCTGTTATCAACATCCATGGTCTGTAGGTTGACCTACTGACCTCTGACCTGGATGATGTCATCTCCGACCGCTGCCCGGCTCATTCTGATAATAATCATTCCACTTCAGCATTCGGGTCCATTTTTATCTCAACTAGCCGGAGCTTTAGTGAGTTCAGGTTGAGGAGAGGAAGCCTGTGGAAGCTGAACTTCATCCAGCTGCTCATTTTGTTCTGACAAGTCAGAAACATGCAGAAACGAACCGTAGCATTAGCGGTAGTGTCGGAGATGACATCATCCAGGTCAGAGGTCAGTAGGTCAACCTACAGACCCCGGATGTTGATAACAGCTAACCCCAGACTCAGAGGGGAATAGCACTAGTGTATCATAACAAAATATTGGTGAAATGAACAAGTTTCGCAGCAGATAATGTGTTATTTAGAGGCTGCATTCCGCTGCCCTGTAGACTCACATTATATGGATACGCGGCTCTCGGCTGAATCTAACTGGTCGGAACGACTTGTAATGACACCAAAGTTATCTGGGTGAGTAAATTATCGTATTTTATGCTAGAAATAAGGTCCAGATTGTTAAAAAAAATGGTAATTATCCTTTAACGACAGCAGGGAATTGGTGAAAAGATCAAGAATATAACACTGACGTGTGTCTCTGGTTTCCAGGAGATGTAGTTGAGGAAAAGTTAGTCTGGAGGAGGTAAGTCCAGGAGAAGAGGTCAGTCCAGGAGAAGTGTTAGCTTTAATGCTAGCTTTGACTGGTTTAAATCACAGTTGATCAGCTAACAGTTGTGGTAGCATTGCTGTCTCTAAGTGATGAGATACATCTGGACCAGCTGTTGCTCTTCTCTGTCTTTGTGTGTTGTGTGCCTGTCTGTGTGTTTACCTGTCTGTCTGAATGGAGTAGATGGTAGGAAGCCGCTTTGATTGCTTGTCTCCAGCTCAGTCAGAGGTAAGACTTCCCTGTGTGTAGGTGTGTTCATACAAACATGCCATCCTTGTTTTTCCTGTATTTGTAGAATTAGTTGTTATTTCAATTCCATCATTAAAGTTCTCCCCAGTTGTTCCTACAAGACCCAGACCCCCCCCTGGTCCTCCGTGATCCACCCTCCACTGGCCATGACCCCGCCCATTTAAAGCTTTGTTAGTAGGCCTACTCAATGGAGCAGCTAACTCTTTTGTTTCCTTGGTCTCTATCTTGCTCTGGCCTTAAAGGGATAGTTCAACATTTTGACAATTTTGTCTATCACCATAATCCCTATAGTTTTAGGAGTAGGTTCATTACCTTTAAAGCAGAAGTAAGCGATCCAGTCGTTTTGGCTAACTTTCTGTCAGCAGATGGAGTTAGCAGTCCCTGCCCTCGTCCCTACGTCACCACATGCACACACAGAGAGGACCGCCCCTTTATGCCGTATATTAACACAAACATTCCGCTTACTTCTGCTTTAATTGTTGGTGCAACTGTTTTTAGATCGGAGAGACGTGAGCTGCTCAGCTAACACGACAGAGGCACACGGTACTTTCGCGTTTCCCTCATCAAACTAAATACTCAATCCAACAACTCCAAAACACTCTGATGGACAAGTTGTGACCTGCACATTCACCACGCTATGAAATAATAACATATAATTATGTAACATTACGAGACACATGAAGCAAATACTCAGAACTAACGGCTGAGCAGCCGTGTCTGGAATGAAGTTACGGCTACGCATTTGCCTCGAAAACAGCTCTGTCTCGTAATGTTCCATGAATATTTCATAGCGTGGTGAATGTGCAGGTCACAACTTGTCCATGAGAGTGTTTTGGAGTTGTTGGATTGTGTATTTGATGAGTTTGATGAGGGAAAGGCGAAAGTACCGCGCTCACATCTGCTCCGCTGATCTAAAAACAGTTTGCACCATCAATTATAGGTAATAAACCATTTGCCAAAATGTTGAGATATCCCTTTAAATCTACAGAAGTTGGACATGTCTCCCCTGACTTTAGTCAAATTGACGAGCTGCACTCTGATGATGGTGTCCACCCCCCACTGTGACACACACTGCAAGTGTATTAGTGAAACAGTGAATGAACCTGGGGGTTGCCACGAGCAACAGGCAGGAAAATGTCTGACCTGCAGGTCCCCAGACCAGTTTATTACACACATCCACTCAAGTTTACAGTCACTCTAGGATGAAAGGAGATATCCATTAACTACAATATGCTCTTCTTATGACTTCTACCATGTTCATGTGTGTATGTGTGTGCATGTCTGTGTGTGTGTGCTTGTCTGTTGCTTGTAAGAACAAGAAACGTCAGGTTAGTGTTTCAGAAGAGAGATAACTCAGTCTCTAGTGCTTTCCCTACTGAAGACACCCTAATACAGCAGGAGAGTCAGTTTGTCATTGGCTGTTTGAGTCCTAACAGAGCATGACTGCAGCCTGCACAGATACAAGGTCACAACCTGATAATAATGATATTAATTCATTTGTATAGTACCTTTCATAAAGAGTGCAGCTGTGATTTATAGAGGTGTGTAAAAACAATTCACAGTAGAATCCATAAATTAAAACAACAACAAATTAATCCAGTTTTATAATGAGACCAGTTTGCATCTTTTCATGACATCATTCAGTTTGGCCGTCTGAGTGATGGCACCATGTCAGTCTCTGCCCAGCCGTTGTGTGAGTGAGAAGAAACTGTAGTGAGAGGAAAGGAAAACATAGAGGAAAAAAATCATTCACCCTGCTCCAATTCCACTGCCACCACTGGGACACGTCTCAGATGTTATCACCTTGAGGGGAAGAAGCAGCTTGACATGGCCCACTTACATCCAGGCTTATGTACACTAAGACCTGGTCATCAGCAGAGCATGTTTCATACAGAGCTTCTAAAACAAAAAAAGAAAAGATGTCATATTGGCATTTAAGATGCAGATGAAGACTGATTTCCAAATGTCAGTCATGTGTTGAGGAACACACAAGAAAACATTCAACCTTAACACGAGCTGACTCTGCAGCTTCTGAGCTGTGCAGTGAGTTTAATAGTTTATTATGAGGACAGCTTTACAGCTTCTCCTCTATGGATGTCCGTTGTTGTTGTTGTCGATGTTAAAGGGATAGTTCAACATTTTGGCAAATTGGCCCATTGCCATAATCGCTATAGTCATAGCAGTAGGTTTGTTACCTTTATTTGTCGGTGCAAGCTATTTTTAGAACGGCGGAGCGGAGCAGCAGGCTGCTCAGGGCTATGCTATGGAGGCTAAGGGAATTTCTTGGTTTCCCTCATCAAACTCCAATGGGACAATTTGCCAAAATGTTGAACTATCCCTTTAACGCTACGGAGGCTAATGGCATTTCCGGGTTTCCCCATCAAACTCATCAAATACACAGTCCAGCAACTCGAAACACTCTTGTGGTGAATGTGCAGGTCACAACTTGTCCACCAGAGTGTTTTGGAGTTGTTGGATTGTGTATTTGATGAGTCCGATGGGGGAAACCAAGAAATACCATACTGTATGTCTCCGTAGCGTTAGCTCAGCAGCTGGTATCTCTGCCCTGCTGATCAAAAAACAGCTTGCACCGACAATTAAAGTTAATGAACCTACTGCTATGACTATAGGGATTATGGCAATGGGCGAATTTGCCAAAATGCTGAAATATCCCTGCTTTACTTATTAGAAGCTGCTACCTCCATGGTTGGTCTAATATTACTGAACTGATGTAGTGTCATGTTCTCAACATAATAAAGTCAGTCCAACATTTGATCACATGGTCATAGATGACTGATCTATGTAAAATTGTCACCATAGGAACAGTTGTTACATAAGTATAGAGAACGGGATATATCATCATATCACATGGGGTTCGTCTTCATTAACAAATCGATAAATGTGTGTGTGTTGTGTGTGAGTAGGACTCGGAGGGCGTGGACATCATGCTGGGCGTGTGCAGCAGTGGTCTGCTGGTCTACAGGGACCGACTGAGGATCAACAGGTTCTCGTGGCCCAAGATCCTGAAGATTTCGTACAAAAGAAACAACTTCTACATCAAGATCCGACCAGGAGAGGTGAGGTCACAGCCGCGGGCGGGGTGATGATGATGATAACCACCTCACTGTCTCACAGCAACCAGGTCTGCACTGCTTCAGCATTCACATCCTATTCACAGAGAGCAAGAGTAGCAGTAGGTGTTGAACAGGATCATGTGGGTGGTAGGTTGTCATCAATTACATTTGTTGAGACTGTCATGTAGTAAATCTAATGTGACGTAGTTTTTGGTAATGTAGTGAGGACATTAAACCAAATGTATTTGACTTTGATTACAAATGTTGTATTAACAGTAACTGGAGGATTGCCCATTCTAATTCTAATATGTAATATTAGAATTACACGTGTAATATTTTGTATTATTGTAATACGAATATATATCACAGCTGATGTTTGAACAACCTGTGTAATACTGCTCAAAAATGTGTTACAGTGCCACCTGTCCTTCGAACTAAATCCAGTAAAATGTGTGTGCAGATCAAGGGTCTCTGTCTCTGTGTCTCCAGTTTGACCAGTTTGAGTCGACAATTGGTTTCAAGCTGTTCAACCACAGAGCAGCAAAGAGGTTGTGGAAGGTGTGTGTGGAGCATCACTCCTTCTTCAGGTTAGTGCTGTTGTGTTCAAAGCAGTGTAATTAGTGTAATTAATTAGTTATAGTCACTAGTTACTATCCCCAAAAGTAACTCAGTTAGTAAGGGAGTTACTACATGATAAAAGTAATTAATTGCCAGGAAAAGTAACTACCGGTATTCCTTTTTTTTCATTAGGGCCACGGGGCAATTGCACCAAGCACTGAACTGAAAATAATGTGTATATAATGTTCACTTAAAGGGATAGTTCAACATTTTGGCAAATTGGCCCATTGCCATAATCCCTATAGTCATAGCAGTAGGTTCATTACCTTTAATTGTCGGTGCAAGAAAGAACGGCGGAGCAGAGCCGGCAGCGGCTCATGGGATTTCTTGGTTTCCCTCATTTCACTCATCAAATACACAATCCAACAACTCCACAACGCTCTGGTGGACAAGTATGAGATAATAACGGAACGTTACCAGACAGAGTTGTTTTAGAGGGAAATTCATGCAAAACCGCTGATGCGTGTTGCCTTCAGGGACAGTTGTTCATCAAGCAGTCTCATTTACCTCGAAAACGGTTCTGTCTCCTAACATTCCGTTATTATCTCATAGCGTGGTGAATGTGCAGCTCACAACTTGTCCACCAGAGCGTTTTGGAGTTGTTGGATTGTGCATTTGATGAGTTTGATGAGGAAAACCAAAAAATCCCATGAGCCTCCGTAGCGTAGCTCTGAGCAGCTCACGGCTCTGCTCGGCTGTTCTAAAAACAGCTTGCACCGACAATTAAAGGTAACGTACCTACTGCTATGACTATAGGGGTTATGGCAATGGGCCAATTTGCCAAAATGTTGAAGTATCCCTTTAAACGGGTATATTATTTTCTGATGGGACTTCTTGAGTCAAGTAACGTTGAGTAACGGTGCACTTTATTGCCAGTAATGGTAATGGTGTTGTAATGGGAAAATAGTAACTTTTTTGAGTACTCGTTGTCGTACTGAAAAAAGTAACGTTGTTAGTAACAACGTTTATTTTAACCCCGTTATTCCCATCACTGGTTCAAAGTCATGGCACCATGTGTGGTGTGTTTGAGGTCATAGCATCTAGCTGTCTATGTTCAAGGTCATGTCATGTGTGGTGCATTGTGGTGCATTCAAGGTCAAGATAGGACACGTCAATGTCATGAACCACAGCAAACCATCACACCGTTACCTTGAGGTCAGGGTGCGTTCAAGGTCATGTGATGTGTGGTGTGTTCACTACTATAATGTGAGGTGTTTCCCTCTGCTCCCTCTCAGGCTGGTGTCTCCTGAGGAACCCCCCAAGAAGTTTCTGTCCCTGGGATCAAAGTTTCGTTACAGCGGTCGGACTCAGATTCAGAGTCGCAGAGCCAGCGCTCAGATCTCCAGACCAGCACCCAATTTCCCACGATGCATCAGCAAGAGGAACATACTGAGCCGCAGCCTGGACGGAGGTAGTAATCCATATTCCTACTGTTTCCAGGAGTAATGGTACTAGAGTACTGGTCAGGCCCGCACGTCATATCATTAGTACTGTTCTTTGTAACTACTATTGGAACCTTTGGTAGTACTGGTCCTTGTGGTCTTAGTTCTACTAGTAGTATTGTCCCAAGTACATCCAAGTAGTAGTGGTCACAGTAGTAGCACTGGTAATTGTAGTCACAGTTGTAGTTCTGGTCCCAGTTGCAGTGCTGCACCTGGTAGTAGTTGTGATACCAGAAACCTGCTACAGACGGCTAGCTGAGCTGGTTGAGCTGTCTGCTGCAGGTTCTGGGGGTTCAGGTACAGCAGTCCGGTTATACAATTCCAAAACACTTTATTTGCCCCTGGGGGCAATTTAAAAGAGCATGACAGCAGCTTTAAAAGGCAGCACATGCCACAGACTTAAAGACACAGCAGTCAAGGGTTGACAAACACAGATAAAAAACACACACAAGTAAAGTGCTTAGTGTAGTGCGGTTGTAAAGTACTTAAAGGGATATTTCAACATTTTGGTAAATTTGCCTATTGCCATAATCCTTATAGTTTTACGAGTTACCTTTAATTGTCGGTGCAAGCTAAGTAAGTATTTCCACGTTTCCCTCATCAAACTAAAAACACAATCCAACAACTCCAAAACACTCTGGTTGACAAGTTGTGACCTGCACATTCACCACGCTATGAGATAATAATGTAACATTACAAGACAGAGTTGTTTTCGAGGCAAATGCGTAGCCGGAACTACATCCCAGGAGTGTTTTGGAGTTGTTGGATTGTGTATTTAGTTTGATGAGCGAAATGTAGAAATACCGTGCAGCTCGTGTCTCTGCTCCGCCGATCCAAAAACAGCTTGCACCGACAATTAAAGGTAACGAACCTACTGCTATGACTATAGGGATTATGGAAATAGGCGAATTTGCCAAAATGTTGAAATATCCCTTTAAGTAAGAGTTGAGGAGCTGGATGGCCCTGGGGACAAAGGTGGCTTTCCTCCGCTGTGTCCTGCAGCCAGGACAGCGGAGCCACTGAAACTCAGAAGATAAAATGTGAATGAGGTCTTGTGAAGTCCTGTGACTGTCTGTGGGCTGGTTTCAGTGTCAGTTGATGTGATGAGGGGGTGAGACCTGGACGAGGCTGCTCTGCTCAGTGATCTCTGAGCAGACTTTGACTGTGTTCAACAGGCGATCTCCAGGCCAACCTGCAGAGTGATGGAATGAAACCAGCATATGCAAGAAAAGGTTATGACATTTTAAATGAAGGCATACAGTAATAGAATGTGGTGAGATCAGTTATTTCCTGTATGGTTTGTGAACTAAGTTTTTCATTGGTCATCAGGTTCACGGAGAACGCCCACAGCCTCTCTGATTGGCTCTCCAGCCATCACAGCTTCTCCCAAAGCCAATGGTGGTACATACACAGGTAGAGCTCACTACTGCAGGAGTGTTGCTGCTGGCTGTAGTAGCAGCACAGCAGTGCTGCAGTGCTGCTCTGAGCCACAGCTCTGAACGCTTCACTTCATTCATCCTGCTGCGGGCCGGGGTGCTGTGTTCTGAATGGCTCTACAGGCTTGTCTGCTTTACTGAGATACACCTGGGATCAGCTTTGTTCTTTCCTGTCCAGTCAGCTCTCACACTCTGCTGATGTAATCAAATCATGTTGTCAGGTCCACACCCGCACATACTGTAACATGAGAAGAATTTACAGGTGATAACAGCTGAGTGTTGACATTTTGTCCTTCCCAGTTAAATTGCAGACAACATTTACCCCATAGTCTGGTAACAAATGTGTCTGCTTTAGAAACATAGAAACTCTGGCCACCAAGTCAAACACTCATTATGAGGGCTGGTTTGCTGTGTTTTCTTTATAGGCTCTCACCCATTACTTCCCATTATACCCATGTTAGGCATCACATTTATCATACTGTAGTATATGATGGTACATCATGGTATACAGTATGCTGTTACTATCATAGCCCTAGTTGGTAACATTACGTTACATGTCCAATGCTTTTCAGTGAGGTTCAGGGATCAAATCTCACTCACATACAATCACATGTTTTAAGTCACCTAAGAACATTTTACAAATCTATATAATGATGTTTATTTAACCTTCAGGGTCGCCACTGACCCGTTTTTAGGTTTTTAATGCGTTTAAGTACGACAGAAATGTGTTTATTGCATCAAGGCTTTTTGAAGAGAACCTATATTTAAACAAAATAAAACAAACAAAAAAATTACACAAAATTCTAAAATGCTCTGGTTAAAATGATGACATTTGTGTTGTTAGGGCCGGCTACGATCTGGTTATAACGATAAGAACAATAATGAGAGTTAAAACTGAAATCATAAATGTAAAACCAACCTTTTCATGGATAAGTAAGCATGACAACGTAACCAAGAGATGAGAAACAAATGGGATGATAAATAATTGTTTTAGCGTGTTTTACAGCTGATTTAAGACTTGGGTCAAGATATGGGAGCAGAAAGCTGTAAGAGGAAGGTTCAATTGAAGTCAATGTGTATACTGACACTAAAGGCCCAGGGGCCCACAGCAAAAAATATTAAAACCAACATTTTCATGGATGAGGAAGCCAAATGATTTAACCAAGAGATGAGAAACAAATTGGATGAAAAAACATGTTTTTGTGTATTTTACAGCTTAAGACTCGGGTCATGGGTATAAGACGAAGAGCATTACAATAATGGATGTAGGGAAGTCATGAATAAGTCATGGAGTCTCTGTAGCAGAGAGTTGGCGTCATTCAGAGATGTTTGTCAGACTGTGTTAATGTTTCTGATGAGTATTAACTCTGTTAAATGCATCTTGTCCTTTTGCAGTAATGGCCGAGGTGGTCTTTCCCTTCGTTAGTGCTTCCCTATAGGCTCATAATATTTGGAGAGCAGGTTGGGTTGATGAGTTTGTGTAATCGTGACCTCCACATATCCATCAGAGCAGGGTGATGAAGGTCTTGTTCTTCCTGTGTGTGATAGTGTGAGAGGAAGGACGCAGGAGTTCTGCCCCGTATGTTCTGACTCCTGCTACTCCTG
This sequence comes from Trachurus japonicus, assembly GCF_045865225.1. NCBI lineage: Eukaryota > Metazoa > Chordata > Actinopteri > Carangiformes > Carangidae > Trachurus > Trachurus japonicus. The sequence continues at coordinate 25,597,676 of NC_140926.1, forward strand.
CTGCTGCAATTAATAGAACATAACTTGACCTTAATAGTTTAAGTCGACAAATCATTTCCTATACATTGATTTATCTGTAGCAGCCACTCTATTATAGACTATTAACTGCCATACTGTTTATTTATCTGTATACATCTATATGATCTTAACTGTAATCTATCTGGATGAGTAGGCTGTGTGAGTAATAAAAGTGTTAGGTGAGATGCCACTCAGAGGTTAAGGCCAACATAAACTGTAATCTGTCTTGTCTGTAACAACATCTATGTCACGTCTGTCCGTCCTGGGTGAGGGATCCCTCCTCTGTTGCTCACCCTGAGCTTTCTCCGGTTTTTCCCTGTTAAAAGGGTTTTAGTTTTTCCTCAGTGGATGTGAGGGTCTAAGGTCAGAGGATGTTGTTATGATGCCATGTAAAGCCCTTTGAGACAAACTGTTTGTAAAAACGGGCTATATTAATAAAATTGCCTTGCCTTGCCGTGCCATAGGTTAGTTACTTTGCAAGACAACACTATATCACAGTCACAGCTGTGTTACTCAGGGAGAGACCAGTCACTCAGGCATTAGAGCTGTCATTTGTGCACGAGTAAACAAACTTCACTGAAGTATTGGTCTGGTTCACGTCATGAGAAATCATCTCTTCACAACTCCACCTATTGCTTCAATGAGTGAAACGCTTTAGAGCAGATTGAAGATTTAGAGTTTTTAATCAGATCAGTTAATTAGAGACTGTGGTGTAACATATGGCGGTTACTTCAGTTAGTTATTGTGACTCAACACACTAGGACAGACTGACCAGCACCACAAACACATGTATTGTCTTTATGTTCTGGGACTCCGGATGGAAATTAGCATCGATGCTACAATCCGGCACATTTACATGTTTTTATATGTAGATTGATGTGCACTGTCCCAGTCAAATAAACAAATAAAGTAAAGTAAGTAAAGTATAGTTTGTAACATGGCATGACCTTTATATTGGTTTTATATTACATAATAGTTTTAGTCAGGCAATATTTGGCAGTATGTTACATTCTAACCGACTCTACACACACACACACACACACACACACACACACACACACACACACACACACACACACAGACAGACAGGCAGCAGCTTCTGTCAGTGACAGACTGCAGCCTTCAGCTCCCCCACTTTAACATGACACCAAGTACTTTAGTCAAGGTGAGCAGCTTTTAGCATCACTTAGACCTCTTCAGCGTTAGGCTGCTGTTCTGACTGAATCAGGTTAGATTGTACTGTGTTACAGTAGAACAGTTTGAAGGATTAGCTGTTGAGGTTAGATTGTACTAAATTTGTTGCCAGGAGGTCTTTCAGACTTTTCTCACATCAGATTGTCCAGTCCAAAGTCTGTCAAGTGTAACTGTATTAACTAATTAATTGGATTAATTTAAAGCCCCAGTACGGAGCTTTTAACTGGACACGCAAACGTCTCTGGTTTCTGCTGATGTGTCTCTGTTACCTACAACAGCAAATGAGCCCATCAGTGTGAAGATACGCTATTCTAAGTAGTCTAATTCTAGAAGGAATGGTTGGGTCAGAGCACTGACGAAACAATACAGATAGATATATTACGCTGCTAAAAACAAAAAAAGCAAGTCCCGTCTTCTTTCCGACGTTTCCAAAACAAATCTACACGCGCCGGCCAGACAAACGTCTTCATGACAGTGGGAAATGCAGTCTTCATTCCACCACTTCCGTCCACAGGGGCCGCCAAAATCAACACTAAATGAAAAGTCTGTACAGGGGCTTTAAACTGTCTGCTGTTTCAGAATGCAGTTCATCTTTCTTGATATTTTTGAGCCATTTTGCACAATTCACTTGAAATTCACACCTATTTTGTACATTTTCAAAAATTCATACCTTTCTCAAACATTTCATGGCATTCGGTAGAAGTAGTAGTAGTAGTAGTAGTAGTAGTAGTATAGTAGTGGTAATTGAATTGGTTCTGCAGACTGCAGACCCTATAACTGAGGTGTTTTACAGTCTGATGACAGTTGGACCAAAGGATCTCCTGAAGCTCTCAGTCCTGCAGTGAGATGATCAGCTTCTTCTCTGACCTGCCTGAATGTTGTGGAGATGGTGGTTGGTGTTGTCTAAGATGTTCTACATCTTACATTGCATGTGTTTGTCCACAAGTCCTGAGTGAGTCTGGACTCCTGCAGGGCATGCTGCTGCTATTTGATGCATACATACTGAGTATAAGTGTGTTCCTAGGTTGAAGTTTGGGCTTAGACCTCTGACAGGACGTTGTGTTCAACACACTTGAAAAGTCAAAGAGCATTATTCATATCTACTGTAACTACCTGGGCCTGGTGGAGCATAGAAAGAACAGCATCATCCACTTCAACATGTTCCTTGTGGGCAAACTATAAAATGTCTAGAGTTGGCAAAAATCTGAAGGTGATTTCTGTAGGAATGCTAAAAAGGTTGAAACAGAAACTCTCATTAATTTAAATACAGTGCTTTGAAAAGTTAGACGTCAGAATGTTTAACTGTGGGAGGTGGCTATGCAAAAGCTGAAAACTAAAACATGTTGCTGAAACAGTTGAAAGCCAAATAATTCACTTCCATTGGCAGAAGTAGGAACAAAATGAAAGAAGAAATAATTTATATTTGTGACCATGACCATTACACTAGGCACTATGGTGTTCATTACAAGCTGACTTGAGAACAGTTTGAATGACAGTGTGTTGATGGTATATACATATATAAAGTCACAGCCAAGCCCTTAAATCAATAATCACAATATTCACACCAAACTATCATTAAGACCTGAACTGTTTGTAGATCAAGTGTGAGGGTGAGAACAACCAGCCAGCAGGAACAACCACTAGGTGGTGCTGTGAGAATAACCTAATATACACACACACGTCTACAATTTGCAGATTGTAAAATGTTGGCCAGTCAGGGGTCAGGAGCATGTCAGCAGGAGTTATAGTGAGTTGAGATTTCTTGGCAAGGAACAATTTTCACAGTGTCACCACAGACCAGTGATTACTGACAATAAAATGCACCGTTACTTGACTCAAGAAGTCCCATCACAAAATAATACACTGTATTACTGTTTTTCAGTTTAGCAACTAGTCAGAAAAAAGCTGTTTTTGGAACTAACCAACTCACTGAGTTACTTTAAAGCCCCGGTATGGAGCTTTTAACTGGATACGCAAAAGTCTCTGGTTTCTGCTGATGTGTCTCTGTTACCTACAGCAGCAAATGAGCCCATCAGTGTGAAGATACACTATTTCTAAGTAGTCTAATTCTATACCTCTGGAAGGCATGGTCGGGTCGGACCACTGACAAAACGATACCAATAGATATACCTCATCCATATGCACGCTGCAGATAGCTGCTAAAAAAAAAAGTTTTCAAACAAGTCCCGTCTTCTTTCCGGCGTTTCCAAAACAAATCTACACGCGCCGGCCAGACAAACGTCTTCATGACAGTGGGAAATGCACATGGGTGCAGATCCCGGGGGGGCGGGACTAACTATAACAAATTAATTTTTAAAAGTAACATGCCCAACACTGCCTCAGACAGGCCACCACACTAACACACACAGCTGTCATTCAAGGATCTTGTGACAAAGAATGAGGTGGATCAGGTCAACTGTGTGGGGTTAGTGGATCCCATTGGAAAAGATGATATTTCCTGTTGTGCTATGAGTAACACTAAATATTCACACATGGATGTGTTCAGGGTGAGTTTGAATAAGTGTGGACACTGTGGGTCGTAATGTGAGTGATTTGAATTTTTATGGTGAATGATGTAAATTGACGGCATGGCCACGCCCTGTGACAAAACGTTAAGCTTTTATAGCTTTTAACAACAAAGCTGTGACGATGAGGCAGACCAAATATGCAATCAATTGGATGTATTCTCTGGGAGGAGGTTGTTAAAGGGATATTTCAACATTTTGTCAAATTCACCCATTGCCATAACCTATAGAGTTTTAGTGGTAGGTTCTTTACCTTTAATTGTCGGTGCAAGCTGTTTTTCGATAGGCAGGGCAGAGATGTGAGCTGTTCAGCTAACGCTACGGAGGCATATGGTATTTCCAGGCTTTCCCTCATCAAACTCATCAAATACACAATCCAGCAACTCCACAACGCTCTGGTGGACAAGTTGTGACCTGCACATTCACCACGCTATGAGATAATAACAGAACGTTAAGAGACAGAGTTGTTTTCGAGGCAAATGCGTAGCCGGAACTACCAGACACGGCTGCTGGACAGAGTGATTTCAAAAGCAAGTAGTTCAGAGTATTTGCTTCATACATGTATGTCATAATGTTACATAATTATACTTCATAGCGTGGCGAATCTACGGATCACAATTTGTCCACCAGAGTGTTTTGGAGTTGTTGGATTGTGTATTTAGTTTGATGAAGGAAACATGGAAATAGTGCGCAGCTCACGTCTCTGCCCTGCCGATCTAAAAACAGCTTGCACCGACAATTAAAGGTAATGAACCTACTGCTAAAACTCTAGGGATTATGGCGATGGGCGAATTTACAAAAATGTTGAACTATCCCTTCAAAGTATGAGGTCCCCAAATCGCAAAAATGGCGCCCAAAGTGAACATTTGGAACAAAATGACCGACTTCCTGTTGAATTAAGACTGTGGGTGCATGAGGTTTTGTGTGTGTTCTGTGATCCTGCTACTTCTCCTGCACGACGGTGAAGCACAGAGCTCAGGTTTTTAGTTGGTGGCGCTATCAAGTCATTTGTTTGGATGACAAGAAGTGTGACACTTTAGGTCGTCACTATGTGGTCCTGAATGCTGATTGGCTGATTGGCCCAGGCTGTTTTTTTTGCATGCGCCCTGAGCTCTGATTGGCTGAGTACGCCGTTGCCTCGACAACGAGCTGCAAGTCACGCTTTGCTGCTAATGAACATGGGAACCGGCAGACAGCGCCACAAGCGGTCGCTGTGGTTTCTTCTGCTGCAGCTGCCCGATGGTTGCTATGGTTACCATCCCTGCGGACGCCGACGCCAACATTGATGACATCACAGCCTGTGTGTTTATGTGTGTCTGTGTGCGTGTGTGTAGATATGGGCTCGGGGCTTTACGCAGCGTCCAAAGCCATCGCCTTCAGTGACCTCATCACCACGGTGACACCTGAGAGGAGGACAGACGAGAGGAGGGAGGACCAAGGTAAAGAGACGGCCAATCAGAGGAGACATATTAAAATCAACATGATAACTGTATTATAACAAATACAAATTCTATTTTTTATTGCAAAAAAAGGCTATTAGAATCATCAGTAATAAACCTTTAGTCGCCTGAACATTTTGAAATTCAGGGACTTAGTTGATTACATTACAATACAAACCATGTACAAAGCAAAAAATAAACTTCTTCCTCAAGATATCCAGAATCTGTTTAAAATGAAGGATTCCAGTTATAACCTGAGAAGACCACTATTATTTGAGAAACCAAAGACTCAAACTACTGTAAAAAATCACCGTCTTTCTGTTAGAGGGGTTAACATCTGGAATAATTGTCCTGAAAATATTAAATTATGCTGTACTCTAGTCCGCTTTAAAAGACTTTATAAGAACAACATAATTTCTCGTTACAGTATGGAAAATTACGTTCAATGATTTTGTACTATTTTGGGTTATGCGCTGTGTACAATTCTTTATTTTGTTGTGATCAGAAATTTAAGTGTACTGATTAATTTTAAATGTCTGTGATCTGATCCTTTTGTATTAATGCATATATATATACAGTATATATATTTTTTTTTAAATTTTTTAAGGTAAAAGGGGTAGGGGTATATAAGCTTTGGCTTCAACCTACACCCTTTCGGTTATATAAGCTTGATATATACCGAAATAAATAAAATTCATTCATTCATTCATTCATTATCACTCTTGTCTCCTTGTCTCCTCTTCCTCCTCTCTCTTTGTCCTCTGTCTTCTAGATGAGGAGGTGCTGGTGGTGGAGGAGGTGCAGCAGGTGATGGAGGTGCAGGAGGTGATGGAGGTGGACAATAGGGAGGCAGAGGTGGAAGAGGAGGAGACCAGAGTAACAGAGATTTCCCAGCAGAGTCCTCCAACTCCTCAGAAGCAAGACACCAAGGTAACACACACATGTCCACATGTAGTCTGTGTAGTTGAGCAGGGTGAAGCTGTTGTAGCGGAGGCTGCAGTTTCAGGACCGTTCGGTTTTCGTCACAGCGCCACCTACAGTATGTTTAGAAGGACTAGAGAGGATTTTTTTTTTGAACCAAGTATTTATTGGCATTCATATGTATTAGCACATATCTTTCTGTTACATAGCCTACATATGAAAAAAACCAAGATTATTCATGAAATGTATAAACTGAACAGTCAAACAAATAACAGTTTGGCAAACAACTTAGGCTCACTGGACTGTTTCTAAATCACAAATACACTTGGACAGTTCTGAGATAGCATAGTTTGACAATGTTTCACATTGGTAGATTTAAGTATTTGCTTACAGGGCCCCATCTTGTTGTGAAAATGTCCATCTTAAGATGAAGGTGTGCTTATCTTCTCCATCACTATACCTTTTTCACTCTCTCCTGCCACTGGGGTAGGCTATAGCAGGAGGGAGTGGTTTTAACCACAAGACAGTTATCATCTTCCTAGCTATTAATAATAGGACATGAATAGATAGCTTCTTTTTTGGGGGATAATATAAAATTGTGGGGTCAGAGGTAAATCAATGTTTAATATATAGAGAGGATTTTTTTAGATGGCAGAAAGTGAATACAGTTTTACAGTTTTAATTGTTTGAGGTTACTACTCTAAATCTATCTGCTATTTGTTTGCCACATTATGTGTTACTTGATAAGTTTACCCTTCGTAAAGTTTGCTAATATGATACTCCTCGAGTATGACACTTTTACGATATTTTGCCGCAACTGCGTTCGCTTGTTAGCATGCTAACTTACATGGATGCTATAATGTTACATGCTAACCTTTTTTGGAAAAAAAACAAAAACATAAAAAACTATAGCCAGTGGGTTTATTCTGTTACTTAGAGAAACAACAAAACATCAAGTTGGTTTAATTAATTACTTTAATCCAGATTTTTGCCTCTTCTCTACCAAATAGCAACAAAAATGATTGACAGGCTTCTCAACTGTATAACACATTCACTGACATCAAGGAAAACACAGACACACAGAGCTGTGAAAGGTTTTAGCCATCATATTCACAGTGATAGATAACATCACAACACATGAACCTAAATGTCAACATGTCAGTCTGTTACAATACGTTAGTACCAAATACTAGTAAGTCGGGTGGTCAACTGTGTGTGACAGGAGTGGAGAGGACCGTGGAGGTCAGGCTGGGCTTGTAACTAGAAATCATAACACCTTTCATTACTCAATAACTAAAAACAAGGTAATCAAATTACAAGAATGCGTTAGTACTAAGGCGTTACTACCCAACACTGAAATAAGAAAGTAGTTGGGTTCAGCAAAGAATAAAAATAAACTGCTGGTAACTGCACCCTCCACTCAGTAGGTGGCGCTGTGACGGAAATCGAACGGTTCTAAAATTGCGGTCCTAACCACTATTGGACATAGTTTAATAATTGTTCATGATGCACTTGAATTGATGTTGAGTTGTGTTTGTGTTCAGACGGAGCTGACGGACACAGCTGTGGATGGAGACCTGACAGCTACTGAGGTATATCTGGAGATGAATGAACACTTCACAGCTTCACAGCTCATACTGTGTGAAAGACATTGACCTGTCTGTCTGTCTGTCTGTCTCTCTGCCTGTCCGTCTCTCTCTGACAGTCTGACCAGGATGAGGATTTGAAAACTCAGGTAGATCTTGTTTCAGTAAGCAGGATGTTGTCATGGTCTGTCCTCAGTGTTCTCAATGTTCACCTGTCCTCTTGTCTGTGTGTCCTCAGGAGACACTGGGGACTCCTGAGGAGGAGCAGAAACCTCAGAGCACCATCTCCGCTCTCAGACGCTCCTTCTTAGAGTCAGGAGTGGAAGGAGGGATGACAGAGTGGGAGAAGCGTTTGGCTTCTTCACCTTTACATCGTGTCGACGACTCCCCGATGATTGAACCTCTGGAACCAGATGAGGTGAGCAACAGGGAGGAAGAAACTCTGTCTGATGTAGTGTAGCTGTCTCCCAGTCCCGGGCCTCAGCCTTCACAGGTTACATTTGAATTTTAAAATGCTTCTTCTCATACGTCCTTTTTGTCTTGGGCCACAAAAGCTTCAACAGGTTGATCTGTCGTAGTCCAAGATGATAATATGACAAAAAAACTAGATGGGCAGTTTGAGGATTACTCTATGTAGATATTGGGTCTCAGCTCAGTTAGAGTAGAGTAGAGTAGAGAGTAGAGAATACTTTATTCATCCCGAGGAGGGAAATTCATATTAGTGTAGTAGCTCACACGACAATGACACAAAAAAGAAAGAAAGATGGAGCAGGGTCGCCGGATGGAGCAGGGCCGTCGGATGGAGCAGGGCCGCCGGATGGAGCAGGAACCGCCGGATGGAGCAGGAACCGCCGGATGGAGCAGGAACCGCCGGATGGAGCAGGAACCACCGGATGGAGCAGGGCCACCGGGTGGAGCAGGAACCGCCGGGTGGAGCAGGAACCGCCGGGTGGAGCAGGAACTGCCGGGTGGAGCAGGACCGATGGTGAAGAGGCAGCTGGGTGGATCAGGATCATTGGTGGAGGGGCCAAATCATTTTGCTTATCTGCCCCACTACTATATTCCTCCATCTTGCAGCAAGGAGAGAGGAGCCGTCCACCACTGCTGCTTTCCTGGTCAGTCAAGGTGCCATGAAGTGGATGATCCAGGCCGTCCAGAATTGCCTCCTCCTTCTTCAGTGCTCTAGTGCCTCAGGATGTTTAGTCTGTATCCTAGCAACAACTTCATGGAGAACTTCAGATGGAACTTAAGCAGTTGCCATTAGGTGGGATGTACACAAGTGTTGTTATGATTCGAAAAAATAAAATAAATGTCTACTTTCTGAGTCTTCACCAATATCTCCAGCTCTTCATCACTCTTGTTGGGCAGAGAGTTGATATTTCCAATGATGACTGACCTCAGAAAGGACTGATAGGACATCTCCACCTCCAAGCCTTTAACTTTGCACCAGCAGCAGCACAACAACCACCACAAAAGCATCTCTTCAGATCATCTGAGGACAGGATGGTGGTGTCCTCCAGATCTGTCCATTTTCAATGAAAGAAGCTCATCTCTGAAGAATCTCTTCTCCCCAGAGAAGCATCCATCAGTAGATAACAAAAAACACAACAAAAATAAAGCAAATGTTGAGTAAAAACTCAAAAACTCAGAGCTACCAGACTTTGCTGCTCCCAGTTGAAGCGCATGTTCTAAAAGTTAGTAGGAACGTTAAAAGACATTAAAACCTCAAGACCAAGGCAAAGCCAAGTACATGTTTGGACGTCTGTTAAAGGGATACGCCAACTTTTTGTTCGTGTCTTGCCTCACTCCCGAGTCCATGACCAGCAGATAGACACCATCCTTTCGACTGTGCGTGCAGTAACAAGGGAGATAGAGCTGTATTGCCCATGATTAGCTTAGCTCAAACGCTGGAAGTGTATGGGTAGTGTTAGCCTGCCTCCTACCTGAGCCGAAATCAGCCGCCAGAAGCTGATTTCATTTAAGCTCTAAACTCTGTAAATATATCACTTTATCCACATTTCAAACATGTTTAGGCGAGAAAGTAGCCGTTTAGATCAGCAGTGTGTCGTTAATTTGTCTAAATTCCAGCTGTTTACAATTTTGTTCGGATGAATTCGGCGCTACTCAAGCTAGCTGTTGTGACCAACGCAATTCTGGTTACTCTCACAAAATAAAACACCCGTTGCCCTTTACATACAGAAAACCATGACGATAGAATTTGTTTTTACTTTGAAACAGGAAGCTAACCTACCCTCAATGTAGAGCGCTTGAACCAAAATAAACCGTCTTTGCTTGAACCCTCCGTTTTGACCGATCTGGTCCCGTTACCGGCATTTGACCGCTCAAGATGCCTTACCGGAGAGTTCTGTCAACTCTGAGACGAAGATCGGCCCGACACGAAAAAAAAATGTTGGCGTATCCCTTTAACTGTGATCAGACAGACAGAAAGTTAGAGAACACAGATTTACACTCAGAGATAGAAAGAGAATGACTCATAGCAAAGGGTCACTGGCTGGACTTGTGCTCTACCAGGTGGACACCTTAAGACAGATGATATTTCTTACTATGTCTCTCACACAGATCATAGCCTCTGTCTGGGATTCACAATGGTTTAATCTCTAATCACTCCAAAATATTACAGTGTTTTACAGGTCGTTAAGGGTGCACTCACACTAGGCAATAGCACTGTGCCCAAGCACATTTTCTCCATTTGGGGGGACAACTGGCCCCAGTGTGAGTGCACCCTTAGTCTAACTCCCTCTGTTTGATATGTAGAGTTGGTGGTCAGTTTCGTCCTATCAGCTAGCATGAGGCCTCCCTCTCCCTCTGCCTTATATTATTAGTTACTCAGGTACCTCATTTAGTGATAATGACACATCTAATTAAACCTGTTTATTTGGTGTAACGGGGGGGCTCAGTGTATTGGAAGTGCTCCTCCTCTTCCCTACTAGCAGCCTAAGAAACCACAGTGGCTCAGTAGACTGAATATTACAAGAGGTGTAGCCCTAAGCCTAAATCAAGTCACCAGGTCGATACCCAGGCAGCCTGTGACTAGTGGTGGATTTATCATCAGTCATCATTCCACTGTTGTGGTCCGGCCCTTTACTTGGTGACACTTCAGTCGTGTACATCTGGTCAGGCAAAACTAAAGATCCTCCCTAGGTCAGACCTCCAGGCCTGTGGTGGATGAAGGATCAGCCCCTGAACTGGAACACAGCTTATATCGTATCACACATCTGCCCTCTGCTGGATGATCTAGATATATGCTATCCTTTCTGTCTGTTTCTGTCTGTTTGTCTGTCTGCTTGTCTGTTTGTCCATCTGTCTCTCAGCCCCCTCCCTTGGACAGCAGCTCTGCAGAGGTATGTGGACCAGGCTGGCGGTCAGACAGTAATGGTGTCCTCCAGCCAGTAATAATAGGTCTGAAAAACTCTGAATATGTGCATCTTGTTGATCCTCCTTCACTGTAAAGGCCGTTTACTGGAGGCTTCTAGTTTTCAGATCACATGGTGTCATGTTAGACCCCCTGTTTGGCTCCAGACTGGTTCTTATGTCAGAAATCCAGCAAATCCAGCAGATCCTGCTCCTCAGGGAGGGATTAAATACAGAGAAAGAATCTCACTGTAATAGCTACTATGCAGATGAAAACAAACTGCACCGACAGTGTTCAGTGACAGGAACATCCAGCCACCAGAGTGACATCATAGGGGTGTGAAGGTCCAGACACATTATGTTTCCATTACCCAGCAGCCACCTGGACACATGATGCTGTCACAGCTCTGGTGTAAGCAATCAATACCTATTTATCTGATTTTGAATCCAAATCTGAATCTGACACTGATTCTGAAACAGAATCTGAATTTAAAGGGGTATTTCAACATTTTGGCAAATTTGCCTATTGCCATAATCCCTATAGTTTTAGGAGTAGGTTCATTAGGGTCCGGGCAGCTAAGCTGCCGGGACACTATTGTATTCCTAGGAATTCTTCTTCTTCTTCTTCTTCTTCTTCTTCTTCTTCTTCTTCTTCTTCTTCTTCTTCTTCTTCTTCTTCTTCTTCTTCTTCTTCTTCTTCTTCTTCTTCTTCTTCTTCTTCTTCTTCTTCTTCTTCTTCTTCTTCTTCTTCTTCTTTCTTTCTTTCTTCTTCTTCCAAGGAAGTCATACTTCCCATGGGCGAAAACTCACCAAACTTTGCACAAAGGTTCAGTCCCATGCCAGATTCACTCAACTCCAAGGACATGTGCCCCCCCCCTCCTAGGGGGGGCACAATAAGCGTTTAAATTTAAAAACTTTAAAAATTCCTACCAAACCAACGGTAGATGCTACAGTGTTGAAACTTCACCACAATGTCGCCTCAATACTGCTGAAACTTTTGTCCACTTAAACTTATTACAAATTATGAAGTCCATCACTCTGTTTTTTTCAATAACTGTAAAACTTTTAAAATGTATCTCCTCCCACAATTTTTGCTCAATTGTCTCCAAACTTGCTACAGAGCATCTCCAGACCGTCCTCCACAAAACTTGTTTCTCGGATTTTTGATTAAGCAAAAATTGAGCCTACAGTGCATGAAAACGTTTGACTGTAAACAGTACTGTAAACATATACCATCAAATTCTTGCTAAATACATTTTCAAACTTCCTGAAAAAAATGAGAATATTCTGGAGTCATGGTTGATGAAGTTTAGCAAATATCAGAATTTTAATTCAAAAACTGAATTTTTGAGAACATTTTGAATTCTGCTCTCATGGAAACAACTGCAGTCAATGTGAGAGTGGAATTTATAAACATCAGATTTTCTCTTATGAAGCAAAACACTTATCATTAAAAACAAATCACCAACATTTCCATGCTGTCAAGATGCAATTTATGTATTATCAGATTTTTGTTTAGATGACTGAATTATTGACATTTTGACCATTTCATCACAACAGCTGCCCGGGCACTGGCTCACCTGAGTGGATAAATGAAGCTACACAGCAGGTCTCACTACAAGCTAATTAGCTCAGCGAGTTAGGAGCTGGTTCTTGGTGTCAGAGATTGTGAGTTCACGACCCAACAAGGATGATGATGACAGATCAAGATGTCACATGTCCTCAAGCTGTTTTGCTGTCTAAATGCAATTTATGTATTAACAGATTTTTGTTTAGATACTTTTTGAAATCTGCCTTGACAACAGCTGCCCGGGCACTGACTCACCTGAGTGGATAAATGAAGCTACACAGCAGGTCTCACTAACAGCCAATTAGCTCAGCGAGTTAGGAGCTGGTTCTTGGTGTCAGAGATTGAGAGTTCGAGACCCAGCAAGGGTGATGATGACGATGATGATCCAAATAGCTTGGACTGGACCATGTGCGAAAGCTCTTAACATCTTAGACTCATAGTAGATGTTTGACAAATACATATCATTATTTTACCTCAAAAACTGATTTTTCTTTTTACTGTGGTTTCAAATCTGCCTACGCGACAGTGAATGGTTTACTCAATTTGTGAAGCCACTGTTGAATGCCACTTGTCAAGTAGCTCAGTGCGATAGACAACGGTCTTTGGTTCCCGAGGTTGTGGGTTCAATCCTCAACTGATGCAAATTGAACATTATAAGGTCAACTGTCCTGTCTTCCTATTCTCCTGTTTGTTGCTCAGAATTGCCTAAATTTGCCCAAAAGTAGCCCGGACCCGACCCATCGCTGCGCAGCAGCTATAATTACCTTTAATTGTCATTGCAAGGTGTTTTTAGATCAGCAGGTCAGAGATGTGAGCTCTGCGTGGTATTTCCATGTTTCCCTCATCAAACAAAATACACAATCCAACAACTCCAAAACACTCTGGTGGACAAGTTGTGACCTGCACATTAAGCCAAGCTATGAAATATACTTATGTAACATTACGACACATGAACAAATACTCTTACTTGCTTTTGAAATCACTCCGCCCAGCAGCTGTGTCTGAAATGTAGTTCCGGCTACGCATTTATCTTGAAAACAACTCCATAACGCTCATGTGGACAAGTTGTGACCTGCACATTCACCATGCAAAGAATTATGTAACATTATGAGACAGAGTTGTTTTCGAGGCAGATACGTAGCCAGAACTATATTCCAGACACACGGCTGCTGGGTGGAGTGACTTCAGAGGCGCAATTAGTTCTGAGTATTTGCATCATGTGTCGTAATGTCACATAATTATACGTTATTATTTCATGCATGGTGAATGTGCAGGTGCACGCCGATCTAAAAATAGCTTGCACCGACAATTAAAGGTAATGAACCTACTCCTAAGACTATAGGGATTATGGCAATGGGTGAATTTGCCAAAATGTTGAAATATCCCTTTAAAACTGACAGGAGTTTGTTGATCATTCAGGTTTCAGTTCTGGGAGCGTAAAGTGACTGTACCATCAGCTGTCATTGTGTGAGTTAATCCATCAGTGTGTGTGTTTGATGTTGCTCACCTGTCCACTCCAGGAGGGCGAGTACATAGCAAACCAAGCTCCCCCTCAACCAATCACAGAGAAGAACTACACTGTGGGGCAGTGCTACGACACCAGCTCGGGTAGGATTGTCGCCTTGACGACCAGGGACGATAGCTCTCACGTCGCCGTGCCGAGCGCTGAGATGGGCAGGCAGGTTCGAGTCATCCCGTTGTTGTCCACTGATGATGATGTCATGACAGAGAGACCGCTGATTACGATCCGTGAGGTGAAGACGCCGACCTCGCCCTCTGAGCCGCCTCCTGGTCTCGGTGGTGTCGGAGGCGGAGTGCTGGACCTCCAGGGACTCCAGACCTCTGTGATGTCCAGTCTGCCCCCGCCCCTCAGTCCTAAAGCATATCTGGACGAGCTGAGCCCCAGCCCCGGCCTCAGCCCCGGCCCCACCAGGAGGTCTCCTTCCATGGCCAGAGTGGTACGCAGCGCTGATTGGTGATCAGCATGGAAACCAGCATTAGGAGCACACGCAGCCACCTCACTGTGACACCTTATCACTTTTTGCACCAGAAACAGCTGGAAGCTCAAGCCCTAGACATAAATACATAGATGGCACATTGGCACTGGATGGTATGTCAACGTCACCACCATGTTAGTCTGGGCAAGACTGGCCTCTAAAGAACCCAGAAGAGCTGCAGTACGTCTGTATAAAAGCACAATTGTTATTATAACTCTCTTTAAACTTCTAGTACTTAGAATCATGATCATTCGGCAGGAGGAGTGTCTCAACAATAGCTTAACATGGAGACAATAGCGTACTAATGGAGAGACATGACAGGTGAACTGGGTAAAAAATTAACAGATATCACCATGAAACTTCCCAAGTTTACTTCAAGTTTTGTCAAATTTTACGTTTAAATATGTAAAAGAGGCAATATCTAATCAAATATGAGCTCATTTTCATACCTTTCCAGGACATAAATCTGAACAATAGATAAAGCTACTACTTTCAAAATTCTACTAAATTTTACTTTGTTGAAATATTAGAGTCAAAAGAAGATTTCTCTCATTTTATCATTCCATAAAAAAAAGAAAGAAATTTACCATGTTTTTGGAAATAAGATGTGGTATAATTTGACCTTGGGGCAGGTAACCCTGTGCTGCTCAACTATGGTCTGGTAGCTGGAGTATAGTGTAGTATATTCATGGTACTTTGTGGGTGGATCCTGTGCCTGCATACGTTCTCTCCGGGTTCTCCACTGCAGAATCTAATTTATTTTTTCTACCATCGCCACCTTGTGAATATGTTAATGCTGCTTTAATTTCCCCTGTGGCTCAGTGAAGTAGTTTATCATCCAGACACTGACTTTAGAGGGCAGATTGACTGCCGCACTCTTGCTTGCGGACTCACTGATTTAAAGGGGACATATATTATGGAAATGTCACTTTCTGAAGGCTCTTTAACATATATCTGGGTGTTTGTCTTGCCCTCCGACCCCCAAAATGTGAGAATTGACAAAAACATCTGTGATTTTCAGGCTCCCTAGGTTGAAATCCATGTGGTTTTACAAGCTGTTCCCTCAGTTATCTAGCAGCGATGGTACCAGTAGAAGGTGCAGAGGACCACAAGCAGTGGTTTATTTGCATTTAAAGGGACAGACACTGAAAGCAGCCGTTTTGAACAGGGCTGTTTAGAGAGGATGAAAAGAGCTGTGATGTTTGATGCTTGGGGGATTTTGACCAAAGCATGTCACAGACATGTCTTTAAAGGGATAGTAGCATTTTTTTAAAGTGGGGTTGTATGATCTACAAATAGCCCCTCAGTACTTTAATTGCAGAAACAGCCTTTTTCCGCAGCCTAAAAGAGGTTTTACCTGAAAAAAAAATACACAGTTCCATTGGTCACTATAATATAATTTTTTCCAGCCCTTCAAAGTGCAGGAAAAACGCTGTTTTTATTTGGACCTATAATCAACTGCTGATCGGCGGGCGCTAACCCTGGGCGGAGGGATACGTGAGTTGGTTAGGTCCAAATAAAAACTGCGTTTTTGGAGGGCTGGAAAAAATTATATTATAGCGAACAATGGAACTATGTATTTTTTTTTTAAAAACTTTAAAACTTAAAAAAAAAAAAAAGCTACTATCCCTTTAAGACACCTGGGAACTATTTCAGTTTGTGGAAAAGGGACAGAATATGTCTCCCATAACATGCATACACTCCTTGTAGAATCAGTAGTAAACTATTATAACTTACCTATTATAAACTATTGATACACCTAAACTATTGTCATCCTAAGTAATTAGGGACAACGCTTTAATTTTACTCCATATAAATTATAAAGCCTGACTATAAAAACAGCATATTTGTTGGAGTGCTCTTCATCCCCCAAACCCCCAGCTCCTCTGTTTCTTCCTCTGACAGGTCAGTCTTGCCAGCAACAGTGGTGGCAACGTTCTTATATTGCAGCAACAGACGGAATGACAAATCCGGCATCTATGTATGTGTCGATGGTTCAAACTAAGCACCTCAGCTCCAGGAAACAGCAGAGACCTGATGGACCAGGAGGAGGTCAGGTCTGATAGGTCTGTAACATCAAGCTGAGACACTGCAGAAGCAGAGCAGCCTTAAACAGTTCAACCTAAGTCTCAATCGGATCAGGGAGAACCAGAATCTGCTGGAAACTACAGTCACAGTAGCTCCACCCTCACTGTTCTTCAGCGTTGAGCCGCAGTGAGTGGGTCAGAGCGGCGGCGTGGAGCTGCAGTGGCTCCACAGGGAGGCAGCGTGGAGCTGTAGTGTTCAGTTTAAACTCTCCTCAGCTTCTCCCTTCACCTCCTGCCAAACACCATTCTGTTGTGCTGCTGGGTGGGGCTTCTCTCTCTTTTACTGCTCTTCAAACCTGATTTTGCTGCTTTTCACCTCGTTTGCATCAGAGGAATTGTTGTATAACTTCCAGTCAGTCTTAGTACTACTGGAAAATTCAACGTTGTAATGGTGTCACATGGTCCTTGTACACAGAGAGACCCCCTGTCACATGTCTATATGAGGGTCCTGTCACATCAGAACCAGCATGGTCAGCGTTAACAACTTGAAACTGATGATCGTGTACAAAACCTCTGAATTTGTAGCTTTGTTCCTGTGTGTCATAACTTCCTGAATGTTTGTGTTGTTGTGTGTATCCTTATTATTTGTAGATTAGGTCCCTCTACCTGTTCATAGTGCAACACAACACACCTGACTGCTTCACCACTGTACCTGTGTAATCACAGTGGAAAAAATGATAGTTTGTTACATTATGTAAGACACTTAAAGTGATAGTTCACCCAAAATTCAAATTTCACTCATTATCTACTCACCCTCATGTCAACTAAGAGCTGTGAGAATTTTCAGAGTCCTCCGTTCCTTCTCTGAGTTACGGGGGGGTCCGTGCAGCAGTATTTGTCCATATAATGGTTGTCAATGGATACCAACTTTCTTCGTCCAAAAATACACACCAAAAAACATCCAAATACCTCCATACTACTCGTCTGTAATGTCCCTCTTGTATTGAAGCCCCGACATGAGAAATTGTTCCGAAAAAAATTAAATAAGTCTATATTTTAAGCTTGTTTGTAGCGGAAGCTCCCAGTGTCTCGGTTCACTGCTCTTCCTGTGTCAGTGCAAATCTCACGTGATTTGCACTGACCGGCGGAACAATTTCTCATGTCGGGGCTTCAATACAAGAGGGACATTACAGACGAGCACTATGGAGGTATTTGGATGTTTTTTGGTGTGTCTTTTTGGACGAAGAAAGTTGGCCATTGACAACCATTTTATGGACAAATACTGCTGCGCGGACCCCCCCGTAACTCAGAGAAGGAACGGAGGACTCTGAAAATTCTCACAGCTCTTAGTCGACATGAGGGTGAGTAGATAATGAGTGAAATTTGAATTTTGGGTGAACTATCCCTTTAACACTGGTTAGTAATATAATCATTACTAACAACCCCCCCCAACCTGCATGGCTGCAGCCTGGCTGTCAGAGTCTAGTTTTCTTTTCTATTATATTCTTCTATTCACTGAAAAAAAGATTCAGTCTAAAGTGTCCACCTCTTGTTTACCTGTTTCTCCTTGTGTGCGTGTGTGTGTGTGTGTGTGTGCGCGCGCGTGCGTGCGTGTGTGTGCACTGCATGCGCAGCCTAAACCTACATTTGATGAAATGTCTCCTGAACTGACGGCTCTGCTGAAGTCGGCCAGAGAAACAAAAACATTCAGAGACCACAACCTGCTGAAGGTGCTGTCGACCTCTCTGTCTCACTGTCTCCCTGTCTGTCTCACTGTCTCCCTGTCTGTCTCACTGTCTCCCTGTCTGTCTCCCTGTCTCCCTGTCTGTCTGCCAAGGTTATTATAGTTTTTCAGTTCACTTTTTATTTCAGTTTAGTTTTAAGTTCAACAAGTGATGAAGCAGTTTTAGTTTAGTTTTTATTTTTGAGGAGTTGACTAGTTTATATTTAGTCTTAGTTTCAGTTTTTCAAGTTTTAGGAGAAAGCCTCTGTCAGACCTCTGAAGATGAATGTCCAAATTTGTGGGATTATTATATTTTTATTGCACATTTTAATAAATTAATTTCAGTTCACTAAATTATTTTTTCACTGCTAGTTTTAGTTTTAGTATATAAAAAAAAAAGTTAACTATAATAACCCTGCTGTCTACCTGTCTACCTGTCTGTCTCACTGTCTGTCTCACTGTCTCCCTGTCTGTCTCACTTTTTACTTGTCTATCTTATGGCCTACCTGTCTTTCTGACTGTCTTCCTCTCTACTGCCAGTCAGTCAGTCAGTGAGTCAGTCATTCTGTCAGTCTGTCTGTCTAAGAGACATCCTTTCATCTCAGTGTAAGAGGTTGTTGCTCATTATGTTGTATTGAATCTGATCAGATCTCAAAGTCAAGGTCACTTGATATGTCTCCCTTAGGAGAAAATTGGATTGGTAGAAAAAAAAGGATACAGCTGCACCAACATGACATAAAAAAACAACTCAAACATAAGACCAGCCACACGTAACAAAGGGACGAGTGCTCAGATGTGCAATACAGTTGTGCATGAAGAGCTGTGCAAAAAGAGCTGCACAATTTAGCTTCAGCGCTGTTGGTTTAAAAGTTTTACTGAGAGACGGATGAAAGAGTGCTTGTATCTGTTGTGTTTACACACAGTGTTATCTATATCTTCTCCCTGAGTTCAGCACTGCGTATTCTAGAGATAGCACATGAGTAGAATCAGATAGGATGCTATT
Organism: Trachurus japonicus; assembly: GCF_045865225.1. NCBI lineage: Eukaryota > Metazoa > Chordata > Actinopteri > Carangiformes > Carangidae > Trachurus > Trachurus japonicus. Next base: position 25,617,051 of record NC_140926.1, read on the forward strand.
TGCCTGTCTTGTTGTAGCCTGTTCAAAGAGTTCCTGCAGGCAAATTCAACCTGGGGCTATAGTTGACTAATATTTTAGGTCTAAAAGAATGAAACTGAAGATTATCTTTATAATGTCTGCTGTTATACAGTAGTTCTGTCTGTCTGTGCATCGCCACAGCAGCGTATAATGGGAGCATACCGATATTTACATCCTACAAAACCGCAATTTTTTTCCACAGACAACACGCAAGGCTTTGCGAGACTTTGTATTCCAGCTGTTTACAAAAATGTTCTTTTTCCTGAAGTAAACAAACCCCTTGGTGTATGTTTAAAGCCATATCTGACGTTGTCCGTGAAAAAGAAAAGCTGTTTTGTGGGATGTAAACAGCCTAAAAAGCCTAAGATCCATCTGCTCCCATTATACGCTGCTGTGGTGATACGGGGACAGACAGAACTACTGTATAACAGGAGACATTACAAAGAAAGTTTTCAGATGCATTCTTTTAGACATAACATACTAGGAAAATATAGCCCCAGGTTGAATTTGCCTGGAATTGTCCTTTACAGTAAGTTCCAGAACCAGTTAAAGGGATAGTTCAACATTTTGGCAAATTGGCCCATTGCCATAATCACTATAGTCATAGCAGTAGGTTCGTTACTGTAGATGCTTCTGTGTGAGTTCAATGATCACACCGTGTCTCTTCAGATTGTAGTTTTATTGAAACTCAGGGAGCATGGAGAGATAAACTTGCACTCAGCCTAGCAGGCATAACCAACTGAACCCCGATAACCCAAACACCCACAAATACACACAGAGGTGGTGCGACCCCTACTGGGCGCAACGGGGATCATCATGAATGATCTACATCCCTTTCCTTAAGCTCACATCCCAAACATAATTGATTGAGCACTGGATAATGAAAACACTGTAAACATTTATAATATTACACTTTTAGCAATAACTTAAGCTGCACTTGGATGAACTGGAAACAATCCAATATTGAATGAAATATGAATGAATATATAATAACCACAAAATTCCAAGGAGTTCTTAACCTGAAAGACATGCACAATGAATTATGATTACTTGGTCAAGCAATTACTCATCCTAACCATACATGAACAACTGCACGAGGATTCTTTTTTTTTTTTTCATTGCATGTATTTAGGATTTGGTCTGCAGATGCGACCTGAACGTGTTGTGTAGTATGTACTGCTGTTGTCTGTGGGCAAATGTGTAGTGCATGTTACCTGGGAGGGGGATGCTTGTTCTGATTGTGTGATGTTTGCATCTGGTGTGTGTGTGAGAGGGGCATTGTCCACAGGGTGATGACTGGTGGCGAGTGAGTCTTGATCTTCTGAGTGAAGCTGTGGTGGTTGCTCTGCCACAGGAAGAATGTGTCGTCGGTTCCTCCTGTATGTCCTCCCGTTTGACTGGATGACATATGAGCGGGGCTCCTTGCTCCTCTCCCTCACAATTCCCAGCTGATCATATCCTTTGGGTGTTTGCATGCGGACCACCTGTCCTTCTGTTAAAGGCTGCAGTGGATGACTTGACTTGTCATGCTGGTGTTTCAGACTGAGCCTTTTGTTGAGGAGCTGGGCCCTGACTTGCTGGCTGCTTTTAGGTGTTGGTTGCAGCAGTTCGGTGCAGACAGGAACGGCTGTGCGAGTTTGACGCGACATCAGGCGCTCTGCCGGGGAGCCCAGCGTTGAATCCCGGGGGATGTTTCTGAGATTCAGGATGCTGAGGAAGACGTCTGACCCATCTCTGTGAGACTTTTCCATCACCTCTTTGGCACTGCGCACTGCTCTCTCTGCGAGCCCGTTCGATTGTGGGAATTCAGGGCTGCTGGTGGTGTGGATGAAATCCCATTGTTTGGCAAAGTTCTTGAAATGCTGACTGGTGTATTGTCTCGCATTGTCAGAGATGAGAATGTGTGGCGTGCCATGGACTGAAAAGTGTCTCTTTAGTTTGGAGATCACAGCTGATGATGTTAGCTGATGGAGCAGGTCGACCTCAAACCAGCCAGAATATGAGTCCACGAGCACTTGATAGTGTTTGCCGTGCCACTCAAACATGTCTGTGGCCACGATGGACCACGGGAGATCTGGAACAGGGTGGAGTTGCAACGGTTCCTTTTGCTGGTGTGACTTGGTGCTATTACACACAGCGCAGGTCAGTAGCTCTTGAGTGATGTCTTTAGACATTGCAGGCCAGAATACAATGCCTCTGGCTCTGCGTTTGGTCGCTTCAATGCCTGGGTGGCCTCTGTGAGTTATGGTGATGTACTCTTTGCGCAGAGAGCGCGGGATGACTGCTTTGTGGCCTTTCATGATAACACCATCATCCACAGTGAGTTCGTCCCTGTAGGGAAAGAAGGGAACGATGGCGGGCTTGAGATGGCTTTCTCTGGCAGGCCATCCTTTCCTGATGACCGTACAGAGGGCTTGCAGTTCTTCATCCTCTGAGGTGTGCTGCCTGAGTTCATCCAGGCGAGCTGTGGAGATGTAACTTACTGACATGACCTCATAGGCTTCCTCCACATCCAGGCTCTGGGAAGCTTGGGCACACGGAGCTCTGGAGAGTGTATCAGCCAAATACATGTGTTTACCTCTTTTGTACACTAGGCTGATGTCAAAGCTCTGCAGGCGAAGTAGCATCCGCTGGAGACGAGCAGGGGCAGTGTGAATGGGCTTTTTTAATATTGTCACTAAGGGCTGATGATCAGTCTCCACAACGATGGACTTTCCATACACATAGTCTTTGAATTTTGTACAGCCAAACACCACAGCCAGGAGCTCTCTCTCTATCTGTGCGTATCGCGTCTCCGTGTCTGTGAGAGTGCGTGAGGCGAACGCAACAGGCTTGCCGTTTTGCATGCACGCTGCTCCGAGCCCGTAGCATGAAGCGTCGCAGGTGAGAGTGACTGGTTTCTTGACATCGTAGTATGCCAATACTGGTGGGTTAGCAAGGCATGACTTCAGGCGATCAAAAGCCTCTTGATGCTGCTGGAGCCAACACCACTCAGTGTCCTTGTGTATCAGTGTTCTCAGTGGAGCTGTGATGTCACTGAAATTGGGAATGTATTTCGCCAGGTAGTTTCCCATGCCCAGGAAACGTTGCAATGATGTGACATCAGTGGGGACTGGCATGCTGGTGATGGCAGCAGTTTTGGCAGGGTCAGCTTTGAGGCCCTGGCTTGTGAAGATGTGGCCTACATACCCCACTTGATCCAGGCGAAACCTGCATTTCTCAGGATTGAGCTTGAGGTTGACCTCTTTCACCCTCTCAAGCACTTTTTTTAGGTTGGCGTCGTGTTCAGCCATGTCGCGGCCTCCGATGATGATATCATCGACGATGACGGAGCATGGGTAGCCGGTGAAGAGCTGCTCCATTGTTCGCTGAAACACCTCACTAGCAGAGTTAATGCCAAAGGGCATGCGCAGGAATCTGTAGCGCCCAAATGGAGTACTGAACGTTGTCAACATTGAAGATTTCCTGTCGAGACAGATCTGCCAGAAGGAGTTCTTAGCGTCCAGGACAGAGAATACTGCAGCCCCGGACATCTGGACTGCCACCTCCTCAACACAGCGCATAGGGTGATGAGGTCTTTTGAGTGCTGTGTTGAGGTCCTTTGGATTGATGCAGAGCCTTATTTCTTGCTTGTTTTTCTTATGTGCTACCACCATCGAGGAAACCCAGTCTGTGGGCTCTGTGACAGGTGTTATGACACCTATGCTTTGCATGCGATCCAGCACTGCTTTAACTCTGTCTTGCATTGCTACAGGTATACGGTGAGCTGGTCGGACCACGGGTTGTGTGTTGGGATCCAGTGTCATCGAATACGTGACTGGAAGCTTTCCGAGCTCGTTGTTGAAGACATCTTTGTACTGTCTGAGAGTCTGTGTTCTGAAATCCGCATTGCTGTCCATGGTAACGAGGTGAACATCAGGACTCATCCTGACGATTCCCATATCCACACATGCCCGAAATCCAAGCAATGGCTGCACATCTGAGTCCACTATGAAGAAGGGTATCGTGTAATGCTGCTCGTTCAGACTGCATGACAGTGTAGCGAGGCCCGTTGTTTCAATCCTGGTGCCTCCATAAGCAACAAGGTTAGCAGCAGTCTTCAGCAGGGTAACTTCCTCCCCTTTAGACACTTGTGCAAAAGTCTTTTGGGAAAGCACATTACACTTCGCTCCAGTGTCCACTTTTAGCTCGGTAGTTTTACCATTTAGTTTTACAGTGACAAATCCTTCATCTTTCTCGCAATCCTGAGAGTTAACACTGTTGATGCTGATGCCATCCACATAAAACGTGTCGTCTTCGTGTGCTGATGGCTGTTCCACTGTCACTTCATGCACTGGCCGCCTGAAAGTCTTTCTTTGTAGCTTATTTTGGTCCCATGACTTTGATTTGCAGCATCCTTTGTAGTGGTTCATCTTATGACACTTATGACACTGCTGTCCATAAGCGGGACACTTCTCTCGTTTAGCAACATGGCTGCCCCCACAATTGCTGCATTTGCTTATGGTTTGAGTTGGTGTCTGGGGCCTGAATTGCTGCCTTTTGTTGTAGGACGGCTTCAGTGCATCCACATTGGTGGCCTGAGTTGCTAATGTCTTACTGTTTTCTTCTGTCATTTCGTGAATGCGACAGACTGAGATAGCTTTGGCAAGAGTTAGTTCACTATCCCTCAGCAGAGATTTTCTCAAAGAGTCACTGGTGATGCCACACACAATGCGGTCACAGATAAGTTCATCAGTTAAATCTCCGAAGTGGCAACTTTTAGCTTTTATCCTCAGATCACTGATGTATGATTCGATGCTCTCACCTTGTTTTTGATTCCGTGAATGAAATCTGTGTCTGTCCATTGTCCGGTTGCTTTGAGGATTGCACATTTCCCTGAACTTCCTCTTCAGGCAGTCCGGATCCTCTCTGGACTCTCCCGGGGTGACCACTGCTCCGCCGTCCCCGGGCGCACGCACCTCAGCCGCATAAACGAAAGAGCGTTCACGGTCGATGGCCTCCGGGCCGGCGAGGTTGAGAAGAATGTAAGCCCTTGTCTTTGCCGGCTTGTCCGGGTGCGCTGCAGCAATAAAAATATCATACTCCCTTTCAAAAATTCGCCAGCTCTCGGCAACGTTGTCGTCAAAAACAACTGGGTCTGGCCGGCGAAAACCCTCCGCCATGACGGTCAGCAAAACAAAAATGTCCACGGCTAGCTAGTTAGCGTAGCCCGAAGCATCAGGTCCGTAGAGGAGAAAAGTCCAACAAGTTACTCACAGGCGAAAAGTTCGTCGCTGCTGTCTTCTGACACCATGTAGATGCTTCTGTGTGAGTTCAATGATCACACCGTGTCTCTTCAGATTGTAGTTTTATTGAAACTCAGGGAGCATGGAGAGATAAACTTGCACTCAGCCTAGCAGGCATAACCAACTGAACCCCGATAACCCAAACACCCACAAATACACACAGAGGTGGTGCGACCCCTACTGGGCGCAACGGGGATCATCATGAATGATCTACAGTTACCTTTAATTGTCGGTGCAAGCTATTTTTAGAACGGCGGAGCAGAGCCGTGAGCTGCTCAGAGCTACGCTACGGAGGCTCATGGGATTTCTTGGTTTCCCTCATCAAACTCATCAAATACACAATCCAACAACTCCAAAACACTGTCGTGAAAGTTGTGACCTGCACATTCACCACGCTATGAGATAATAACAGCACGTTACCACACAGAGTTGTTTTAGAGGTAAATTCATGCAAAACCGCTGATGCACATTACCTTCAGGGACAGTTTTTCAGCAAGCAGACTCTGTATTTACCACGAAAACGGCTCAGTTTCGTAACATTCCATTATTATCTCATAGCGCGAATGTGCAGGTCACAACTTGTCCACCAGAGCGTTGTGGAGTTGTTGGATTGTGTATTTGACTATAGGCAATGGGCCAATTTGCCAAAATGTTGAACTATCCCTTTAATGATCCCATAACTGAGAAGAGATTTGATTGTAGCTCTATAAAAGATTAGCATAATGTTGTATTGAATCTGATCAGATCTGAGTATAAACTGGTTTATAGGCACAGGGACATCAGACTGATAGCAGAACAAACACTGCCTTGCTCCATGGCACTTTGACTGGCAGGAGCTGAAACTCAGTCTGATGTCCATGTGACCTCACACTGACAGACCTGCAGCCTTCACCCCTCTACATCTAACATCCTTTCTTTTCTTATCTTCACTTCTGTTCCAGACCTCAGAGAAGGTGGAGACGGTCTTCATGATGGCAGAGTCACAGGACCAGCCGATGGCGGACCAACCTCAGGTAGCGTTAGGAGGTGTTGTGGGCCCGCCCACGAGTATTCCCCCTCACCCACGGGCCGACATGACGCATGCTGATGATGATGATGACGCAGAGGGATGGGCCAGTGATGATGATAGTGCTAATGCTAACTGGGTCCGTAGCCCGGGAGATAAGCATGAGGTCAGCGATGATGATGATGATGAGGTCAGTGGGGGTAGTGATGAGGATGCTAGTGAGGCGAGTGAAGATGCCATCAGTGTGTTAGCTCAGGCAGCGGTAGAAGAGGCCATGGATGCTGCGGTGAGACAGGTTCACAGCCCCGACAGCAACCACACCCACCAGGATAGCATCAACGCTAACCTGGCAGTGAGCTACGGGGAGAACAACAGCCCCAACGCCAGACCCGCCACTAGTCTGTTTCAGCGTCACCGTGGTGACGACGAAGACTCTGATGACGCAGAGGACGGCAGAGGGAGGTGGAGGCTCAGAGGAAACTCCCCTCCTCTGACCAGGCAGTCTCAGCTGTCTAACCACAGTGACAACCAAGATGATGAGGATGATGAAGAAGAAGAAACCAAACCTATGCAGGAGGTAACAGCTGATGATAATAATACCTGTGGGGTGACCCCCCTGCCCCAGTCAAACCTGCTCCAGTGTCTTCCTCCCTCATCACACCTGTAACCAGTCAAACCTTTACCCACGGAAACTAGTAACTCCTCTCCTTCTCACCCCAGTGAACCAGTGTGTCCACCTTGTCCTGAGAGTCCCAGTCTTCCTATTAAAGAGATAGTTCACCCAAAATTGAAATTTATTGAATATTCATTATCTCCTCCCCCTCATGTGGACTAAGGGCTGGGAGAAGTTTCAGAGTCCTCCGTGGCTTCTCTGAGTTACAGGGGGTCTCGGCGTAGCAGTGCATGTCCATATAACGGTTGCAAATGGATACCAACTGTCTTCGTAACAAAAAGACACACCAAAAAACATCCAAATACCTCCATGCTGCTCGTATGTAATGTCCGTCTTGTATTGAAGCCCCGAAATGCGAAATTGTCCCGGAAAAAATGAAATAAGTCTATATTTCAAGCTTGTTTTGTAGTGGAAGCTCCTCGAAGCTCCTCTTCCCGGTTCGTCAAATTTGGATGAACCGGGAAGAGGACAGACCCTGGTTCGTCCAAATTTGACGAACCAGGAAGAGGAACTTCTGCTACAAACAAGCTTGAAATATAGACTTATTTAATTTTTTTCGGGACAATTTCGCATTCCGGGGCTTCAGTACAAGATGGACATTACATACGAGCAGCATGGAGGTATTTGGATGTTTTTTGGTGTGTCTTTTTGTTACGAAGACAGTTGGTATCCATTTGCAACCGTTATATGGACATGCACTGCTACGCCGAGACCCCCTGTAACTCAGAGAATCCACGGAGGACTCTGAAACTTCTCCCAGCCCTTAGTCCACATGAGGGTGAGTAGATAATAAGTGAAATTTCAATTTTGGGTGAACTATCCCTTTAAATAGAGGACATTTCTATCTGCTGCTGACATGAGTAGAGTCCAGCTGAGACGATAGGCTGAAGCTCCAAGAACATCTGTTCGTGCAGTTGTGATGTTGATGCAAATTTACAAAAAAAGAAAAAAAGAAACCGAGTGGATTAAAAGTCCATTAAAAAAAACTGAATTTTCTCTCTCTGATCTTTTCAGGAGGTCCCGGTGATGAGGAAGACTCTCACATATGAAGCTCCAGGGGTGAGAACAGTCTGTTTAATTTATAATATATGAGATGGGCATTACTACTCATCACTACAATGTGAATGATTTAAAGGTCCAGTGTGTAATATTTGTCAAGGTTTATTGGCAAAATCTGAATATACTACCCATGAACATAATTTGTATGTGTATAATCGTTGGTCGTTTGGTTTTCATAGCCTTATTATTCTTCTTTTATACATATATGCTTTAGAGAGTGTCGCCATCTTGCGCCACCATGTTTGTACAGCAGCCTGAACAATAGATATCATGGTTTTGCCCCCATTTTACACACTGGACCTTTAAAGGGTAATGAATAGTTCCTTTAAAAAGATTATTCATTGGATGAAGTCATTTTGTATTTGAAATGAAATAACAAAATAGAAATGTCTCTGTAAATATATGTATCTGTTTGATTTACTGACTTCATGTTTTCTGCAGTTTCCAGTCATGTTAGTGTAGTTTAGTCTCATGCACATGGACACAGTAGGAATCAGCTGATCATCTGAATGTTCACACTCACTGTGGTCTCTGTGTGTTTCAGACTCGAGTGGACTCTGATCCTCCTGCAGGTCTACTGCTGAGCTCTCAGACCTTCACAGCAGAGACCTCCAACACAACCACCACCACACACATCACCAAGGTAACTCATGTTACATGCAACACAATTTATCAGGTTAACACATCACCAGAGTAATTCACATCATTAACATAAAACACATGACAAACTTGTATCGTTCAAGTAACTCATCTCACCACGGCAACATCAACTTCTCTCTGCTATAAATATGAAGATTTTTTCTGTTTCTCTCTTCAGACGGTGAAAGGAGGAATGTCAGAGACCAGGATCGAGAAAAGAATTGTAATTTCTGGAGACACAGAAATTGACCACGACCAGGTAAGTGTCTCTACCAGGCAGACACGACAACATTTTCAGTTTGGGTCACAGTGTGGGGACATTGATGTCATTTCGATTTGACTATTATATTCCCTAATAACTAAGTCCAGCTGCTTTCGATTTAACCTCCTTTGAGATACTATGACCTGGACAAATGAGAATATGCACAGGACTATTATATTAATTTTGTGGATGTTGGCTCCCTTTAACCTTAACTAAAATTCTCTCTCACCAATCTGAGCGTCATAACGAACTTCAAAAGCCTTCCCTGTGCTTTTATTACCCGTTACTGTAATGCTCATTTTGCTGCCGTTGGCTATGCCCATTCATTTTAAGATTTTACTTTTTCTTTTCTTTTTTTTTGACCTGCTACTGCTTACTATCCTCAAGACAAGGCTAAAGAGGTTACTTTGCTCTCACCTGTTGCTCCTAAGCTGTGGAGTCTTCTCATGCTATAGGTTAATGGTTCTCAATGTGGGCTCTGGGGACCCCAAGGGGTCCTTCAAGGGGGTCTCCAACTTTTTCTTAAAATTTTACCACTTTTTTCCAGAATTTTTTTTAAGTTTTTTGAATTTTTTTGAGATATGTTTTCACTTTTTTCTAGAATAGTTTTTTTTTTCTTTGAAATTTTACCACTTATTTCAAATTTTTTTCTAACTTTTTATTTTTATATTTAGAAATCTTTCCACTGTTTTCCAGAAATTTCTCTACAATATTTCCCAAAATCCACTCCATTGGCCCTCATTTGAACGTACATTGACTTAAAAGTAATGTTCTTCAGTCTCAGAACACATATTTGTGTATTTCTGGTGTGCTGTGAACCACTGCTATAGGGTATAGATGTATGGCAAGTTGATGAGCATCACCTTGGTCTTGGAGGTTTTCAGTAAGAGGTAATTCCTGTCACCATGGACACAAACCATCTAGGTCCAGGAGATGGCTGGAGTATCAATAGAGGAGCTTATTGAGCTTAAAGAAGAGGAGACCTGAGCCCAGTGTTGCTGCTGCTGCTGCAGTGTCAGGTTGTAAAGGAGAGTCTAAAGCTGTTCTTTTCTTCATAGCCAGTGGTCAGTCAGCTCCGTCCATGCTGCACCTGAGGTGAAGCTGGTCTTAACGTTACAGATCCAGGGTTTGTTGATAATACAATAGAAGTCAGTACAGTCTGTAGTACATTCAACCATTATGTCATCAGTGTTTCCCCTACCGTTCCCTGCACAGGCCCCCGCCCCCCTTGAAAAACGGGACATCTAGGAGCCAATCGCGGTCAAAGCGGACCTGTTGGTCTGATGAAACTGTTGGAGCGCTCCACCTGAAGCACCCAAGCTGTCCAAGCAACCGAACGGCGCTATTCTCTCTCTGCCATCTGATTTTTAAATACCAGTGCTCACGCCGGGTACACACCGGGTGAGGAAGCGCCGCGAACCACATCAGATTCACCGCGGCGTGCAGCTCCGCGGCCGGCTCGCGCCCTGCAGCGCTCGTTTTGGCGTCTGGTCTATTTTGTGCCCGAGCCGCGAGCGACCGCATTAAGCCGGGCAGGAAGTCAAACAAATAAACACGAGAGAATCCGACTCCGAGGTGTACTGCGAAGCCAGTTTCGTGGGTTAGCGAGGTGTGTTGAGTCTAAAAAGCCAGGCTCTCCTGTACTGCAAAGGCTCTCTTTTAACCCGACTAGATCACCACGGTAACTTATGGTCCCGACCAGGTTATGTTCAGAGTTTAATCATAAAACTGGCGATAAAAGCACCGCTGTTTCACTATTTAACTCATTTACAGCTGGCGTCACCTTTACCTTGAAAGTCCAGTGGAGCTGGATCAGAACGGAGTGTTTGTACGGAGGGAGAGATCAGCTGATCCGCTGCTGTTTACTTCTCTCTGAGCGTCTCCGCTGAGTCTCCGCCTCCTCACCCGTTGAGCTGAGCGTCAGGAGCTCATATATTAGACTATAGCCTATATCTTATTTTTTATACAGTCAGTCACCACTGAAAGAAGTTGTCCACTCACAGCAGGACAGATGGATAATCTGCCTGTTATATTTCAGTGTTGCCCAAACGCAAATCTTGAATAAGTCTTTGTTGTCTTTGTACAGAGACAATATGAGATTTGCTTGTAGCCACAGCACCTAAAAAACCCACTATTTTCATACGCACACACATACGCTCAATAAAACACACACTCGTATTCTATAATTTCGATCAGTGAAATATATGAGGTTGAGGTTTTGTTCAGCTGCATCTTGAACACAAAGCCTGGCCATGTTGAGCCTCCTTCACAGTACAGGCCTCCGGTCAATTTTCAGACCCTTTTCAAAATAAAACACCGCGATTAACAAATACTAGAGGCCAATGTGTGTGTTTGTAGCCTATTTGTGTTTATTTAATCCAAACAGAGCGCGCGAGAGATGGACACACACACCTTCACATACACACACCTTCACACCCCCCCCCCCCCCGGACTCATCCACCCCCCACCCCTCCAAGACAAAACGGATAGGGGAAACACTGGTCATGGTCAGTTTACTTGTTACATTTTCGTTTAACACCAACAGCACATTCCAGTCAGTGCACTCCAAACAGTTCTTCAGAGTGCTGTGGGAAGGCTCAGTATGATCTGATCTCCCAAGTGGTGGCAGAGCTGAAGGAGTTCAGGACTTCTTGACTTTTTCTGAAAACAGTCAAGTGTCTTATCTTCCCTTGTGGGTTTGTCAAGATACTGAGTGAAGCCAAACAGAGGTGACAGTGACAGTGACATGGTTAAAATCCCCAACATTGTAAGAAATGCATCAAGATGTTGGATCTAAACTTGTGCAACAGTTGAACAACATCACATGCAGGTTGCAGATTCTGGTATGAAACCAGATTAATGAGGATCTCACAGTTTAACAATAAACAGTCTTGTGAAGAGCGAAAAGAGTGAGATGAAACTCAGACTTTAATGAATCTGGAACAGACCTGCACCTGGACCGATCTGATCCAGGACAAAACCAAACTTGTACCTGGACCTTTTCTTCTCTCTTGAAGGCTCTGGCGGCGGCGCTCAGTGAGGCGCGGCGGCAGCACCCTGAGCTGTCCGTCACACGAGTCGTCGTCCACAAAGAAACTGAAGTTTCTCCAGATCATGTGGTTGATTAGTAACATCAAAGGTAACAGGAGGAGTCAGGAATCTCTGGCAGGATGCTAACTGGTGCATGGCAGCACTCTTTACTTTCTGTTTGCATGGTTTACACAAGAGAACAACCGCTGGCTTTGTGTGTGTGTGCACTGACTACATTTACTACTTCCTGAGGCAGCCACTTTTCTATACATATATGGTTGGTGCATGGTTTTAGTAGCAGACACACTGGTTGTATCTGAGTATTTCAGAAACTGAGCAGAATGGGGAGACTGGTTGAGACTGACAGAAAGGTAACAGTAGCCTTTAAAGGGATAGTTCACCCAAAATTGAAATTTCACTCATTATCTACTCACCCTCATGTGGACTAAGGGCTGGGAGAAGTTTCAGAGTCCTCTGTGGCTTCTCTGAGTTACAGAGGGTCTCGGCGTAGCAGTGCATGTCCATATAACGGTTGCAAATGGATACCAACTGTCTTCGTAACAAACGAAGGACGAACTGGGAAGAGGACAGACCCTGGTTCGTCCAAATTTGGGCGAACTGGGAAGAGGAGCTTCGAGAAGCTTCCGCTACAAAACAAGCTTGAAATATAGACTTATTTAATTTTTTCGGGACAATTTCGCATTTCGGGGCTTCAATACAAGACGGACAAAACATATGAGCAGCATGGAGGTATTTGGATGTTTTTTGGTGTGTCTTTTTGTTACGAAGACAGTTGGTATCCATTTGCAACCGTTATATGGACATGCACTGCTACGCCGAGACCCCCTGTAACTCAGAGAAGCCACGGAGGACTCTGAAACTTCTCTCAGCCCTTAGTCCACATGAGGGTGAGTAGATAATGAGTGAAATTTCAATTTTGGATGAACTATCCCTTTAACAAATAACCACTCATTTCACCTGAGGTCTGCATGAGCATCCTTGCACAACACACAGGGCACTGCACCTTGAAGCAGAAGAGCTACACCAGCAGAGGACCCACTGGCTGCCAGACCTGTCAGCTAACAACAGGCTCACCAAATTTTACAATAGAAGGTTGGAGAAACGTTGCCTGGTCTGATGCGTCTCAATGTCTGCTGCCACATTTGGATGGTAGAGTAACAGAAAAGCATGGATCCATCCCGCTTTACAGTCTCAGCTGCTGCTGCTGCTGCTGGTGGCCGTGGTGGTTTATGGATCTCTGTCCAAGAGAGCTTTGACCGAGGGGATGTGGTGCAGTGAGAGATTTGCATCATGGATCATGGTGCAGCTGACAAATCTGCAGTGACTGATTCAGATTCAGATTCAACTTTGTTGCACATGTCACAAGTACAAGGCAACACAATGCAGATTGCATGGGCAGAAAAATAAATGGTGTTACGTAATATGGACCAAAACCTCTGAGGAATGTTTCCAGCACCTTGTTGACTCTGTGCCACAAATAATGAGGACAGTTTTGAAGGCAAATTATTAAGTGTTATATACTTTTGTCCATATAATGTACCTACATATATTTATAATAATATATACAATAGCCCCTCTGATTTGCTGTATTTTTATAGGATGCCCTTTAACATCAGGCAGAGGGACTACCGATGAAAATTAGCCTCTTAGATAACTCGGATACATTTTTGTTTTTAAAGGGACAACGAGGAGTTTCTCCATCGGCAGAACGAAAAATTCCGCGACAATAAAAAAGTCTCATATTAATGTGGATGAATCTACGCTACCCACACTTGTTAATGGGCCCATTTTCGATAAATATATCATTTTGTCTCTATCGTTATTTTGTTATTATTAGTGGTGGTGGAAATGCTGGGTGAGCCGACCAGCGTTTCCTTACTTTCGGTTTCGTGGCGAGTCATGAGAATAACGCTGCCGAATCGCCGTTTATGGTCGGAACTACGAAGGTATGTGATCGTCTTCCAACCTCTGACTTTAATTCTTGATGAATGAAAACATGAGTCTGTCTTGCGCCGGTCAAAGAATTTCACGGTGCGTGGAGGCTCATAAATGTAGTGTGAAAACACTTTGCTTTTCCAAAACTCCTCATTGTCCCTTTAAATTGCTTTATTAATGTACACTGTCCCCTTTTAAATAAACAAATAAATAAAAATAAATAAATAAAATTTAGGCCTAACTATGAAGAATTTTAGTCAAATGAGGTTCATGTCAGGGTCTTAACAGTGCAGCAGCCGACATCAACTCCAGCTAACATTCAGGTTGTGCCTCTAACAGTGAGGTGAGTTCACTATAGAAAACAGAACGTCCAGTCCGTCTCCACTGGGCTGAATGATACTAACATGGCCCACTATGACCACATAGTGGAGCTGGCTGTGAAGCTTGTTGTGTAACGCTACCAGGCTAATGAGCATGTGCTTGCTGTACTCCAAGTGAACTTTGCCGAGCTTCTCTCAGAGCTAAATATGGGCCAATGGGAAAGAGTTCCTCCCTCTGGTGGCTATTTGAAGTTTTTACCCTGGGATAATGGAGCTTACTGATTGGTCTGACATCACAGCCAAAGTGACTTGGTGTTTGAAAAAAAAGTGGAAATGTGTCCATCAGAGAAGAACTGTCCCTCAGGGTCTTGAATCTGTAGAGACACGTCCATGTTCAACAGCTGCTTCTGTCTCTCTTTCAGGACTGAAGCCTCTGCAGCATTATGGGAGTTGAAGTTCAGACTACGGTGCCAACAAAGACACTGTTTGCAGCACAGACTCACACACACATTCACACACCCATGCATGTGCACTTGTATACACATACACACACATACACACACACACACACACACTCACAGTGCCTGTCTGTCTCACCGGGCTGAGGTGAGTGGGTGGTTTAGCTTCAGATAGCCTCAGTAGTAGGAACTGACTCATGATAGAACAGATTCTTTCTGTACGTTACGAAACAAAACATAGAGCACATAGAACAGCTGAGAGACAGACAGGGGATGATGCTGTGATGTCATCGACATGTTCCCATAGCAACCACAGCTGATGGACTTCAGATGAACCCCCCCCCTCCCCCCCGCTCTGCCCACAGATTCACTGCTAATGCATTTCCCCTCTGATGAACCCCACCCCGCCCAAACACACCCCGGCCTCGCTGACAGGTTTTAAAGCAGACGTCTGATTGGCTGGTTGGCCCAGGTGTGTTTGCTCCTAATTGTATGATGAAAGGTCACACACACTCTGTAGAACATTCAGGAAACAGTTTGTCTCACCTGCGGGGAACTGGAGCTTTTATTCTGACATTCTGATGCAAACCGTTTCCTGTTTGAAATGTAAAATAGTATGAATGCTAGCACTGTAACCGCTCACTGTTTATCAGCTAAAATTGACCTCTGTATTTACCCATAATGCAATAGTAATGTGCCATTCTCTCAAATCACAATAGAATCTCCTGTTAAAAATTATTTTTTCCCCACATGTGTATGTATGTATTTATTTATTTATTTATTGATATTGGACCTGGTGTCAAATTACACACTGAGCCCTCCCCTTAATGTCATCTTACTGGGTAACTGCTCCCCCCAGTGTCTGGTTACACGAACAATGTTTTACATCATTTATGCTAATTACTCTCAATGTCTCCACCCACTTAACTAAAATAAACTGATAAACAACCACTGTGTCTCCTGTGTTTAAATGTCTTGTATGTCGAGCAGAACTTGGCGACTCGTAATGAGTGAATCTCAAGTTTCTTAAAGGGATAGTTCACCCAAAATTGAGAGTCCTCCGTGGCTTCTCTGAGTTACAGCGGGTCTCGGCGTAGCAGTGCATGTCCATATAACGATTGCAAATGGATACCAACTGTCTTCGTAACAAAAAGACACACCAAAAGACACACTCGTGGGAGCGTTCTGGGTTCGCCTATATAAAATCAATAAACGGGATAGCATGTCTGCTTCACTTTATTCCTCCAGACCAAGAGACACCTACACAACACCAGGGCTGTCAATCTTCCCCCCAGATCAGGTTCAAATTCCTAACCCATCTCATGTTAAATATTCGAATAGGCCTAATCGAATTTTTCGGGGCACACTTTCCTGATCCACCACTATGTCAGATATAATAAATACATGAAAGGAGGCTTACACATGATTGAGCCTAAACTGCTGAATAATAACACATGTCCTGTTATTTTCAGCCTTCTATGAATATTTCAGCCTACAAGTCTGGGTCCTGAAATGTGTTTCTCTTAATAAACATTATACACATCTCGGGGTTTGCAGGTATCACACACATCACACGCACGCACAGACACACCTGTTGCTGTGTAATCTCTCCCTCCTCTGCCTCCGGGCTGGGCTCCCTGTCTGCATGGACCCTATGGGCTTAGATTTGAGTTCTCAACGGGCCAGAGCGGCTCAACCAACCCGACTGGACGGGCCAGTTCGAGGCGGGTTCAGCCCAAGAATGTAGAAATGACACAGTCAGGTCGGGGCCATCAGGTTGTGCCTCGCGCTTCTTCTTTTTTTTTTCCCACGGCGTCGTTGCCGAGATGGTTTTGTGTGTGACCGGAGCTCTGGAGGGGAGACTGGCTGGGCGCTGTGCAGCCCAGTATACAGGACGCTCGTGTGTGAGTGAGAGGGGCAGGGAGACTGGGCCTGAGCTCAGCAGAACTCTGAGGTATCAGGGCCACGTTCCAGAGTGCAGCCGCTCAGGTTGCAGCGGCTGCACGATTCACCTAATTAATCGTTTTTTAGAACCATTATTTAATCAGCACCATTTAAGATACTCCGGCACGGGCGCTCTGACAGGGGGGGCTGCAGCCCCGGCAGCACCCCCCTTCCCGCGCTACTGCAGTTGGTATCCATTTACAACCGTTATATGGACATGCACTGCTACGCCAAGACCCCCTGTAACTCAGAGAAGCCACGGAGGACTCTGAAACTTCTCCCAGCCCTTAGTCCACATGAGGGGGAATAGATAATGAGTGAAATTTCAATTTTGGGTGAACTATCCCTTTAAGATGTTTGAAAACTGATTGAATAGACAAATTAATAAACACATTTTCAAATCATCTTTAATGATTTAAGTAGAAACAGTTAGATCAAAGTTATAGACAATAAAAAGTCAAATAAACTACAGCCATCATGATCATTTATCAGTGTTAGAATCAGTTCATCTGTCCTGTGGAGAAAGCAGGCTGTTTATCTCAGCCCTGCTGGGTCATGCTAGGCAGAGGGACACGAGTTGGGCGTGACGCCTGACAGGAAGTGGGCGGAGCTCAGATGGAGAATGTCAGATCTGACTTGCTTGATGAGCTTCAGGTTCCTCAGACAACCTCTGAACTTGGAGCTGGTTGACAGGCAGTTCTGTTTGACGCCCACTGTAAGAGAGACGGACACGTCAGCAAGACAGAAAGGTGAGGACACAGGGCAGAGAGAAAGAGACAGAGGGAAAGAGACATGTCAGAGAAAACAGAGACAGATCAGACAGAGAGACACATAAGAAAGAGGGAAACTGAATGATAGATTGACCAACCAGTCAGAGACAGAGTTAGTAGCCTCAGTCTCAGTAAGAGTCTCACCTGGATAACCTCCTAGGTAGATGGGGTTGTTGGTCTCAGCAGAGGTGGATTGTGGGTAGGGGTTGGGGGTGGTGTAGCTGCTCCCGTCCACACTCAGACTCAGGGTGTGTTTGGTTTTTCTGGCCAACAGGCGGTGCCACTGTCCGTCACACAGCAGCTGACCGACCGACCGCACCGACACTCGTCCCGCCCCGTTGTTCACGTTGAACACCACCTGAGGAAAAACAGCTTGTGTTAAGAATCTGCAAGTGTCCTAACACCTGTCAGTCACCCGTCTGTAGATAAACACAGGTAAGTCTGTACTCACCTGTCCGTTGATCATCTCCAGTCCAATGGCATCCACCTTTGCACTGCTGATTCCAACAAATACTCCCTCCGATTGGCTCGTTCGGAACTCCAGAGTCACTGACACATCAGAGCCGACTTTATACCCATCAGGCACTGCACACACACACACACACAGATTAACAGCGTGATCAAATTTTATTAAAGGAGACAAATTCTGCCTGTTTTCCACAAAATAAAATAGTTCCCAGTGTCTGGTTTCAGTGCCTGTCCCTTTAAATACAAATGAACTGCTGCTTGCCCCACCCCTTCTACTGGTACAACTGAGGGAAAAGTTAGTGAAACCACATGGATTTTAACCTAGGGAGCCTGAAAATTACAGATTTTTTTTGTCAATTCTCACATTTTGGAGGCCAGAAGGCAAAACAAACACCTAAATATGTGTTAAATAGCCTTCAAAAAGTGATATTTCCATAATATGTCCCCTAAAGCAGATGTTCTGTCTCTGTCTTGACTCACTGAGGACAGCGAAGCCACTGCCGTTAAAGTAACTTCCAGTCTGGTCTTTGGTGAAACAAGAAGTGACATTGTGCTGCGAGGCTGGCTTGCTCAGATCCAACATGGCTCCGTTCAGACTGACGGAGCGAACACAACCTGGAAAACTGTTGCTCACCTGAGGGAGACAGGGAGAACATTACAACATGTTACAAATACAGTTATACAGTCATGGTCACTGGCACTGATGTTTGAAACTATACTCAGATGGTTAACATATAAATAATGATTTAATCTAATTAAGTCTTAATGTATAAAATATCTTTGGATATTTAAATGTTGTGCATTTGTTGTATTAGAAATGTAAATGCTGTACATTGATCCTCCTGGTGTTGTGTGTGTGTGGCAGTCCGCCCAGGTAAAGTCTGTTTTCCACGTCCAGCTGGTTTCCTTTAAGTGTTACAGAGTCTGGACTGGAGCTGTCCACTGTGAGAGACACCACCCGCCGGCTGACTTCAGCAGTCACCTGAGAGACAGACAGTCAGATCAACAATAAAGTTTGAACACATAGGAATACTGTACAAATCTTTTTCATGGGGCGGTTTATGTTCATTTCAGTCAAGTAGCTCAGATCTACCGTGTCATTTTTTATGTTGTCATTTTCAGTTCTTGTGAAAATTCATTGTGTGAATGTGAGTGCACATATAAAAAAAATATGTGATAAAAAAAAAATACATTAAAGGGATAGTTCAGCTTTTTTGAAGTGGGGTTGTATGAGCTACAAATGCCCATTAGATGCAGTACTCCTTGGTACTCCTCCACACAGGAAGGCTCTGCGACATGCTGTATCACTCTGTCTGTCAGCGGTGTGTGGAAGAGGCACAGTGAGTTGGTTAGTTCCATATGAACTTACTTTTTTCCGACCAGCTGATGCAGTAAGTTTTTACTTTCTATCCTACTCTTGAACTGGTGTATTATTTTGAGACAGGACTTCTCGTAGGCGGTGAAAATACGCTGATTAATTGTCCATCATTGACAACAGTGTACTGCCTGTGTCTCGGTGCAGCGCGATGCGCCAATGTTTCTCAGTGGGGGGGGACAGAGACTTTTCTACTGCAGATAGTGTACTCAATGGCCATTTGTAGCTCATACAACCCCACTTCAAAAAAGATGAACTATCCCTTTAAAGACGACCTAAATCAACAACAGCATAAAAAAACGTCATATTTCTGTGTCTGTTTAGTTTGACATCATGGACATCCTTTCATCCATGTTAAATCACATCCCTTAGACTGAACCACTTCTGGTTTCATTAATATCTCTCCACTTTAGAAAACAGCCATTCATCATATAACTTCCTGCCTGCTGATGTCTGATTTAGATCTCTGTCAGTTACAGTTGTCCACAGACAGAGTCTTCACTACTATGTGACACCCTCATAGTGTTTCATCTGTGTTAATATGTGAACTCACAGCGTGCCACTCTCCGTCATTGATGGTTACAGCTGAAGTGGTGGAGGCGGGGCCTTTCCCCAGGTCAGCTGACAGCATCAGTTTCCCACCCATCAGTTTGAGGACAACGAAGTCCATGTGTTTGGAGTCAGACAGGAGGAGGATCAGTCCGTCCAGAGCCCGGGTTCGGACCGACAACCTCACTGAGACGCTGAGAACAAGAACAACAAGTTAGGTGAGATGATGCAGTTGTAACAGCAGGTGTACTTCCTGATCAGTAGCTCAATCTGGAGCTGGTTACAAATGTATTTAAACTCAAATCTCCAAAACAGAGTTGACAGAGAGTAATAACACACTTCATATCCAATCTGCAATATATTAGAAATCTAACAAATTGAATACTAGGCACCCTACATTCTCTTCATTTCCATGTTTATACAGTTTTTTTTTTTTATTGAAATGTGCAGCTATGATGTTGTTACAGTAAAACATTATATTTCAACTCAAATTTCTTTTTTTATAAGATGCTCATACTAAATGCGTCACTTTACGACAAGTATCCCGAAAAGCCTAAGTATAGTCTTACATCATTAGGCAAGGCAAGGGGCAAGGCAATTTTATTTGTATAGCTCATTTTTACAAACATTTTTGCTTTACACAGCATCATTACAACATTCTCTGCCCAAAGACCTTCACATCCACTGAGGAAAAACTCCCAGGAAAAAACAGGACAACGCTCAGGGTGAGAGACAGAGGAGGGATCCCTCACCCAGGACGGACAGATGTGTAATAGATGTTGTTACAGACAAGAAAACAGTTTATGACACGGAATATGGGAAAACATGGAACAAGAGTTGATGGGCGGAGCAAATCCACTTCCTGATTTGATTGGTTAGACGAGGACTGAACTGGAACAGCACTGAGACATTGTGGTGATAATGTTTCATAAGTTGACACAAGTGCAGAGAAGAAGCTCCAGACTCACCTCTTCCTGACAGTGTTGGGGTTGATGATGAAGGTCATGTGACTGTGCTTGGACGAACCAAACTGAACTGCTGATGGCAGGAAACTTGGCTCCGGTTCAGATACACACTGCATCACACACAGACAAACAACCAATAATCAAACACTGTATGTACGGAATGGTGAAAACAATTTTCCTGTAAATGACAAATAAATCTAATCTAATCTGATCTAACATGATGAATAACCAATCAACAATAACCATTGGTGACAATTAATAATTAAGTAAATAATAATCAATAACACATATTCAAAATATTCTTACTAATATTAAACATTCATTAGATGATAAATCTAATTCCTTTCATCCTTATCAGTAATCAACAATAAATCAACAATTATCATCAATAGTGAATTATCAATACTGTAGATTTTATTTTTAATGATCCAAAATCAAGAATTGTGACATTATCATTACCATTACAAATTGATAATTATAATTATAAAATGTTGTAAATAATGATTTCCAAGTAGTCAAAATCAATTAATAAACACAATAATCAGTAATAAGTGGTTTGATTACCACTGGTTCCCCAGGTGTGAGGGTGCTGTGGTGTGTGGGCGTGGCTACTGGCAGGTGGGCGGGGTCAGGAGTTGGTTCTACATCTTGGTCATCAGGAAGCACCACCCCACCACTCCTCTCCTCCAATGAGCAGCTGTCCAGCTCCACACCCTCATATCTCAAAGCTCCTGATAGGTCAACAAGTCTGCAGAGAACCACCAGTCAAAGAGTTCAGGATTCAAAGAGACAAACGTGGTGTGTGTGTGTGTGTGTGTGTGAAAGAGAGAGAGGGGGACACTCACGCTCCTCCAACCAGCAGGTGTTGGATGCAGCCTCTGAACAACCTGGATAAATGCTGTAATCTGATTGGTAGACGGGCCTCCCACCCTGAGGGCAGCCCACCAATGAAGAAGGAGGCTGGAGACAGACGATGAAATTCCCCCGGCGACAGAGGTAGAGACTTGAGGTGATCCTCGTCCACCTGCAGGGACAGAGACCTGGGAGACATGGGACAGGTCAGTCAGGTGAGTCAGGCAGGAGAAGCGGGACAGGTGTAGGTTTCCATGGTAACACGTACTTCCTGTTGATGGCCACGATGACAGAGTGTTTCTCTCCATCACCGAAGGATCCTCCGTTAGGTTTCATCACCGTCACCCTCCGAGTGGCTCCGCCCACCTCACTGAGCTCCGCCTCCAACTTCCCTGAGACCAGGTGGACAGACAGCAAGTGCTACACACACACACACACACACACACACACACACACACACACAGGTGTTAGTAACACACAAATATGGCATGACATGAAGCAGGGTTTCTGCAGGTACCAGCAAATCTAATTTAATGCTTTTTAATGCCATTTCAAACATTTTTAATGCCAGTGACTGCAAATACTATACGTGTCAGTAGCCTACTTTTACTGTAAATATAAAGCTTTATCCATTTAAACTAAATAAACTAGAGCAACAACAACTCTCATTTTAAAATTGTGTTTTATTGTTTTCATATTTCACTGATCGCAATTATGGAATGCGAGTGTGTGTTTTATTGAAAGTGAGGCTGGTGTCCGTATGATGGTTACAGTGGGTTTTTTTAGGTGCTGTGGCTACAAGCAAATCTCATATTGTCTCTGTACAAAGGCAACAAAGACTGTATTTAACTGTACCTGTGTAAACAATAAAACTCAGTAACCAATCACACAAGCAGCTCCATGTTGTCCCTGTGTTTTCATTGAAAACATGTAAGACTGAACAGCTGGTGTACAGGTGTGTGATGTGACCTCACCTGTCGGTCTGAGCGGCTGTCGCTGAAGGCAGCCAGCAGGACTCCTGATTGGTTCTTGGAGGAGAAGGAGAGGAGAATCTCTGTCTCCTGACCAAACGCTGGAGGAGTGATCTGAACGAAGCCTTCGTTCAGCATGGATAAACTCCTCACCGCCTGAGAGACAATCAATCAGTGTGATCAGTCAGTGGGAATGAAGATTATTGATTATTATCTGATAAGGAAAGATGGATAAATATTACTGTAAAAACTCATGTGTGACATTTCACTTTTCATCTGCTCCGATCATCAGATAGATAGATAGATAGATAGATAGATAGATAGATAGATAGAACAATAGATAGATAGAACGATAGATAGATAGAACAATAGATAGATAGAACGATAGAACGATAGATAGATAGATAGAACGATAGATAGAACTCTAGAACAATATATAGATAGATAGATAGATAGATAGATAGATAGATAGATAGATAGATAGATAGATAGATAGATAGAATGATAGATAGATAGAACGATAGATAGATAGAACAATAGAGTGATAGAACGACAGATAGATAGAACGACAGATAGATAGAACGACAGATAGAACGAACGAACGAACGAACGAACGAACGAACGAACGAACGAACGAACGAACGAACGAACGAACGAACGAACGAACGAACGAACGAACGAACGAACGAACGAACGAACGAACGAACGAACGATAGATAGATAGATAGATAGATAGATAGATAGATAGATAGATAGATAGATAGATAGATAGATAGATAGATAGATAGATAGATAGATAGATAGATAGATAGATAGATAGATAGATAGATCTACCTCCAGCACACAGCCCTTTCTGACTCCGTATGCGTTTCTCAGCAGGTCAAAGTTGGACCTGGCGATCTCCACGTTCTTTATACAGCCCACATACGACCTGGACACCACCTGTCGCCTAGCAACCACACACACAGTGAGTTAGAGCACATCCTCACCTGGTGACATCACGGGGTGGTTCTAGACGGCTTTATGATATCTGTAATGACGGCCTACAAACTCACCTGATTGGTCTAGAGGCAGGAAGTCCTCCAATGTAGATGGGGTCCAGGTCTGAGCGGTTCAGGTCTGAGGCCAGCCCTGGAGACTCCGCCTCCAGCACTTCTTTATCTGATGACTGGTCAGCAGCCATGATGGACAGGTAACCTGCACAGAACCAGGTAATCAGTCTGAGTCTGACACTATGACATCATAGTTACTTCAATCAACCACTGGTCAGCTGCTCTTTACCCCTGACACCATGTTGTATCTAAAGCAGCTCATACATCCCAACCCCGCCTGCATTGTGCAGCAGCGGTACCTTTGCGTTTGTTCCTCTGCAGGGTGATCTTGTACCACACCCCGGTGTTGTACTTCCTCTTGGAGGTCATGAGTAGAGCGCCTGAACCGAGGTCAAAGGTCAGCCGGAGGTGGCCCTCAGCCAGCTCCATGGACAGGAAGTCTCTCTGCAGGAGAGAGGACAAAGTCTCAATTTCCTTTCTCCCCTTAAAGAGCTTTGACAAAAAAATCAGTGTGTGTCTGTGCTTCTGTGTGTGTGTGTGTGTGTGTGTGTGTGTGTGTGTGTGTGTCATACAGTGTTGTTTGAGGCCAGATAAAGCAGTAATCCATTGGGCGACAGAGTTTTAAACAGTAGGACTATGGAGGTGGAGGTCGCCCGCAGAGGCTTCTGGACCAATGAGAATCCAGATCCATCGAAGTGGAAGGAGGTCTCCTCTGCCTGGGGACTGAGAGACACAGAGAGAGAGCTCAGCTTCAACACCACACATTCAGGACTTAATTTGTGCTGGATCCTGCTGGAACAAGACTGATTGGATCCTGAACCTCCATCATCTGCCAATCAAAATCTGTACTCTACAGATCTACGGTATATAAACTGTGTGTAATGGGTTTATCTTATTGTATCTGTCCTCTGTCTGTTTTATTTCTCTATGAAGTTACTCATAGATTGCCGTTTGCTACTTTGACTGCATTTTGATCTGAGAAAAAAAGAGGGGGGAAGAGGAAAAAAACAAGATTGACAGATGTTTGTAGCGGAAGCTCCCAGTGTCTCAGTTCACTGCTTTGCCTGTGTCTGTGCAAATCTCGCGGGATTTGCATTGACACCCAGTTCACGGCTCCGCAAATTGCGCGAGATTCCAGCAGAGCAACACTGGGAGCTTCCGCTACAAACAAGCTTAAAACACAGACTTATTTAATTTTTTTCAGAACAATTTCTCATGTTGGGGCTTCAATACAAGAGGGACATTACAGACGAGCACTATGGAGGTATTTGGATGTTTTTTGGTGTGTCTTTTTGGACGAAGAAAAGTGAGCTCCGTTCTCAACCGTCATATTGACATGGGCTCCGCTGTAACTCAGAGAAGCCACAGAGGACTCTGAAACTTCTCCCAGCCCTTAGTCCACATGAGGGTGAGTAGATAATGAGTGAAATTTGAATTTTGGGTGAACTATCCCTTTAACCATACAGCTGTATTGTACCTGCTGAAGGAGCCTTCACACTCCCCCTCCCTGCTGTTGTAGTTCCACAGTCCGATGTTCCTCTCGTTGAGCGCTGCCTCCCCCATACAGCCCTGGAAGCTGGAGGACCTCAGGGACACGGGGCTCTGCCAGGACACAGACACTCATCATCTCAACGTGTCCACACCCATCTGCACACCTCTCCACACCTTTACCTGATGTAGCCTATATGTTACCTTAGTGTGAGCTCCCAGGCCTCCTATGTGGATCACTGTGTTTCTGTTGATGTCCAGAATTCGAGACGATCCTGGTGACATCGCCCTGACAGCGGGCAGCGGAGCCGAGCCTGACTCCAGCTGCTGGACCGACAGAGAGACATGGGCTCCAAACCTGCAACCATCATGACATTATCACAACACTGTCACATGACATGATTAACTCCAGGTAATGGAACGGAAGTCCATGGAGCGAGGGAGCCAATATGACGCCACTGTAGAACGGCAAACTTCACATACTTGACTGGATCTTACTTAAAGGGATAGTTCAACATTTTGGCAAATAGGCCCATTGCCATAATCGCTATAGTCATAGCAGTAGGTTCGTTACCTTTAATTGTCGGTGCAAGCTATTTTTAGAATGGCAGAGCGGAGCGGCAGGCTGCTCAGAGCTACACTATAGAGGCTAAAGGAATTTCTTGGTTTCCCTCATCAAACTCATCAAATACACAATCCAAAAACTCCAAAACGCTCTGGGGGACAAGTTGTGACCTGCACATTCACCACACTATGAGATAATAATGGAATGTTACGAAACAGAGCCGTTTTCGAGGTAAATGCAGAGTCTGCTTGCTGAAAAACTGTCCCTGAAGGCAACATGCATCACTGGTTTTACATGAATGTACCTCGAAAACAACTCCATCTCGTAACATTCCATTATTATCTCATAGTGTGGTGAATGTGCAGGTCACAACTTGTCCACCCGAGCGTTTTGGAGTTTTTGGATTGTGTATTTGATGAGTTTGATGAGGGAAACCAAGAAATCCCATTAGCCTCCGTAGTGTAGCTCTGAGCAGCCTGCCGCTCCGCGCTGCCGTTCTAAATATAGCTTGTACTGACAATTAAAGGTAACGAACCTACTGCTATGACTATAGCGATTATGGCAATGGGCCAATTTGCCAAAATGTTGAACTATCCCTTTAATGTGGAAAAGAAGAGGTGGTAAAGTTTTGAGTATGATGATGAAGGATGCTTTTCATCTTACACCTGACCTGACATGACCTACCGCTAGGTGAACCGGTTTGATGTCCTAGTGTCTCCATCATCTAAAGAAGGTTCTAGGGCAATTTGTATACTATCCAAAAACATGATGTGACTTTCCAAAAATCTCTGGATGTTTATCAACAAACCAATCACTGAAAGACATGGAAAGCAAGAGCCATGTATTTAAATCAGGAAATTAGTCCAAGAAAATATAATTGACTAAAGAAGGTCACTGAAAATTCACAACAAGAGCGAGGACAGAGAGGACATCAGCAACAAGACTGATGTCCTTAGAAGAGGGCCATCATCTGCCCAACGCATTAGGCAGAAAGGAGGCCAAGGGCTCAAAGTTTCTCCATGACAACAAAATGAGAATCAAAGAAGTGCTATCCCCCAGCCCAGCATCATGTAATCCATCTTAATTTTATCCCAGTTGTTCAAAGCAAAGTTGGATCAGTCTGATCCAGATCCAAACTTTTCAAGATTACCAAATCTGGTTAATGAGTGCTCTAAATGTGACTGTGTATCACTCTGAAGGCTGATAGGTAGATAAAAACCAGGTAGAACAGCAGCATGGGCTCACTCAAAGTGTGTTTATTTGAAAACGGAGTATATGTGTTGTTTTCTGTGCTCTTTGTTGTTTCTTCAGTGTCTTTTAAACAGCCAGACTCCATCTGGTCTGGCTGTTAAATATTAAATTAAAAAGAAAAAGTAAATATACAGTACATTAGTCAAATACATTGTAAATATTTTCCCATAAGTTTCAAATTCAAATTTTAAATTTCAAAATTCAAATTTCATCAAATTCTGTCTGGGGAAAAGTAGTTGGGGAAAGTGATTCAATTGTAGAATAATCAAAGGTTAACTTTATTTACTAATCGTTGTCGTGGTTTAAGAATCAGGTGCAAAATATAAATCAATATATATACTAACTACACTATAAATATTGTTTATTTGACCAGTTTGAATTTACTTTAAATCAGATCTTGTTCCTGAAATCCCCCATGAATCCACCAAACTGCTGGGATCAGAATAATCCTGATATTCTGGATCAAAGTTATCCCGATCCTACCAAAATGTTCAACACAAACTGAGGGTTTGATCCAGATTAAAACTAAAATTGGATTACATGATCTAATCCGATCTCAGAATCCGATTCTGGTTTTAAACAACCCATTTTCAAGATTTGATCCAATCGATTATGCAAAATCTGATCAGATTACCTATGAACAACAGAAGCTTCGGCCTCAGTGAAAGACAGCCGGCTGGTTCAGGTCCAGACTGAACCTTTAACTCTCCACATGAGGCTCTGACTGGACGGTTCCTGTCCAGTCAGAGCCCCCTGTTCTGCAGTTTTGATCATGTGATGTTCCATGATCATAGACTCATGTAACTACCATGTTGCAATGAGTTCTACTGTTTTTGCATAATTGAAAACTTCAAAGTAAAAGTAATTACCGTGTTGCATTGATTCTGGTCCACCTGTTATTGGTGATATCCAGGCCAGGGAAGTCCAGTCTGGTGCTGCCTGAACCGATGTCCCACACAAGAGACACCTTCCCCCGGTACGTCTCTACGGCCATGAAGTCCACCTGAGTGCATACAACACATTCACACGTTCACAATACCATTTATACTGAGAATTCATAGGGCAGTGAACTCCTCACTGACCCTAACATTACCCAAAATTCCAAAAGCTTCACTGTGAAGTCATTACTGTGGAGACTCTATGTGTGTTTACTGTGTGTGTGTGTGTGTGTGTGTGTGTGTGTGTGTGTGTGTGTGTGTGTGTCATACCGTGGAGTTGCTGCCCAGGTAGAACAGCAGGTTGTCTGGACTGGACGTCTTCAAGACCAGACTCAGAGTGTTGAAGTTACTGGACTGAATCTGTGGTCTGTAGGACCGAACACAGTTTCTGTCTGCCTGCACCGCCACCTTTATCTGATGACATCATCAAAGTCATTATCGTCTTTGTCATTATCACACACCATTCAAAGTCACCATCTTAAAGGGATAGTTCAACATTTTGGCAAACTGCCCCATTGCCATAATCCCTATAGTCATAGCAGTAGGTTTGTTACCTTTAATTGTCGGTGCAAGCTATTTTTAGAACGGCGGAGCAGAGCTGTGAGCTGCTCAGAGCTATGCTATGGAGGCTCATGGGATTTCTTGGTTTCCCTCATCAAACTCATCAAATACACAATCCAACAACTCCACAACGCTCTGGTGGACAAGTTGTGACCTGCACATTCACCACGCTATGAGATAATAACACAACGTTACCAGACAGAGTTGTTTTAGAGGGAAATACAGAGACTGCTTGATGAAAAACTGTCCCTGAAGGCAACACGCATCAGTGGTTTTGCATGAATTTCCCTCTAAAACAACTCTGTCTGGTAACGTTGTGTTATTATCTCATAGCGTGGTGAATGTGCAGGTCACAACTTGTCCACCAGAGCGTTGTGGAGTTGTTGGATTGTGTATTTGGTGGGTTTGATGAGGGAAACGAAGAAATCCCATTAGCCTCCGTAGTGTAACTCTGCTCCGCCGTTCTAAATATAGCTTGCACCGACAATTAAAGGTAACAAACCTACTGCTATAGGGATTATGGCAATGGGCCAATTTGCTAAAATGTTGAAGTATCCCTTTAAATGATCAGAACATTTAAAGCCAGGTCTGTGTGTGTGATACAGGTTGTGTGTTTCTCAGTCTGTTGTGTGTATGTACCGATGCAGCCTGTCTTCGGGCCTGATCGATCAGCTCTCTGATGTCAGACAGGTTCCTGCTCAGCGTTTCTCCCAGCATGCTCAGCGGCTTGATGTGCTCCATCAGGCGCTCTGTGCGCTGCTCCGCCTCCTCCAGCTTACGCTGTGCCTCATTGGCTGAGCAAAAAAGAAAACAATTATTAGTCTCTCTTTTGATTGATTCTATCTGTTGAGTCTATCTGAATCGGGTTAAACACTGCACACAGACCTGTAGATTGTGTGTGAGTCACCAGCCGGTTTGTCTCCTTCACTGTAGCGTTGGTGTTCTCCACCACAGAAGGAAAATCCTGGAGCTGATCTTTGAGTCTGCGGAGTTGACGCAGTGCACCCTGCAGGTCGGACTGCGCCACTGCAGCCTGAGACTGCGCCTGCTGCAGTAACGTGGAGGAACCTGATGGAAAACAGTGGTCGATACGTCAACATAATGTATATTAAAGGGATAGTTCACCCAAAATTCAAATTTCACTCATTATCTACTCACCCTCATGTCGACTAAGAGCTGTGAGAATTTTCAGAGTCCTCCGTTCCTTCTCTGAGTTACGGGGGGGTCCGTGCAGCAGTATTTGTCCATACAATGGTTGTCAATGGATACCAACTTTCTTCGTCCAAAAAGAAACACCAAAAAACATCCAAATACCTCCATACTGCTCGTCTGTAATGTCCCTCTTGTATTGAAGCCCCGACATGAGAAATTGTTCCGAAAATTAAATAAGTCTATATTTTAAGCTTGTTTGTAGCGGAAGCTCCCAGTGTCTCAGTTCACTGCTCTTCCTGACCGGCGGAACAATTTCTCATGTCAGGGCTTCAATACAAGAGGGACATTACAGACGAGCAGTATGGAGGTATTTGGATGTTTTTTGGTGTGTCTTTTTGGACGAAGAAAGTTGGTATCCATTGACAACCATTATATGGACAAATACTGCTGCACGGACCCCCCCGTAACTCAGAGAAGGAACGGAGGACTCTGAAAATTCTCACAGCTCTTAGTTGACATGAGGGTGAGTAGATAATGAGTGAAATTTGAATTTTGGGTGAACTATCCCTTTAACACATATGATCATCAGTGTTAGAGAAGGCGATGGCTGAGATATCTCACTGTTAGAGAGGCTGTGCAGCTCTGCGATTGGCTGACGGAGGAGGAGGCTCGAGTTACGGACGCTCTCTCTGACCACTCCCAGTCTGTTGGTTACCATGGAGATGTTCTGATGCAGGTCTAGGAGAGAGACAGACACTTGTTATGTCTTAATCTCTAAAATAATGTCAGTCAGATGAAGTTTGTTCATCTTACATCGCCCCCAGGTCAACACACCTTCAGCCGTCTTGTTGATCCGTTGACTTTCTAGTAAAATGACAGAGCTGGTGTTCAGCTGGGCTTTGCCCTCCTCTGACAGCAGCTGCTCTGATTGGACGGTCTGGAACAGATTAGACATGTGAGAAAAGATGCCACTAGTTTATTGAGTCATCAAGTGACACAGTGTTTCCAGGCGGAACACGTCAGTACCAGGTTGAGGGCGAGGGAGGCGGCGGCGTGGGCCACCGAGGCCAGCTGCTGGGCCGAGTCCACTTGTTCCGCCATGTCAGAGTCCAGCTGAGCCAATCGGCTGCCATTCTGAGACATGTTACACACCGACGACAGAGAGCTGAGAGAGAAGAGAGAGAGGAGAGCTTGAGTTACTGTTTTATTAAAGGGATATTTCAACATTTGGCAAATTCGCCTTTTGCCATAATCCCTATAGTTTTAGCAGTAGGTTCATTACCTTTAATTGTCAGTGCAAGCTGTTTTTAGAACGGCGGGGCAGAGATGCGAGCTGCACGGTATTTCCATGTTTCCCTCATCAAACTAAATACACTCTAATGGACAAGTTGTGACCTGCACATTCACCACGCTATGAAATAATAATGGAACATTACAAGACAGAGTTGTTTTCAAGGCAAATGCGTAGCTGAAACTACATTCCAGACACAGGTGATTTCAAAAGCGCAAGTGGTTCCGAGTATTTGCTTCATGTGTCGTAATGTTACATAATTATACATCAGTATTTCATAGCGTGGTGAATGTGCAGGTCACAACTTGTCCACCAGAGTGTTGTGGAGTTGTTGGATTGTGGATTTAGTTTGATGATATGTAGGAGGATACATGGAAATACTGTGCACCTTTGGTGCGTTAGCTGAGCAGCTCACGTCTCTGCCCTGCCGATCTGAAAACAGCTTGCACCGACAATTAAAGGTATATTCCTAGGACTATAGGGATTATGGGGCCAACATGTTGAAATATCCCTTTAAACACGCATATATACATGTACATATATACACACACACACACATTACCTGTGCATGGAGTGGGTGTGGCTCTGCAGCAGCTGGGCGTGGTTCTCTGCACGGTAAACCTTCTCCAGTGCGTCCGTCCTCTTCAGTCTACCAACCAGACTGTCCACCTGTTTCCTCAGCAGGGGGCGCCACTGATCCAGCTGACTGCCCAGAGCCTCCACCACCTGATGGTTACAATAGTTAGTGTTCATTTATTATCATTAGTTTTAATAATATTATCATATTATGAGTATGGTTGATTGTCGTACTCCAGATGTGTTTAATAACTCCTCTGTCAGACTGATGGTGTCGTTCAGCAGCAGCTCACTCTCCTCCATGAATCCATCCACAGACTGACACTCTACACTCAGGTTCTGATGGACAGACTGGAGAGAGGGAGGGAGGGAGGGAAGGACAGAGAAGGAGAGGGAGAGAATAAAAAATCCATGTCGGAATGTTGCAGTGTGTTCATCTGTTTGTTAGTACTGCTACTGATCTGTGTGCAGGTTTGTGTTGCCTGTCTGTTGGGGTGTGTGTGTGTGTGTGTGTGTGTGTGTGTGTGTGTGTTACCTGGTATTGGTGCAGCAGAGTTTGTGAAGTGTCCAGCAGAGTGTGTGTCTGAGTGTTACGCTGTGCAGAGTTGTTCAGGTGTGTGTGTGCATTTTGTAGAGTTTCCGTAGCAGCGCTGAGGGAAGTGGAGACGAGGTGGAGTCTGCTGTCCAGCACCTCCCTGCTGGACACAAGGTCCACCTGCTGGGACTGCAGGACAGACTCTGATAGACTGGAGAGAGAGAGTGGGGGGGGGGGGTTACACTCTGAACATGTCAAACATTTACTCTTAACAAAAAAAACAGAGTAAAAACAAAACAAAAATAAAACTGGCTGATGAGGGATGTGTTGAAACAGAAATGTGTCATTTGTGTCAGGCGAGACACTACAGGCAAAAATGCACTGATCAATTTTGAGCTTTTGGCCTATTTTTCTTCCTTAACATGTATTCTTTCAGAAAAATCAAAAGAAATGGTAGAACATCCATATTAAGATGGTTATTTTACGTCATTTTGTCTCCTTTCATCAATAGATTTCTCCTAAATTCACCAAAAGTTAACATGCTACTGTGACATACTGAGCTGTGCCTGTTGTCTGAGTTTCTCCTCAGACTCTGAGCTAGAAATCTCCACTTCAGCAGCACTTACAGACACCAGACCTTCCAGTTTTATTCCTGTCTATATTCTGAAGGTTTTTACAGAGGGGATTGTTGATATATCATTCACAGCCTGATTTATACAACATTTTATTCCTAAAAACATGGAGAAATTTGATTTTTTTTGGGCTGGTGACAGTATTTTCTCATTTACAGAGTGATAAAAAGAGATATCCAAAATCCCCTCTGTAAAAACTTCTGACTCTAATATGTCAACAAAATAAAACAAAAATTTTGAAAGGGGCTTTATCCATTGTTCAGATTTCGGTTCTGGAAATGTTTGCAAATTTGCGCATATTTCATCAGATATTGCCTCATTTACATATTTAAACATAACATTTGAAAACTTGTAATACAAAAAATATTTGTCTTAATTTAAGTGATAAACTTGGGAAGTTTCATGGAGATATCTGTTAGTTGATTTTTTTTTTACCCTATTCATAGTGTCTCCCCTTAAAGGAGCTTGAGGCAAGATCAAGGAATAAAACTCATTAGCGATACAACGGCCGTAGCGGCCGTCAGGGTTACTGCAGCCATCAGCCAAGCTGGTGCGGGAGCGCGCATCAACTCTCCACAGCAGCAGCTGATGCTGTGACAGTGACACTGTGGCTGAATTGGAAACGGCATAACGTTACTATACCAGTGTTTTACATTAATCAGCTGCCACAGTTTCGTTTGGGTCCGCCGCAGCAGTCTCTCACAGAAAAAAAGAACAGCTTCACTGTCTCTCATCTCTGCCAGTCAGCCCCTCTACCTGCTGTCTCTCTCACGACACACACACACACACACACACGTCGCACTTGGCTGTTAATAAACAGTAAATGCGCTGTGCCGCGCTCATTGTACAGTGCTCAATTTACCGCGACACCGGGAGGTTGACCGCCCAGGCATCAGGTCAGCACCGGCCACCGCCTCTGTGAGCCGCTGCTGCCGCTCGGCTGCTCTAGTGGCTCTGCACTCCTCCGAACACGTCGGAGAATTTCCTTACAGGCGTTGTTTGGATAAACTGACCACGGATGAATCAATCGGCTCATTGTAAAACTATTTATTTATTTATTGAAGTAGCCTAAATATGGTGATTTTTGTACGTACAGATCGAGCCCCAAGGCTGCGCTGCTCACACACACCTGAAGCTCCACTTTTCATTCAAATGAACTAATGCGACTGCCACAGTGCCACTGTTAGATTTCATCAATGAGACCAGCATTTATCTCCTGAAAACAATTCAACCAGCCGGCAGAAAACCTCTAAAAACCTGTGGGGAAGTTACTCGGCTGGTTTTCTTCCCTGGGAGGAGGACAGAGGTTGACCGGCCGATGAGCTCAGCTCCCCGGCTGCAGCCTCTGTGACGAGCCGCTGCTGCTGCTGCTGCGTGTGTGGCTCTGCACTCCTCCGAAAAATGTCGGAGCAAATGTAGTACTTACAGACGTTATTTGGATAAACTGACAACAGAGTGGGAATCTAAACTGTCACTTTCTCACATGAAAAAATATTAAAATTTAAGAAAGTGACGTTATTTCTCTACTCGCTGCTCACGTAACTGTTCAGGCTGCAAGACATCCGCCGACCCACCGGTCGCAAGCGCAGTGTTGCCAACTCCTCAGTAAGCAAAGTCGCTATTGGCTGTCGTAAAAGTCGCTAGAAGTCGCTAATGACATCATTACCTCAGCGGGGG
Source organism: Trachurus japonicus (assembly GCF_045865225.1). Classification (NCBI taxonomy): domain Eukaryota; kingdom Metazoa; phylum Chordata; class Actinopteri; order Carangiformes; family Carangidae; genus Trachurus; species Trachurus japonicus. The sequence goes on from NC_140926.1 coordinate 25,651,369, forward strand.
GGCGCGGAGCAGTGCGGAGCAGTGCGGAGCAGTGCGTCTCTGAATGCAGCGGAGACAGCTCCGTGACACTACTGTGTAGGCTGACTACCGGCGAGTGCTCGCGGCAGCGCCGCTGCTCGTTGGAAACAGCTGTGATAACGTGATTTCAGGTCCAGAAACATTTGTAATATCACTTGAAAAAGTCGCTAGATTTGTCGCTAGTCGCTTTTGACAAAAAAAGTCGCCAAGAGGGTTTGGAAAGTCACCAGATTTAGCGACAAAGTCGCCAAGTTGGCAACACTGCGCAAGCGGTGGAAAGCCAAAGCTGTCGAGGACGCACATGCAGCGTCATTTGACGTCACATCCGCGGACAGCGTGGGAAATTCGGACCCAGAATTGCAGCGCATTATGCAGCACACAGCCTGTTCAAGGCAACGGAGAGATACGCGAGTAGGCTCATTCTTTTTGGTTTTGAACGCTTCATCGCCCATTAGCAGTAAAAACCTTAAAACGCATGTGCATTTCTTCACAAATCTTGCCTCATGAACCTTTAAATACACACCTGAGCTCCTCATTGGCTGCAGTGATGGCGGCCGTCAGATTGACACCTCTTATGGCCTCCAACATGAACTCCATCTCATCCAGAAGATGCGTCTGATTGGCCGATTCAACCTTCTGCTCCGTGGTCTGGTTCAGTTCCCCCACCTCACTCTGCAGCACTGGACCAATCAGAATCAAACATCAAACATTAGTTCTCATCATTCATCATCACCTCTAAGACACATCAGTGATTACATAGTTTTGCTGTAGTGAATGTTCATGTTGCTGTTTACCTTTGATGTTCTCTTGAAGGTTGTGGATGTTGCCCAGCAGCAGTGCACCCTGGGAAAGGCTGTTGTTGGCAGACACATCCGCTTTTCTAACATCATTGGACAGATTTGTTACCTTGCCAAATAGAAGAGAGAAAAACATGGCCTTCATTAGGCAACTCCCATAAACTCAGCAGGTATAGAAAACTGGTAATGAACACAGAACTGTGCAGATTTTAATATTAGAATCTATTTGTAGATGATGCTGTTGTGTGTATGACTTAACCTGTCATTATACTTGGAAGTAATGATGTTGTATTTATTATATTTAAAGGTCCAGTGTGTAAAACCATGATATCTATCGCACAGACTCTAGTTTGCAGCGCTCACTCGCTCTCACTCACCCCTGGCGTCTGAGGACAAAAACACTTGTTTACCAGGACTGTGACGACTGGGAGTATTTCAGGAGCATGGAGCGATGAGGTGAAGATCTAAACCATTTTACAGTATGTCTGCTGTTTCCTCCTCCTTGTTCTTCGTTGGTTTATTTATGAACGCGAAACTCTTGAAACGTGCTCTCTGATTGGCTGGATTTTCCATTTGGGCTGCTGTACAAACATGACGGTGCAAGATGGCGACACTCTCTAAAGCAAGACCCTTGCTATAAAGAATAATTATAAGGCTATGAAAGCCAGAGGAATTTTATTTTATAGCGATTATACACTTATACAAATATATTCTTACGTACAGGAGTTACTGTATGTATTTAATATGCTAGGCAAGGCAAGGCAAGGACATTTTATTTGTACGTATAGCCCGTTTTTACAAACAGTTTGTCTCAAAGGGCTTTACATGGCATCGTAACAACATCCTCTGTCCTTAGACCCTCACATCCACTGAGGGAAAACTCCATGGAAAACCCTTTTAACAGGGAAAATTGGCAGTAATGTATGTTTGCAGATGACACTGTTTCATAATCTGCACTTCCAGACAACACTGTATTCTATGAATGAAGCAGCTTAACATAAAAAACAAGCTGTACGTAATAAGTCTTTCCCACAGTGAGCCATGCTTACCTGCTGCAGTATAGCACTGAGGTCAGAGGTCAGTTGATTTAATTCATCCTCCACTTTGGACAAGTGGAAAGTGACAGAGCTGTTTTCTGAAAGCGTCTGCTGGACAAATACACAACAAGTGACATGTTACTTTATTTGACCACACTGTGACAAGGCTCCAACAAAAGTGACTGACACCGGTGTTGTGTGTGTATGTGTTTGTACCTGAATCTCTCTGGTGTGGTTCTCCAGCAGCACTAGCTGGCGATACGGAGCCACAGCGAGGCCGCTCAGGTTGACGGACAGGAAGTGGTTGTGTAACAGGTCCAGGTCGTCCAGCAGAACGCCGGTGCAGTCGTCATCACATGCTGTGTGTCAAAACAAACACACACAAACACACATCACCTCTGATAACCCGCATCATTCGAGCACTGGTGTGTCTCCATCTGTTGGTCATGTTGCCGTTACTCACACACACACTCTCCTCCCTGCTGAACGTGTCTGTCCTCACACTGGTCACATGTCTGACCCTTGACCCCGGCCTTACACTCACACTGCCCGGTCAGTGCGTCACATAGCGGGTGTTTGGAGCCCCACTCGCTGCAGTTACACTGTGAACACCTCCCGTCCGGCGTTGAGGGGTTACCGTGGTAACCAACAGAACACCTGCAGGATGACAGCGCACAGTGTAATCCCATTGTAATGTCCCTTGGGTGCCACACTATATACTTTATAATCACACAGTTTTCATGTATAATACTAACAGGATGAACACACTTTTTAGCTAATTCACTCTGCTAGATTTTCAAAATAAAAGTTGTATTGTAGAAAAAATAGTTAACAAAGTGATGGTCCTAGAGTACTTCTGTGGTGGTGATGTCATCACTCACCTCTCACAGTATCTCCCCTCATATCCCCTCTGACAGCCGGTGCAGCGGAAATCACCAAACGCTCCCTCTGACACACAGGTGGGACTGAAACTGCACAGAAATAAATACAATTTAATCACAGAAACACTCGGACAGATTTTGCTCTCATTGGCAACTATTAATTAGTTATTTTGTCCGGCTTCCTGCAGGGAATATTTTTCAGTAGTGCAATGTTCTGATTCTGTCTGCTGTTGGGTATTGGATGTATTGCTGCCTGTCTGTCGCCTGTCCCGTCCCACCATAAAGGTGGTGCACTAGTAGTCCTGGCCTTTATGTATAGTACATTATATATTTGCTCATTTATTTATTTATTTATTCATTCTATATATGCTGTGCACTTATTTTATGTTCATGTATATTTTCCTTTACTTATTAAGTTGCTCTCTTGATTATTTGGCTATCTATTTAAACTTATTTCTATTTATGCATTTATTTTTCTTCTTTTTTTTCTTTTTTTTCTCTCCTTCTTATACCAACAACTAAGTTGTCTGTGGGGGGGTGGCAACCATGGGGGTCCTAAGCTGAGATAGAATAATGGAGGGAAAAAAACTGAAAATTATTGATTTGTGGGGTGGGACCAACTGACTATATGAATGAAATGTTTGCTTTGCCTTGTTATCCTGACGAAGATCCACAGGGATCGAAACGTTGATCGTTCCACAATAAACATTAGAGGAGCTTGATACAGAGTGCGGGCTTCACTTCTTTTTCTCTAAAAAAAAACTGAAAATGCCTTATGTCCCAGTCCCTTGTGCTATACACTGTTCTCCTGCATTTTCTTGAATAAAATATGTAAAAAAAAAAAAAAAAAAAGTAAATGATATCATAAATAATCAGTGAGCAGTCTTACTTGTTTTCCCGTAAGGGACAGGCACACAGTGAACAGTCACTGATGGAGCCATTGACTTTCCCATAATACCCCTGGGCACACAACCCACAGCTCGGCCCGCTGGTGTTATGCTGACAGTCCTGTAAAAGAAGAAATAAAGACATCACTATGTTGACATCTAATGCGCTTCAATGACTTGAATGACTATGTTCTGCAGTCTGTTTACCTGACTGTATGATATGTACTGATGTTAGTGTGTGTGTACTTTGTTACCTGACAGTCTCCAGTCTCCGGGTCACAGCTTTCACTGTGGTTGCTGCAGCGACAAGGAACACATGGACCAACCAACATGGACCTCCGACTGTGAGGCGACAACTCAGACTGAGGCTGCCGGAAGAATCCCTGTGCACATTCCTGCAGACAGACAGGACAGAGACACAGAGGACAGAGAGACAGACATGTGAGCTATGGGATGTGATGTAATTTCTGTTCATTTTAGTAAGTATTTTGCTGAAAGCGTTTATTGATCGTGACCTGATGTTGTGTATTTTGCTCCCTGCTGGTGAACACATTCTTAATCATAGTGCTTTTATTAGTGTGGTGACAGTGATTGGAGTTAAAACTTGTCCATTACCTGACAGGACAGTCCACTGTGTCCAGGTGGACAGGCACAAGACTCAATCAGTCTGGCCACGCCCCCTCCCACCTCCGATTCCTCCTCTAAGTTGGCTTCCACTGCCATCTCCATGGTGATATTGGAGATCCTTTACACAATAACACAGACAAAAGATGACATGAGGTTTCATGGAATATCATGAAACTACAGAACAGTATTGTGTATGTGCATGTGTGTGTGTGTGTGTGTGTGTGTGTGTGTGTGTGTGTGTGTGTGTGTGTGTGTGAACTTGTACCTGCTCTGGTGCAGTCTGGTCCCATATGAGGCTTTAATGATGATGTACTGGACGTTACTGAGGACGGACATGAAGTCAGCGTGACTCACCGCCTTTTCTGACACTGAGTTAAAATACTTCCATTTATGCTGTAACACACAAACACACACACACATTATAATTAACAGCCACATGGTTCTGTCTCTGGTTTGTCGTCTTCCCTCGAAGTCGTACCTCTGTCATCCTGACGTCGTGCTGAGTGTGGATGCCGTTGCTAGGGGCCTCCATGTCAGTGTATATGACAAGCTTCCTCAGAGTCCCGCCCCTCATCAGCACCTGAGGCTCCTGATTGGACAGTCCTAAAGCATCCTCAGCATAGAAGGCGACGACGTAAGACAGCAGGCCGCCATATGACAGGAGCTACACAAAACACACAATACAGTACACAATGACATCCATCATTCATGACCAAGGTTTTTCCCGCATAGAGAATTTGGTGGTAGCTGCCATCGCCAAATTTCTTACCGCCACTAGCCCACGGCTCAGTGTTTTTGTTTTGTTTTCAGGCTTTTTACAATTTTATTTTGAAAGGACAGATGGCGAGAGCAGTGGCGTGCACAGACTTTTTGAAGGGCAGGGGCGAAAAGGGAAAAAAAGGACACATATATCGCGTCCTCGCCACTGAAGAGGGCACTCTAGCACACGTTTTGGCTCCTAGAGGGCACTTTAGTGCACGTTTTGGCTGCCATGAGGGCACTTCAACGCGCATTTTGGCTCCCAGGGGGCACTTTAGGGGGGAGGGGGGGGGCGATTTTGACACGAAAATGGCAATTTTCAGACTGACACATCAGGAGAAAATGAACTTTGTTCAAGACCTGTCTCAACAACACACTCTTCGCGAGATTTGGCACAGGTCTCCTAGGCAACGTCAAACAAATACCCGTGCTAATTATCTTTAACATTCCGTCATGTTAAATATGACTGTCAACTGTGTAAATATTTAATGTTATTATAAGAAAATATAAATATCTCACTTTTGTCTACTGACAACTTTTATAAATCCACAAAAGTTTACAGCACGAGGTGGGGGACGGTGACCACGCCCATCGGCCATCGCCCACTTTAGGGGACAGGAAGTGTATACCCTTTCATATCATTGTAGCAGCTTCTCATGGGTCATCTTATTAGTAGAGTATCTTTGGTGATGCTGAGTGACCTCCAGCAACTTCATTATTACCATCACCATTACCATTTTAATGGCTTTTAACACCTTGCCAGGAGGACTACAGTCGGAAACTAGCCGTTGGCTAACACTGGCACCTTTACATTTTATTATGTTCATTAATGTGCATTGTCCTCCTTAAATAAATAAATAAAACTGCTTCAGAATTGGCCAAACGCACGATAAAAGTCTACCAGTTACCATTAGCATGTCGGCAAGCTAACGTGTCCTGTTGTTTATAATTTCTCCTCTTCAGCGCTCATGTTCCCACTACATGTTGTCAGTAAACACACCTTGAAAACAAATGTGTACATAACATCCCATTTATACTGTGAGATGCAGCTGTGTGTGGTGGGTCAACGCTGACATCAGGTTCTATTTCTGTGACGGTACCTGGCTGCCTTCAAACTGGGGGGGCAGTCTCCAGTAGAAGGGGCCGGTCAGCCTGCTGCTGCTGTCCAGCTGATGAGCGTCCAGCACCATGTCGTCCTCCTGCTGGTAGACTCCAGATACTACACCCTGCAGGTTAGACTGACTGACTACTGACAGGGCAGTGGGACTGGGAGCTACGGTCATCTGTGGAGCAAGACAGGGAGAGAGACGGAGATGTTACTGCATCTGTATGTGCATACATATTCTAGCAATACATCACGACAGGCGTTCTTTGTCCATTCACAGCGCCCTTTAGCTGTGGTATAATGAGCATGGACTGGAGTGATGTATTGCTTTTATAAAACGGTTACCAATAACAGCAATATGAATCTGTCCTTTCTATGACTCTATAAGACAAAAATTGTTTAGTGGTAGATCCAAATAACAAATTTGTGTGGTTAGACGACGCTGAGAAGCAACAACATCTTTTTCAGTTGAATATTTTTGCATTTTCTTTATTTCTTGAAAAGGCTTTGGCAATGAGACGAAGAGCGATACAGTATATAGTTGAGTACTGAAAGTAATTTTAAATTGTTTATTTAAGTGTCACACCTGTGTGGCAGGTAACACCAACAGGAAGGACTGTCTAGTCTTTTTTTCTTGTATTTGTTATTGCGTCTTGTAATTCCATATGGGATGGACCACAGTGGTGGCATGACGAAAATAAAAATTCATTCATTCATTCACAATCGATTTCACGTAGTTTTTATTCAATCAGAAATACATAGTATCTAATAAAATAGAAAAAAATAAAATAAAAAAACAAAGGTTCTTATAATGGTTCTTATAATAGATCCACGTTCATACTTCCCTGACGCGGAGTGATATGCTGTGATAAGGCTTTAGAATGGTAGTTGTGGTATACACTCATTATATCACAGTTAGCAACCAATTAGATTGTCGGATTTCACCTTTCTGTTTTATATAGCATTGTGTGTATGTTTCTGTTGCTACATGTTTGTACGTGTAAATGTGTGTGTACATTGATCTAGGTTGTGTACTTACAGGTACTCTTATGAGTCCTCCCTGTTCTTCACAGTCTTGACTTAGTCCAGAACAGAAACACCTCGAGCATCCGTCTGGACTGGCAGCTGACAAACCGAACCAACCAGAGACACACTCCTCACAGCGCTGACCTGACACCCCCACCTATAGACACAGAGTTACACACACAAACATATAAAAATTGTAAATTTCCCCATTGTGGGACAAATAAAGGACTATCTTATCTTATACACACAGATCTGCTCTGAGCACGTGTAAACTGAGTTACAGGGAGAAGACATGAAGTGATTCTGTGTAGTTCCCTTCACCCACCACTAGAGGTCACTACAGAGATACAGTAACACATGTTACCTTGCATTCACACTTTCCAGTGTCTTGACAGTCACACACTCCCAGTGTTGTGTTGCAGAACTTCTCTTCTGTTCCCGCGATGTCGCACTGACACGCCGTGCATGCAGGGTAACTGTGGTAACCAGGTGCACACTTGTCACATGACCTGCCGGAGAACCCGATTCTGCAGTGACACTGTCCGTTGCCTAGGTCACACTGGTGGGTGGAGCTTCCTGCCGCGCTGCAGCTGCAAGACTGAGGAGGAAGCAAGGAACGGATGATGTCACACCTGCAGCTGTGTTCTCTGTGTGTATATGTGTGTATTTGTGTATGGCAAGCCATTTTAACATTTAAAAGCCAGACTGGATATGTCCCTTTTCGGATATCTTAAATTAAGTTTTGACTAGGCGAAATGACGTTGTAGATACCTGTAACTGGAGTTATGACTAGTCAAAATGACGTTGTAGATATCTCAAACTGGAATTCGTACTAGTCGTAATTCAGTTACAGATATCCGTAATTCACATAGCGGATATCTGCAACTGAATTGTAGATATCTGTAATGACAAACTCCATACACATGAATGGCAAAAGTGATGTCATTTGTCCTAGGAAGAATGTAGTTGTGGATATCTGAAATGTTCTTTTTGACTAGGCAAAACTGAATTACAGTTATCTTGAATAAAAAATCCAACTATTCAAAATGTAATTACGACTAGTCAGAAAGATGTTGATATCTACAATGTTAATTCCAGATAGTCAAACTTAGCCTTTTAAATGTTAAATCCGCTTGCCATATTAGTGTGTGTTTGTGTGTGTACCTTGCAGCCTGTGTTTGGGTCGTGACCCCAGTAACCTGCCTGACACCTCTCACAGGTGTCCCCCTCTGTGTGGGGAGGGCAGATGCACTCTCCACTCTCAGGGTTGCAGTTTCCACCAGTGTGTTGACAGGTGCATGCTGGGAGAGGAGCACATCACATCACAGCCAGTCAGAGTTTGGAAAGTCAAGAGCAATCAGCAGTTGCAGCAGGTTATGTGTTCTGTTGATTTACCTGTACACCCGCTTCCATGGAATCCATAGTAACCGTGACTACAGCGGTCACACTTGGCTCCGCCCACCCCCTCCACACACCGGCAGTGTCCCTCGTCATCACACGACTCTGACACAGATCCAGACTGATGGCAGTCGCAGGTCGAGCAGCCCTGCCCACTCTGCAGCCCGAAGAACCCAAACTGGAAAAAAACAATCACACAACAGAAGAGCTGAGTCAGTCTGCTGAGGAACACAGTCCAAACTGTTAAAGGGATAGTTCACCCAAAATTCAAATTTCACTCATTATCTACTCACCCTCATGTCGACTAAGAGCTGTGAGTCCTCCGTGCCTTCTCTGAGTTACGGGGGGGTCTGCGCAGCAGTATTTGTCCATATAATGGTTGTGAATGGATACCAACTTTCTTTGTCCAAAAAGACACACTAAAAAACATCCAAATACCTCCATACTGCTCGTCTGTAATGTCCCTCTTGTATTGAAGCCCCGACATGAGAAATTGTTCCGCCGGTCAGTGCAAATCACGCAAGATTTTAACTGACACAGGAAGAGCAGTGAACTGAGACTTATTTAATTTTTTTCGAAACTATTTCTCATTTCGGGGCTTCAATACAAGAGAGACATTACAGACGAGCAGTATGGAGGTATTTGGATGTTTTTTGGTGTGTCTTTTTGGACGAAGAAAGTTGGTATCCATTCACAACCATTACATGGACAAATACTGCTGCGCGGACCCCCCCGTAACTCAGAGAAGGCACAGAGCTTCTCACAGCTCTTAGTCGACATGAGGGTGAGTAGATAATGAGTAAAATTTGAATTTTGGGTGAACTATCCCTTTAACAGATTACAGATATCGCTATGGCGTCATTTTGACTATATGAAAAATTATTTTAGCATCATTAAGCAGAAAATGCAGAGCCAACATTGTGTCTATAACCAGATGCAAATAGATATTTCTTCCTCTGAAAACTACTATGAAGTGTGAAGATAGATAGATAGATAGATAGATAGATAGATAGATAGATAGATAGATAGATAGATAGATAGATAGATAGATAGATAGATAGATAGATAGATAGATAGATAGATAGATGTGTATTACCTGGCAGCGATCACAGGTGCGTCCTATCACATTCCCTCTACACAAACAGTGACCTGTTGTGGCATCACACTCACTGGAGAGGGCGCCGTTGACATCACAACCACACTCTGATAGAGAGAAAGAAACCCCCCCACTGTCAGTCTGATGTAGGACTGGACCCCCACTCTCGTTGGTCCCTGTGTCACACTCAGTTTATCTCTGGCTTCATATTCACAGCACACATTAAAACAACTACATGTCCTATGACTCTGTGTGTCTATCAAAGCTGTAAGTGGAACTGAGTCAGCAGCAGCAGAGACATGACAAAACATCCTGAATTGACCCTGAATGTGAAACAGCCACCGTCACAGTTTAAAAAGGTGTCAGCATCTTACTTTACTTTATGTGTTTATTTGGATGGGACAGTGCACATTAATGGACAAAAACATGTAAATGTGCCGGATTATATATAGCAAGATGCTAATTTCCGTCCAGAGTCCCATAAACATAAAAACAGTTCAATAACAGTACACATAATAATGTAGACAACACAAAAAGACAAAAAGGCAACTATGACAATGAAGAACATATTGACAAACATATTCCACACAGGTAGGGGGAGGTTGCACAAGGCCCTAAAGTGCACATCAGTTTAAAGTGCCAGGTTGTATTGCACGATGCCCATTACACCCAGTTGCACGAGCAGAAGTGTGTAGATATTGCACAAAATGTAATGCATAATTATTAGGGCTATGACTCGATTAAAAAAATTAATCGAATTAATTAGAGGCTTTGTAATTAATTAATCGCATTTTAATCGCATATAAATATTTGACCTGAGGACAGTGAGAAGCTTTTTTTTTTCACATGGATTTTAGTATACCATTGAATGACTGAATACATAAGCTTAAGCATTCAAGGTGATACTTAACCAAGAATAACAGACTAGGGATGCAAATTATCCATTAATTCATTAATGGATATTTGATACATACAGATTAAATGGTCTTTCCTTCCAATACACTATGATGATTACTGTAGTATTTAACTAGGCTACTTAGATCACAGTAGCTAAACTGATTTGGTGAACTCAGCCTGATGTAAACATTAATAAAACTCAGTAACCAATCACACAGCTCCATGTTGTCTCTGTGTGATGTTCAGGGACAGTCAGGACAGTCTGAAGACAGAGCTCTGAGGGTGAAGTCCTATCATAATGAGATGAGCTGCACCTGTGACAGTGACAGGTCATAGATATAGCGCTGCAGCTGAGCAATTAGCGCTATATAGCGCATTTAGCGTGCGCCCGTGTCTGTGTGTCTATGTGCAGGCAGAGATCAGAGATGGTGTTTTAAATAACCATGCTAGCGTTTCACCAGCTCTCATCTCTGCCAGTCAGCCTCTCAAACTCCCGCCTCTCTCGCGTGCGGGCGCACCGCGCGTAGACACACGTGAGGAAAAAATAATAATAATAATTTGAAAAAAATATATATTTTTTTTTTTAACCCATAAGGACCCACGGTGACACGGGTGTCACACTGCCTTCAAGTGTCCTGGAAAGCCCCTTACACATATTTATGTTGAACTTTTAACTCATGAAGTCCCTAAGTGACATCTACTCAACATCCTGGTGCAGTCACATGACTCTCTGTGAATCTCTCTATCCATGACAACATTTCCAAGATGGTGGCCAGCAGAGTTGGCACATTTCACAGAGGCAGCTACTTTTAAAAAGCTTGCTTTCTGTCAATAAAATAAGCCACCACCCATTTCACAATGCAAATCCTTTTATAACATGTCCCTTGTTGTATTTAACCTGTTCTGACCTCATTTTTTGAAGAAACTCATATAGAACAACTTAAGAAAATATTGCTGTGACAGGAAAAATACCATGTGACACCTATGTCACAATAAGAAAAATGGCAAAGAACTGCTCAATTAAATTAGGTGATTCAGGTATTTTGAATTAATATACTCTATGTTGTTCAATTTAAAACATAATTTAAAAATGTTAAACATAAAAATAATGTCAAATTCAATCAATATTTAATAAAATGATATATCAGTCCGGAAATTGAACCACAGATTTAGCAGAGACACTCTTCTCAGTGAATGAACAAGATTTTAGTATCCCATGCTGGTCCCATATTAATGTAATTATGCTTTTTTGCTGTATTTTTTGTAACAAAATAGGATACAGTGTTCAGGATGTACTGACGATCATCAGACGTGCAATAGATGTTGTATACAGAACAACAAATACAGCAAAGAAGAATGAGAGTTTACATAAGAAAATATTAGGAAACAAATAAGAAAAGTTAACACAGTCAAACAGTCATGAACCAGGTTTGAGACAAGGGTTCTGGACTGCTGTAGTGATGGGAGAGAGGGTCCCATGTGGTGCATTGTGAGAGAAGGACATTTTACCCGGCTCAGTTCTGACGAATGGAATATGACCCAACTATCAGTTCTGTGAGTGGGTACCAATGTTTTGTGATAACAGAGATGATAAATAAGGAGACAATAACTGTGACAAGGCTTTAAAAATGGATAAAAACCAATGCTGTTTTCCCCGTACTGTCAGAAATGACCAGCCGACATTTTGATAAAGAGTGCCGTGATGAGTATTATATGAAGCATTGGAAATGAAATGTAAGGCTGAGTGGTAAACAGCATCCAGTGGAATCAAAGTGGAACTAGCAGCTCTTCCATAGATGTCATCTCCATAGTCTAAAACAGAGAAAAGATAGTGTCTCCAATTTTTTTCATGTGGTGAGTAGGGAAACGGTGCTTATTTCTGTATAGAAAGCCAAGTATTGTTCTTAGTTTAGCAATGAGGGTGGTGATATGGTGCTTAAAATTAAGACAACTGTCCATCCAGATGCTAAGGTATTTGTAGTTGGAAAGAAAATTGTGGTTGCACAGCTTTTAAGGCTTCAGTAACTGGTTAAAGCCTTCAATATGAGGCAATATTCGCATTTCTATAGTGTTTTGCCTTTTTTGTTGTGAAACTTGTCTTAAAAAGGTGTTAATAGTAACCAGCAAATTTTTAATTTTGATATATGTTATGGAAATGCAAATAAAAGCTCAAATTTGTGTTACAGAGCAAAAGAAAATGTCAAGCCCATTTAAGCCTGCCACACACATAAAGATTTTATAAATCTCAACCGATTTATTATCTGTGAGAGACCCCACACATGAAGATAAAAAATCTGTGATTGAACAGTTTTAATCATATTGTGTGTGGTGTGCTGCGATATTCCAAACACAACACACCACACACATTAAGATTTTTCAGAATCTTGACCCTCTGGTCAGAAAACAATCCGCGGCATCAGCAGCGATACCAGGGGTGTCGTTGTAGCTACTCTTTCGGGTCTATTTCCGGAATGGACAATGAGAGCGACGTAATTTTTTTTTAATGAAAGCGGGACACTTCAGCCTTTACAACGATCCCATCTGTGTGTGTCTGTGGCTCCGAACACCGAGCAGTCAAGCGGCTGTCCAATAGGGAGCCGTGCGCTGTCACATGACGGGCTGTGAGCGGCGGTCACATGATCGTTTAAACATGGCTGCTGTATTGCTGGCTGTTGCCGGCTACGAGCGCTAAGTCTTTGCTATCGGCTATCAGGAAACCTCCCGTGTGCGTGAATGTCTGTGTGAACCTCATGTAACACCAGGGCTGCACCGTGGCTCTCTGTGGGGTTGCCGGTGTTGTGCGGAGAAGTGGCTTGTTGCCGCGAGCAGCAGCATGCAGAGCTCGGTGAGCAGAGCTCAGCAAGCAGGCACTTCTCCGTACAACACCGGCTCTCCACACACAAGATGACTTTTGATTGAAACGGCCACCGAAGTCGGCCCCGATAATCGTAAATATTGAACATGTTTAATACTTACGATTATCGGCGCCGAACGTTTTCCGAGCCGATTGTCGGGGGAATTTTGACTCTTTAAGGCCCTTTCACACCGGAGACGTATTTTTCGCGCGAATAATTCGCGCATCAATATTTTTTTTCGAACCCCGGTTTTCATCACAGGTCCTTTCACACCGACCGCGAATGTGTCGCGGCGAAAATGCGACATAATTTTTTTTCGGAGCGAGGTCGATTTTTCTGAGCTTTCGCCCGGCGAATAAACGCATCAACCAATCATGTGCCGTGAAAAGGAGGTACGTCACAGCCCCCACGTCAGAACACAGACAGCTGTTTCCCATAACAGACGGTGGCCGCACAGTCTCGGGCCGCCACAGTCTCTCACAGGAAAAATAAGTTGTTTCACCGTCTTTGCTCTCATCTCTGCCAGTCAGCCCCTCCACCTGCTGTCTCTCTGGGCACACACACAGACACACGCACACACACACGGACATGCGGGCGCATGGACACGTGCTTGGCCGCTAATGTAGCCTAAACAATAAATAACCTGTGTCTCGGAGGAGAGAGGAAGAGGAGGAGAAGAGAGGAAGAGGAGGAGGAGAAGAGAGGAAGAGGAGGAGGAGAAGAGAGGAAGAGGAGGAGGAGGAGGAGGAGGAGGAGAGAGGAGGAGGAGAAGGAGAGGAAGAGGAGGAGGAGGGGGGGTAAGTGGAAAGAGGAGAGGAGGAGGAGAAATAGCAATGTGTTCATATCAGATATTGATCAGTGATCAGACAGTGAGCTGCTGTGTTGAGTGAAGTTGGTGACAAGACAACAGTGGCATAGTGAATACGTGAGGGATAATTAACAGATTGAAGACCTGACGTGGAGGCGAAGAACCAGCCGTCGCAAAGCGAAACTTTGGAATCTAATTGTCGCATCTGTCGCATATTCGCGTCGCCGCCGGTGTGAATGGTTTTGATGCGAAATATTTGGCCGCGAATATTTCGCAATTTCGTGTCGTTTATTCGTTACGTCCGCGGTGTGAAAGCGCCTTAACACACCACACACTACAAGAGAATCTTATAAGATAATCTTAAGACCTTAAGATAATCGGGCGGTGTCTGTCCGTGGTCGGAAGGGGGAAAATCGGGGCAAAATCAGCCCGATTATCTTTATGTGTGTGGCAGGCTTTAATTTCAAGTGACAATTTAAGTTACCAAAAACGCCCGATGTGACATATAGGCTATGCAACATTCCAGATCTCTGACAATAGGTGGCGCTATTTAAAAAAAAACTTCAAAAATGTGTTCCATGCATTCCACTTGGTCTGTGTTTCACCCCACTTAGGCCTAGTCCACACGAACACGGGTATTTTTGAAACCGAACTTTTCTGGACCCCGGTTAAAAAAAAATTCGCGTCCACACCACCGGTGTGATAAAAAATAACTCCGTCCACATGAAACCGCAAATCCGTCTTCATGTGCATTCCAAAGCAGTAGGTGGTGATATCACTCCTAACAGGAAAGCAGCTATAACTTGTACAGAGAGAGTGGAGGCTCAAACAGCTCAAACTGACCGGCACCGCGAGTCCGCGCTACTAACACACCCCGCCCGTAATCTCTTGTTTATGACAGATACGAAAATACACAAATACACACATCGTAACGATAATCCATCGATCCACTGATTGATTCTGAAAGGCTTCATTTAAAACAAATGTACAGGACGGAAGGAAGCAACACAGTGGGGAAGTGACCGCAATTTACAATTTGATAAAAGCCTATTTTAGCCATATCAGCATGGTGGGGTCCGCCCGCTATTCCGACATGTCTCTATTTAGACATCCCGCTATTAGACGACATCCCTCTATCTAGACATGCCGGTAGTCCGACACTTTTTGATACCGCTATTCCGATTTTTTTTTTTTTTTTTTTTTACAGCTGCGATACCCAGGCGCGTCTCTCTCTCTTTTCTTTTCAGCATGCCTGTCACCGGTTTGATGAGGGAGTGATGTTCTTAATCTCAACAACTCAACTATCAAGTCGCAAACAAAACTAACACACATGATAAACAAACAGAACTATGCTGCAGTTTGTTTGTCAAGTTAACCTGTCACCTTCAGCACCACGGACAGCGGAGAGCTGCGTCTGTGAGCGTCTGGGCTCTGGGCTCAGGGCCTGGGGCCTCATTTATCAAAACTGTAAGTAAGCAGTGTAAAACTGCTGCTACTAAATGTTTTGCTTTAGGCCTACGGAGAAAAGACACCCAAAATATTTACACCTTTTTCAGATCTATCAAACTGTGCATGCACAACTGACAACTCTCCGCAATTTCTCTTTGATAAATCAAACTGGTTACAAGAATGGTGTGCAGTTGTGCACGTGAACACACCTCTGCCCCCGGAATGCGTAGACACAATGGTCAGCACGTGCATATTAATTAGCCATGTGCTCTCTGTGGAGCAGCAACAAAGTTATTCTCTCTTCAGCTGACTTCAGTGACAGAATAATAACAGTCTCAGTAGCTGCAGATCAGGGGTGCTGCTGCCGGTGTGTTTTTAAACTTGGATGTTTGTTTTTTCTTCTCTCTTATAGGCCTATGTATTTGTGTATGAGAAACAGTGTCTCAGATGAAGAAAAAAAATCAGGACAGGTCTGACTATAATGTAGCCTAATCAATCAATGTCGGAAAAGCGGAATGTTTGAAAAATAGTAAAGTGCCCCTACTCCGACAATGAAAAAAAGAATCTCGGAATAGTGGGACGCTTGAAAAATAAAATTAGAAGTCAATGTCGAAATAGCGGCATGTCGGAATAGCAGCATGTAACCACATATGGTGACCACGCGGTTTTGTATTAGTGTCCGCATGTTTAGTGATTATTGATATTCACAGGAGCGTCTGAGTGGTCAGTGCATGGTCAGCGTCGAGAACTTGACGTGCTAGCAACAGTAACTAGGGAGGGCAGGGATTTCTGAAAAATGTCCGGTTTTCCTGTCCACACGTGAAGCTGAAACCGGAGTTTTCGAAAAAGTTCACCCTGGACTCTGGTTACAAAAAACTCCGGTTTCAGGAGCCCAGTTCTGCGGTTACGTGTGGACGAAAGGCCAAACCGTGTAGAGAAACACACGGTTTCAAAAATACCCGGGTTCGTATGGACGGGGCCTTAATTTTCCTTCAAGGATAAATGGGTCTGGGTTCTTATGGGTTAATAAGCGCGATTAAAATGCGTTAATTTTTTAACGCGTTAATTTGTGTGTAATTAATTAATCGGAATTAATGCGTTAAAGTCCCAGCCCTAATAATTATATTATTTAAGTACTACTAAAACCAAAATGACATACACGAACATATTGTGAACAATTAACTGAAAATAAAAACTCAAATGCCCCGGCAGTTGTTCTAGGTTACAGGTGGTCACATGTCTGTTTTGCTCCTAACCATGCTTTTAGTTTTTCCTTGAACACTCTCCCTAACTGTGACTGAGGTTATTCCAGGTTTGCCATGCACCTTTTATAGATAAAACATTTTGACCAAAGTTCCTTCTGTGTGATCTCAAGGTCACCTCTTGTGCCTGATCTGGTACCTGGTCCTGTCAGACTTTTTCTATGAATGTATTCTTTAACAGGAGTTGGTGCTGGTTCGTGTAGACCAGGGGTCTTCAACGTTTTCCAGGCCAAGGACCCCCAAACTGATGGAGAGATGGAGCGGGGACCTCCTACTTATATATATTGTACAAAATTGTGTTTTATATTTAACTAGTCCTGTATTGCCAGGAAATGATAATACATACGTAGTCTATGAAAAAAAGTGGAAAAGTCAGGGGGCAGGGGCCCACTTTAGTATTCTTTCAGGGGGCCCAGAATTCCTAGCAACGGCCCTGGTGCAATATGCCAAAAGTGCCATATTCTGGACTATAAATCACGCTTTTTTTAGGAGTTTGGCTGGTCATGGGACTCCTATATTTCAAAGGGACTTACATAAAAAATATATATGCCGTGCCATGATCACAACTACACTTGTGGTAACTGAACGCTGCTGCACCAATGAAAGAATTACTAAACCATAAAAAGACAGAGAAAACAAAGCAGTGTTTCCCCTACTTTGTTTTTTTCTCAGACTTTCTATGCATTTATTTTGAAAGGGCAGCTGGAGAGAGACGGGGGCGCGGAGAGAAAGTGAGAGGGGGGATTGACACGCAGCGATGGGACTGTCGGAGGGTCGCTGCAGCGTGTCATGTCTCGGTTCCACGGAGCGGTTCAGTGACGCTGCTTCATTACTGCTGCGCTATGAGCAGACGTGGCGGCGCGCGTAAACGTCACCATCGTATGAGTGTGTGCTGTGAATTAACGAGTGTGTATGGAGAATGAAAACTAAAGTCCTATCGTTGTGTAGCTGACGGTTCAGGGACCGAGTGTCACAGCACCACTGACAGCGGTGTGTGTGTGTGTGTGCGCGCGCCCGCCATCGGGCTGATTTTAGAGGGGGGTGGGGGGGAGTGAGCAAGAGAGAGAGAGACGGTGCGCCGTGTTTGTATCGGATACAATAAAGTCTCGCCTGACACCTATATTATAGGAAAACAAAGGACTTGTATGTAAAAATCTGATGTTCAGCAGCAGGGGACACCCCTATATTCACAATGGATCTTTTTTTCATAACTTCCTTTTGTCATATTTCTTTTCCCTCAACCAAAACTTTCGCGACCCCCCTGCAGTACCTCCGCGGACCCCCTAGGGGTCGCGGACCCCCTGTTGAAGACCTCTGGTGTAGACACTTATTATGAAAACAAACATTTTTAAACACTGCCAAGTTTTCGAAGTCTAAAGTGATGCTTTTCCAGAACCTTAGAATGATGATAGGAGTTTTGGTCTATATCTTAACTGCTCTGTTATACAGCTGTTCTATGAAATGCCCAGTTTGTGAAGCAGTAATCAATATGAGAGAGAATCAAACAGAAGAGGTTTTGGCTGCATCAGCTGTTAAGACGGGCCAAATTTGTTTAAAATTCAGTTAAAGTTAAAATTGACTGTGTGTATGAATCTTCATATTGATCTGATACTAGTGCTCAGTGATTATCTGATGACTGGTCAGTGAATGAACAGTCAGACTGCAGGTCAATGAGGTCTCTCTGGCACACACACACACACACACACACACACACACACACACACACACACACACACTCACACTCACACTCACACTCACACTCACACTCACACTCACACTCACAATCAGAGTCATGTGACAGCAGAAACAAGGAGGTCAGAGGTCAAACCTAATCTGGATTTGAAAAGATCAACATTCCTGCTGCTACACATACAGGGCAGTGTGTGTGTGTGTGTGTGTGTGTGTGTGTGTGTGTGTGTGTGTGTGTGCAGTCTAAACCT
The DNA here is from genome assembly GCF_045865225.1 of Trachurus japonicus. Lineage (NCBI taxonomy): Eukaryota > Metazoa > Chordata > Actinopteri > Carangiformes > Carangidae > Trachurus > Trachurus japonicus. The sequence goes on from NC_140926.1 coordinate 25,670,211, forward strand.
TAGGATGTTTGGTCTATTAAAAGTGAAGGTTGTTACTGATGGCATTGTGTTTAGATAAATAGTAGAACCAGTTGAACCTTGACTCCAGCAGCATCGATTCGATAAACTCGTTTCTAAACTGAAACTGAAATTAGGTTTCTTTTTTAGGAAATAAATCATATTTTTCATTGCAAGTCAGGAAACACTTGATCAGCAGAACTTTTTTTACCCTTGTTGGACTACGGAGACCTGCTTTTTATGAACGCTCCTAGTCAATTTTTAAAGAAGTTGGATACTGTATATCACTGTGCTTTGTGTTTTATTACTGGTTGCAACTACCGTGTACATTACTGTTCCTTATATGCCGTCGCACATTGTCCATCTCTCTCACTGGCTGACTTTTATTTATAAATCTAATCTTGGACTTTTGCCTACATATTTGTGTGTACACATGTGTAGAAACCACAGCCGATATGGCCCTGCGTTCTCTGGACATTATACAGATGAAGGTCCTGAGAGTGAGAACGGAAATGGGCAAAAAGTCTTTTCAATTTTCTGCCCCGTCGACCTGGAACGATGTGCAGAAGGACTTGAAACTGACACATCTTGTAACTCTGGAGGAATTCAAGTCAATTATAGACCATTGTGTCTTGTGTGTTGTTATAATAGACAGAGAATTGAGCTCAGTCGGATTGTGTGATTGCATTGTCTAACCATGTTTCCCTGAAATGTGTGATTGTATTGTATTTGTGTTGTGTAACTATTTGGCTTTTTGCTGCCGTCTTGGCCAGGTCACTCTTGAAAAAGAGTTTTTACCTGGTTAAATAAAGGATGTTGATTGGTTGATATTCCCCTGTATGTCCTGACCAACCACTGTGCTGCCTGGACCATCTACTGTATGTGTGTCTGTGTGTGTGTGTCTCACCCCGACAGTCTTTGGCATGCACGCCGTCTCCATAGTAACCGGACCGACAGACCTCACAGTGTCTCCCGGCTGTGTTGCCGAGGCAACGCAGACACTCCCCGGTGATTGTGTCGCAGTGTCCCGCCTCACTGACGTCCACGTTGCCGTTACACTCACAGCGGACACACGATCCGCCCACCACCTGGGGGTTACCGTAGTAACCACTGGCACACCTGAATACACACACACACACACACAGTGTTACACCAAGTCCTCCTGTCCACTGATGGACAGATCAGCCTGTCAGTCCTCACCTCTCACAGTTGGTCCCTGTGTATCCTTCCTGACACTGGTCACAGGACACATGACCAGACGTCTCCAGGAGACAGGTGGGACTGAACCTGAGACACACACACACACACACACACACACGTATTAATATGACTTCATTAAACACTCACTCACAGTCAGTGTGTTTGTGTATTTATCCAAACATACCTGTTGGACGGCACCGTCAGAGGACATGGACACAGCCGACAGTCATCTGCTGTCCCCTCAGTCGAGTCGCCATAGAAACCAGGGAGACACTGATCACAGTGAGGGCCTGTGGTGTTGTGGATACAGCCCTGATAGAAATAGAGACCAAAGACAGACAAATCAGAGAGACAGAGACAGAGTCAGAGACAGAGTCAGAGACAGAGTCAGAGACAGAGTCAGAGACATGTCAGAGTCAGAGACATGTCATTCTGCTTCATGTCCTCTCCCTGCTTGTTGATTGTGTTTGTTCAAACTTACCAAACAAACTCCGTTGATGTCACACTCTGTGGCGTGACCGTTACACTCACACTGCATACAGTTTCCTCCAAACACAACTCCTCCCACTCTGTAGAAACCTGAGAGACACGTCTACAACACAACACACACAGAGAAATACACAATATTACTTAATGGTTAGTAAATCTGGGACTCCGTGTCAAAGCTGTCCATAGGAAATGATTAATGTCAACAGTACTAATAGTTCCAGCAGGCAAAAGTCAAATTTCCAAGGTGAACTACTGACCTCACAGGAAGTACCGCTGTAACCCCATGGACATTCACATGTCTCCACGGAAACTGCCAGAACCCCAGACGTTGATCCAGAGTCAGCAACATCCAGAGACACTGAGCTGAGTCTGAAGGACAGACACAGTAATTAGACAGCTGCTCCACTGATACAGGACTGTCAGGTCAAATTAACAGTATGAGTCAGAGGAGACCGTCCAAAAGTGTCCCGTGTTCGACAATGAGGAGGTTTCACCTCTGATGACTGATTTCATGACTTCTCCTCACCGTATCGGCCCTTCAGCCGGGGCATTCAGGTGAGCTCTGACCCTCAGCGCTGTCACGTCAGCCAGTACTGACAGCACGTCGTCGTGGGTTACATGACCACCTGTCTGGTCGTCCACGAACTGCCTCGGTACAATTTCCACAGAAGCCAAGCGCTCGGCCAACGGAGACAGGAAGAGGGGGAGAAGTCGAGAGAGACGAAGAGTCTGGGCGTTACCCTGGAGATGGGGATGAGGAGGATGAGGAGGAGATGAGAGCACAACGGATCACTTCAGTCTGGGGGTTGTAGTTCTTAAAGGAGACATATTCTGCCCCTTTCCCACAAATTATAATAGTTCCCAGGTGTCTTAAAGCCTGAAAATTTGATTTTTTTTGTAAATTCTCACATTTTGGGGGCAGGAAGGCAAAACAAACAGCCAGAAATATGTTAAAGAGCCTTCAAAAAGTCACATTTCCATTATATGTCCCCTTTAAAACACTGTAATTGCAGTTTTTAATGTGAAACTCACCTCAATGATGACATCAGAGTGGATGGAGAGAGAATGGTCTTCGTTGTCCAATGGGACATCGTAGACCACTGAGTAGTTCAGGTAACCTCCATAAGACAGCAGCTACAACCAGACAGACAGGAAGTAAGAGAAGTCACGCACGTTTACACTGATTGATGGCGTTATGTCCAAATATGGAGATGGTAGCTAACCTTGTTGCCGAGGAAACTAGCAGATGCTTCCCATGACAGTACTTGATGATGAGCGTGGACAAATGATTTGTTGCCAAGAATTGGGAGGTCATTGCCATCGATGACGGGAGGGGTGTGGAGGGGGTGAGGGGGGCGGAGCCAAGCATCTGTATATAGGACCTGAACAAACATCATCAGAAATTATACAACATGCTTATTTGTTCCATGAGAAAAAGCAGTGAGTGAAAGTCATGACGATAACGAGACGGTGAGGAGATAAACACGGCTCTCTGATGACGAAAACATGACGAGACGTGTGTGAGTTTTCGTTGACGAGACGAGAACGGACGTAAATGTTAGTGGTAGGGCTGTGATTGTGATTGTCATTACTTTAAAGCTTCACATGATTTAGCAACAGCTCCGTCAAAAATAGAACGACGCTGCTGGGTGGGTGGTCAGACGTTCAAAAATGCATGACATTTCTGCTTATTGTGTGTGTAATCTGTCAATTAATACCTAAATAGTATCTGCAATGCTACTGCATCCCATCCTTGTGTGGTCACACCCACCACCTGGCATGCAGCGCACATTCTGCTCAACACCCCTGCCGTCACTTGACGAGAAGATATATGGACGTATTTTAAATATAGTCCAGCAGGGGAAAAAAACTGAATGCACTAGGCTACTGTTACCACTTTATCTGTGTGTAGGCTAATGTATAATCCTTAGACCAGAAAGTATGTGTTGTTGGATGGAAACATTGTATGTCTAAAACCATTCCTTTATTATTGTAATTATTGGTGGAAATAGCCGATCTACAAGCTCACAGTGTGTTGCCATGTGTTGAATTTATAGATCTGCTATTTTCACAACTTAGGTGTGACACTCTTGTATGATGAAGTAGGGCATCAATTCATGAAAAAAAGTTGAAATATTGAGATAAAAGGTTTCTGCCCAACAGCAATCTCCAATAGCCTACTTAGTGAATTAATTTGTTAAAAGACTATTCTTTTTTTGTTTACTAAAACTGACTAAAACTAGACTAAAACCTTTTTGAGTTTTCATCGACTAAAACTAGACTAGAACTATCACATATAGAAATGACTAAAATTGACTATAACTAATAAACATTTTAGTCCAAAAGACTAAAACTAAGATTAAATCTAAAATGCCTGCCAAATACAACACTGAGTAGAAGTGTGCATGTGGATTGTGTGTGTGTGTGTGTGTGTGTGTGTTACCTGAGCTTTGGACCAGGTGGAGCTCTCACACACATCAGACACGCCAAAACAAAAGCAGTTGGTGCAGCCGAGTGGATTGTGTTTCTGCAGGTTGTAGAAGCCTGGTTTACACAGGTCACAGTGAGCTCCCTCCACGTTGGCCTGAGGGACAGACAACAGATCACAGAACAGTTGAGACGTCAGCCACAGAGGGAGATCTCAGACGATAGATGAAGAGGTGAGGGGTTTACCTTGCAGGTGCAGGGGCTGCAGGGGTCGGTGTTGGTGCTGCCTGAGAGGTTACACTCACAGCGAACACACTCGGGAAAATCTCTGTATCCGAACGCACAACGATCACATCGCTGACCCGTGAACCCCTCCTTACACACACACTGCCCTGCAGACACACCTACACAGACATATACACACATGTTAGAGAATCTGCTGTGTACACAAACACAGTGATAATAATTATATTAAAAATAATGATAGTGACCTGGCTGTGTGTCGTCTCTGGAACAGACTGAAGACTTTGAACCTCTCAGATCACAGTTACATTCAAGACAGGGAAAGTCTGAATATGGAGAGACCTACACACACACACACACACACACACACACACACACACACAAACAATTAGTTAAGTTTTAAGCTTTAAAGGAGACATATTCTGCCCCTTTTCCACAGATTAAATAATTCCCAGGTGTCTTAAAGACATGTCTGTGACATGCTTTGGTCAAAATCCCCCAAGGATCAAACATCACAGCTCTTTTCATCCTCTCTAAACAGCCCTGTTCACAATGGCGGCTTTCAGTGTCTGTCCCTTTAAATGCAAATGAACCACTGCTTGCCCCGCCCCCTTCTAGTGCTACCAGGTAGGGGTGGGGTTATGCTAATTCAAAAACTAGTTACATCATTGTCAGACAACTGAGAGAACAGCTCATAAAACCACATGGATTTCAACCTAGGGAGTCTGAACATTACAGATTTGTCAGTTCTCACATTTGGGGGCCAGAAGGCAAAACAAACACCCAGATATAAAGAGCCTTCAAAAAGTGATATTTCCATTATATGCCCCCTTTAAGTCATTATTATGGACTGTACCTCAGCAGGTCTGTAGAATCCATCTCTGCAGGTCTCACAGTTGATGCCAGCTGTGTTCTGCTGACAGTCGATACAAACTCCACCTCCACGACGAACGCCACGTAAGTTCAAACTCAGAGAGAGCTCAGCCACCGTTTGGTTGTAGAAACAGTCGACTGCTTTGTTGTGACAGTTGCACTCTGAAAAACAGGTGAGAGAGAGACAGGTGAGATAGAGAGAGAGACAGGTGAGAATCAGAGAGGTGAGAGGCAGAGAAGTGAGACAGACAGCAGGAGATAGACTAGCAGCAAGTCCTCAAAAAAGGCTTTAGTTTTTGAGATATGCCTACCCAAGGTAGAACAAAACACAACATTGTTTTTTTTTAATCTTCAGGGTCTCCCATTCATGAAATTGATTGTTGCAAACTTTTATTTTTGGGCAAACTTCGTTGGGGGTAAAGAGACGAATTAGGCCAGTCCGAATAAGGGAAAGATGACAAAAAAGCCCATCACTTGAGAATGTTCACTTTTTTTCTCATAATATTTGCTTATCTATGAACCAGGTCTCTGTCCTACATCACCAAAGAGTCAGAAAACATTTCTGAAAAATAAACCTGAAAACATAGCTTTAATTTATGCAGAAATTGCATTTTTGTGGACAGGAAATGGGGACTACTTTACTTTTCTCTTATTTATCAGAAAATAATAAATTCCTGTCAAATACAATGCTGCTGTATTACCCAAGATGTTACTGAACAATAACCAGTGGTTGTATGGAGATACCTTACAGTTTTATTGTAAAGATTCCTTTAGACAAACCCCCTCTCTGAAAATAGGCAAATTAGGCCAATCTGAACAACGGAAAGATGACAGAAATGCCATCACTTGAGAATTCTCAGTCTTTTTCTCATAACATTTGCTGAGCTATGAACCAGGAGTCTGTTCTACACCACCAAGAGTCTGAAATTAATTTACTGATTTGAAGTAGACAGCTACTTTGAGACACTTTTCATTCCCTGTCAACTCAGTCTCTTACTTTCACATGTGTTTCCCTTGGAGACCGTTCCTGGTTGCCATGGTAGTTGGTGGTACCCGGGGCAACACTGGTTACAGCTCTCTCCACAGGTGTTGTGTTCACACACACACTGCAGCTTCTGTACACACACACACACACACACACACACACACACACACACACACAGACACAGGTTGAGGACCACAGAAACATAGCAGAACACCATACAGGTGTACAGGTGTGTCCAAGCAAAACAAGTCTGATGTTACCTTGGTTACGGGGTCCAACGGACAGCTCTGAGCGTGTCCATAACAGATACACATCCCACCCACAGAGATGTCTTTGATGGAGTAATAATACTAAGAGAAAAACAATGATAAACAAAATGAATCAAGTGATATAACAAATAAATTAAACAACAAAATAAAACAGAATATTAAAGGAGAAGGAAAAAACCACAGCACATTCATCTTTTTTCAACATTTCACATTTTCACACTTCTTTAGGATTTGTCCTGCACCAATAAATAATAAAAAAAACAAACAAAGAAAACTCTTTAGTGTAAGATTCTGAAGTAGGCTACACCGCACCATCTCTATGCATTAACAGGAAGTGATGTTTTATTATTTTATCCACAGGTCTTTAGGCTCATTCATAATAGACAGCCTCCTTACACACTCTTACATTTATTTTACATGTATTACATGTAGAAGCTTATGAATATGGACAAAGACGGGTTAGAAACAGAGTAGAGCATCTTTGATATCGACTACGTAGCAGTGTCACCGGACACCGGGGGGGCAGTGGCGAGCAGTGTGGCCAGTTCAAGCCATGCTAATAACACACCTCGTAGTGAGACAGGACAGACGAGGACAGCTGTGAGGTGAACCATACCAAAGAAGAAGAGGAGGTCCACTCCGGGCTGATGTGGTTTAGAGTGGCGCCTCTAGTGGACAGGTTTGTTATAGGCCGGTATGTAAAACCAACCATATCAATCCACCCTATGGGACTTTAATTTAATAATTAAGTTATAATGTTATAGTTGATAAAGTACATGATAAAGTAGATTGAGTATTTATCTCATTTTTCTCACATTTAGCTAATTTTCTTATTGTATGAGACAGAATATGTAGAACAATTAATGTAAATAATATTAAACGCAGCCCGAACGAGCGACGTGGGCCCGCCCTCCCGTAGGCCCACCACCCGCGGGAGGGTTCATAAGGGGCAGGTGCCGTGTGTTTTGGGTGGCAGCCGTGGGCGGGGGCCCCGGCGACCCAATCCCTGGACGACGACTCTGGCTTTAGGGACATGGAATGTCACCTCGCTGGGGGGGAAAGAGCCTGAGCTCGTGCGGGAGGCTGAGAGGTACCGACTAGAGATAGTCGGGCTCACCTCCACGCACAGCCTGGGCCCTGGAACCCAACTCCTTGAGAGAGGTTGGACTCTCTTCCACTCTGGAGTTGCCCATGGTGAGAGGCGGCGAGCTGGTGTGGGCTTGCTCATAGCTCCCCAGCTCAGCCGCCATGTGTTGGAGTTCTCCCCACTTAACGAGAGGGTCGCTTCCCTGCGCCTTCGGGTCGGGGATAGGTCTCTCACTGTCGTTTCGGCCTACGGGCCAAGCGGCAGTGCAGAGTACCCGGCCTTCCTGGAGGCCCTGGGAGGGGTGCTGGAAAGTGCCCCAACTGGGGACTCCATCGTTCTGTTGGGGGACTTCAACGCTCACGTGGGCAGCGACAGTGTTACCTGGAGAGGTGTGATTGGGAGGAACGGCCTCCCCGATCTGAACCCGAGCGGTGTTTTGTTATTGGACTTCTGTGCTAGCCACAGTCTGTCCATAACAAACACCATGTTCGAGCATAAGGGTGTCCATCAGTGCACGTGGCACCAGGACACCCTAGGCCGGAGGTCAATGATCGACTTTGTAGTCGTGTCATCTGACCTCCGGCCGTATGTCTTGGACACTCGGGTGAAGAGAGGGGCTGAGCTGTCAACTGATCACCACCTGGTGGTGAGTTGGATCCGCTGGCAGGGGAGGAAGCTGGTCAGACCTGGAAGACCCAAGCGTATCGTGAGGGTCTGCTGGGAACGTCTGGCAGAATCCCCTGTCAGGGAGGTCTTCAACTCCCACCTCCGGGAGAGCTTTGACCGGATTCCGAGGGAGGCTGGAGACATTGAGTCTGAATGGACCATGTTCTCCACTTCCATTGTTGACGCGGCCGTCCGGAGCTGCGGCCGTAAGGTCTCCGGCGCCTGTCGCGGCGGCAATCCCCGAACCCGGTGGTGGACACCGGAAGTAAGGGATGCCGTCAAGCTGAAGAAGGAGTCCTACCGAGCCTGGCTAGCTCGGGGGACCCCCGAGGCAGCTGACGGGTACCGGCAGGCCAAGCGGACGGCAGCCCGGGCGGTCACGGAAGCAAAAACTCGGGTCTGGGAAAAGTTCGGGGAGGCCATGGAGGAGGACTACCGGTCGGCCTCGAGGAAATTCTGGCAAACCATCCGGCGCCTCAGGAGGGGGAAGCAGTGCTCCGCCAACACTGTTTACAGTGGAGGAGGGGAGCTGTTGACCTCGACTGGGGATATCGTCGGGCGGTGGAAGGAATACTTCGAGGATCTCCTCAATCCCACTGACACGCCTTCCGTCGAGGAAGCAGAGGCTGAGGATTCAGAGGTTGATTCATTCATCACCCAAGCTGAAGTCACTGAGGTAGTCCGGAAGCTCCTCAGTGGCAAGGCACCGGGGGTGGATGAGATCCGCCCTGAGTACCTCAAGTCTCTGGATGTTGCGGGGCTGTCGTGGCTGACACGCCTCTGCAGCATCGCGTGGCAGTCGGGGACAGTGCCTCTGGACTGGCAGACCGGGGTGGTGGTCCCTCTCTTCAAAAAGGGGGACCGGAGGGTGTGTTCCAACTACCGGGGGATCACACTCCTCAGCCTCCCGGGGAAAGTCTATTCCAGGGTGCTGGAGAGGAGAATTCGGCCGATAGTCGAACCTCGGATTCAGGAGGAACAATGCGGTTTTCGCCCTGGCCGTGGAACGCTGGACCAGCTCTACACCCTCCGCAGGGTGCTCGAGGGTGCATGGGAGTTTGCCCAACCAGTCCACATGTGTTTTGTGGACTTGGAGAAGGCTTTCGACCGTGTCCCACGTGGCATCCTGTGGGAGGTGCTCCGAGAGTATGGGGTCGGAGGCCCTCTGCTGAGGGCTGTACGGTCCCTGTATGACCGGAGCAGGAGCTTGGTTCGCATTGCCGGCAGTAAGTCAGACCTGTTCCCGGTGCGTGTTGGACTCCGGCAGGGCTGCCCTTTGTCACCGGTTCTGTTCATTATTTTTATGGACAGAATTTCTAGGCGCAGCCAAGTGCCGGAGGGGGTACGGTTCGGGAGCCACTTGATTTCATCTCTGCTTTTTGCAGATGATGTGGTCTTGTTGGCTCCCTCGAGCCAGGACCTTCAGCATGCACTGGGGCGGTTTGCAGCCGAGTGTGAAGCAGCTGGGATGAGAATCAGCACCTCTAAGTCCGAGGCCATGGTTCTCGACCGGAAAAAGGTGGCTTGCACCCTCCAGGTCGGGGGAGAGTTCCTGCCTCAGGTGGAGGAGTTTAAGTATCTTGGGGTCTTGTTCACGAGTGAGGGGAGAACGGAGCGCGAGATCGACAGGCGGATCGGTGCGGCGGCCGCAGTAATGCGGTCATTGTATCGGTCCGTCGTGGTGAAGAAGGAGCTGAGCCGAAAGGCAAAGCTCTCGATTTACCGGTCGATCTACGTTCCCACCCTCACCTATGGTCATGAACTCTGGGTCATGACCGAAAGAACTGGATCCCGGATACAAGCGGCCGAAATGAGTTTCCTCCGCAGGGTGGCGGGGCGCTCCCTTAGAGATAGGGTGAGGAGCTCTGTCACCCGGGAGGAGCTCGGAGTAGAGCCGCTGCTCCTCCACATCGAGAGGAGCCAGCTGAGGTGGCTCGGGCACCTGTATAGGATGCCCCCTGGACGCCTCCCTCGTGAGGTGTTCCGGGCATGTCCCACCGGGAGGAGGCCCCGAGGAAGGCCCAGGACACGCTGGAGTGACTACGTCACTCGGCTGGCCTGGGAACGCCTTGGGGTCCCCCCGGAAGAGCTGGAGGAAGTGTCCGGGGAGAGGGAAGTCTGGGGATCCCTGCTCCGACTGCTGCCCCCGCGACCCGGACTCGGATAAGCGGCGGACAATGGATGGATGGATGGAATATTAAACCAACACTAAGGAACTTTTCAACTTTCATAAAATATTTTCATAACTTTTGTGATGATACATCGACTTACAACAAGTTGAATGACACCTCTGTCATGGCCTGAGGGGGTCTGTATCTCTTTCTCTGGGTAGGAACCCTGCTCTCACTTAAGTTTCACTTTCACTTTTGCGAGTCACAACAAGGAGGGAACAGGCAAAACGGCACTTTAGCAATGAATTATGTTTGTGTTTTCACTTTGAAATGATCCACTGGAAACAGAAACTTAGTTTTGATGTCTTCTGTTAATTTTAATGCAGGATATTTACAGGGCTTCACGCTAATGTTCATGGGAAATGGAGTCTTCCTTCAGGCAAAACACTACCGCTTTGGTCCACAGGCGCCGCCAAACTCAACCAAAACTGAAAGTTCTTTAGTACTGCTTTAAATCCAAATGTTAAAATCTAAATATTAAATGTGAGCACATTACTGCAGCAGAAGTAAGCGATCCGGTGGTTTTGGCTAACTTCTTGTCAGCAGATAGAGTTAGCAGTCCCCGCCCTCGTCCCTACGTCACCACATTCACGCGCATCCCTTGGCTGCACACACAGAGAGGACCGCCCCTTTATGCCGTTCTCTCTCCTCATTGGATAAAGGTTGTAGGATACAAGGAAAGTTTTCTCCTTGGCTTACAGCAGAGCAGAGTGACTGACAGACCCGTGTTTCAGACCAAACACTCTCTAGAAGTGATTGCTGTCGGAAGATACAACTATTTAAGACTTATATTAAAGCAGAAGTAAGCGGAATGTTTGTGTTAATATAAGTCTTTAAATAGTTATATCTTCCGACAGCAGGAGAGAGAACGGCATAAAGGGGCGGTCCTCTCTGTGTGTGCAGCCAAGGGATGCGCGTGAATGTGGTGACGTAGGGACGAGGGCGGGGACTGCTAACTCCATCTGCTGACAAGAAGTTAGCCAAAACCACCGGATCGCTTACTTCTCACTTACTTCTGCTTTAAATAGAGTATGGGACTTTAATTGAATAATTTGGTTAGAATTTTGTAGTTGATAAAGTATGATAATGTTGATAGAGTAGGCTATTTAGCTCATTTCCTTCTTGTTTGAGACACAATAGATCATTTTATTAATAATTGAATATACAAATAGAACAATATTAAATCCAAATGTTAAAATCTAAATGTTATATGTAAACACTTTACTGCAGGGATTAATAACATTAATTATTTCTGATTCTCATCTTGAGTGTGTTCACATCTGCTCTAGCAGCTGACCTCTTTTAATCAGATCACCCGAGGCATAAGAGGTCTGAACTCGACGACACTGGTGCTGCACTTGTGTGAGGTTTGTCAACCTATATTGATGCACAGATCTAGTCTTTGTAACCCACTGCACAGCTGTTGCACTGAAATGGCATTTAATGTAGCAACGCCTCCAAGCTAATGAACAAATCAATTTTCCATCATGGTTGAGGAAAAGTAGTTTGGAAAGGAGATTATTTTGACTTTTCAACTGCATCAAAGAACATCAGAACCTGTCCAACTGAAGATGCTGAGGCAGGAGACAAGACCTAAGGGAAAACCTGTCTAAACATGTCAAACAAGAGGAACTAAAGCCGTGTTCATCATCTGATCACACATGTTCAAATTAGGGCTGTCAGAGTTAACGCGTTAATCGCGATGCGATTAATAAAAAAAATAGCGCGTTTTTTTTTTAAATCGCTGTTAATCGCGGCCCATTTTGTCCTCTGTCTGCTGGACTGGAGGACTGGAGTGTGGGACCTCCAGTCCAGTAGGTGGCGGTAAGGCACCTTCAAGTTGGTTGCTACACAAATATACACAGTCCAGAGCGATAGATATAACATATTATATCTATCGCTCTGACACAGTCTAACATATATCCACAGCTCCATCCATTGATTTTTTGATGGCTTCTTGTCAACAAATGCACATGGCGATGTATTGATTTTTTGATGGCTTCTGACGTAGCAAAGTAAAGGGCAATTTCCACTGGATGCAATTCGTTTCAATTCTGTGTGAGTTTCATGCATCATGTGTTTTGATTAGGTAGGCCTACTAGGTCTGGTCTAAAAGTTGCTTGTCTAGAGATTAAAACTTGGACTTTCAACACTTTGGAGTGTTGAATGTACAAAGCGCCATATATAATATTTTTAATAGAGATTAATCGCGAGTTAAAGCAGATATCAGTGGCACGGCCGTTTCGGCTAATGCTGTGTTCAAGGCAGGCTTTTGAAACCGTAAGTTACAGCTTCAAGTCACAACTACGACTTGGTAGCGTTCCAGGTAACCCGTAGCTCGTGTTTTTACCGTCCTGTTGTCTGTGAAAGTTCCCTATAACGGCCACTCGTAACTTCCGACCCGTGAACTCGTACCAGATCGAACTGGTATGACTTCACAGGAAGGAAAAACACAAAGTACGAGTTTCCTTGAACGCACCATGAGTTAGCAGCCCCCGCCCTTGTCAGGCATCAATTGGTCCTCGTGCTACGTCACCACATTCACGCGCATCCCTTGGCTGCACACACAGCCCTTCATGCCGTTCTCTCCCCTCATTGGATAACACTTGTATCCCACAAGGAAAATTTTCTCCTCGGGTTACAGCAGAGCAGAGTGACGGAGAGACTCGTGTTTAGGCTGAAATACTTCATGTAAGTGATTGCTGACGGAAAATAGGACTATTTAGGACTTATATTAGGGATGCAAATTATCGAGTAATTCATTAATCGATAGTTGATAGACCTTATCGATCGATGATCGATTAATTGATAAGCGGCGATTTTCCTGAGAACCTAAATTTAAGGGGAAAATTCCTTATGGACTTTACACTAGTATTTGTTAATTTATTTTAAGAGCACAGCACAATGAAAATGTTTAAGTAGCACGTTATTTGGGACAGAGAGCTCTGAGGTTGAAGTCCTATCATAATGAGATGAGATGAGGTGAGAGAGCTGCGTTTCCATTACAGATTTTCGCAAAATAAAAGCGATATTTCTGAAACTTCGAAAAAGTGCAATTGCCATTTGCGGGTGTTTCCATTGAAAGGTATTTTGCGAATGAGCCGTAATGCGTCTTGCGTTTCTATGGTGACGGCACAGCAATCTCAGCTGCCGACAGCTGTTGCTGTTATTGTTATTAACAAAGACGAAAACAGCGCTTGATTGCTGAAAGGCAAAGCCCGTGTGGCGCTGCAGCGGCCACAAATAAGGACGCACTCACACGGGCCAGTTGTACCGTGCTGAAGCCCGAATCCCCCCCCCCCCCCCCCCTGTCCCCCGCTGGCCCGCACTCACACCACCTCCAACCCAAGCTGCTCAAGCACGGCTGCCTCCGTTGATATAGAGGGATTATTTGTTTACCAACACAGCGGATGTGCGCTTTAACCTGACTGCAGAAAGAACGGAGCCTTTTAACACCAGCGGTGATGAGGCGCTGTCGCGCTGACAACAATATTGTGTCCACACACCCGTACTGGTTTATGTGACTTAAGGTGACATGTCGGCGCAGGAGGGAGTGGGAGCGTGGATGCGAGCCAGTCTCCTTCAACCATGCAGGGAAAAGGGGAATGATAGGAAAGGGTTTTCTAATTTATTGAGAAACAATGCCCAGGTCAGCAATGCATGACAATAAACATGTGGTTCATTTGTCCCCTCAAGTTACATAAACCAACACAGCTTGGACACACGCGCTGTTCTCCGCGGCACCGCAACGAGCGCTTTTTTTTTCTTTTCTTTTTTTTTTTTTAAATTAAGCTCCGGTAGCGACCGGCTAAACTACGGTAGGATACTGTAAACCAGCGCGGATCCGGTGTGTTTATCAAAGCTTGTCCGCCGTGCTGAGGCACCGGGTCGGTTTGAGCTGCGTTCAGGCTGCATTACAACTCCTCAGGCAGCTCCGTGTCGGCGGCTTTTTGACTCGTTACTCACCGGTCGTCTGTGTGTTAGCGATGGTACAGCCTGAGTCCCGTATAGCTACAACAGGTAACAGTGTTGTCTCTTTTCACCTCCTCTCCCTCTCTCCCTTGTGTGCTGCAGTGCGCAGCGCTGCACACGTTTACACAGAGATCTGCTACATTATGTCGGCTTTGCTTGTTTACATTTCACAGTAAAACTCCCATTGAAAAGGAACGATTAATTGCAAGTAATTTAATTTAATCGATTAAATTCTTTGCATCCCTAACTTATATTAACAAAAACATTCCACTGATATCTGCTTTAACTATGGAAAAAATGCGATTAATCACGATTAGAAAAATTAATCGTTTGACAGCCCTAGTTCAAATATGTATAAGCTTGTCTCACCCTCCTGGTGACAATGGGGTCAATCTCTCGGGGGTCGCGTGCACTCAGTGTCATCAGGTCGGCATTCAGAGTTCTGATTCGCTGAAGTCTCAGTCTAATGTAACGAGCTGAAGTGAAGTTCAGGAGGTCCGGGGTCAAATCATCAGCACTGGGACGACCATTAATCAGAGAGGTGTGGATCTGAGAGACAGACATGAGACATAGGGACAGGTCAGAGAGGACGTGGTAACACAAGAGAAGTTCAATCAGACAGACAGGTTTCTAGTCTCACCTCTCCATGCTCCAGTGGGTTCAGTCTGGAGTAGTAAGAGGTGCAGATGACCTCTGTGTCGTTCTTGTAGGTGGGAGGTCCCAGTCTCGGCGTGATGTTGTAACGTGTCAAACACTCAGTGTCACTGATGGCGTAAAATTGCCACGGGTCAAAGGTCACGCCGTCCTGAGAGCGCTCCAGGATCCAGTTACCTGGGACACAGACGGGTCAGTGACACAGACAGACTGGGATGTGATGTGTATGGTGAGTTCAGGGGCAGACAGGTGAACAGACATGTGGGTCTCACCTGGCCGTGGAGAGTTAGCAGCTTTGATGATGATGTAGGCCACTTGAAAAATCTGAAGAGACAAATACATTTTCGCCCCAGTTAGCTCAGAGTACCCAGGTTACACATGTAATCAGACTAGGGCTGCAACTATCGATTATTTTCATTATCGATTCATCTGTTGATTATTTAAACGATTAATTGATTCGCTGTTGTTCGCTGTGGTCAATAAAATGTTAACAAATGTTGAAAAATATCAATCAGTGTTTCTCAAACCATAAGACAACGTCCTCAATTGTCTTGTTTTGTCCACAAACCAAAGAGAGACTCAGTTTATTGTCATAAAGGGACAAAGAAACCAGAAATATTCACATTTAAGAAGCTGGAATCAGAGAATTTTGACTTTTTTTTCTTTAAAAATTATTATTTGATTATCAAAATAGTTGATTAATCGACTAATAGTTGTTGTTGTTGTTGTTGTTGCTGTTGCTGCTCTAAATCAGACATGTACCTGTGTTGGAGTCACCTGGTAACAGCTTTCTGTACTCTGACTTCAGTCAACACAACAGCTTCAACACTTGAGGAGGTGACGTGTGTGTGTGTGCATGTGTGTGTTTCAGTGTGTTACCTGCTTGAGGTCCAGTGTGATGGTGATCCAGTGGAACTGTCGTCCGTTCTTGATACTTGGACTCTGCCACCACTGATTGGTCCCATCAATGGCGTTTGTGATTGGATGACGTTCTGAAGTACACACACACACAGAGACATACTGTTACCACTGAAAGATTCTGTAGTGTACTGCTGTGAAGTATAACACTGTCTTACAGTACTACCGTGCAGTGGTGGACAGTAACGTAGTGTAGAGTAAATTTACTTGAGTACTGTACTTAAGTATATATCCAGAGGATTTGTACTTTACTTGAGTATTAGATTTCTTTGGTACTTATTACTCTTACTTGAATACATTTCCAAGACTGATATTTTTACTTTTACTCGAGTTAATTTCTAGGAAGGCTGAAAAGTACTGGTTACTCTCAGGTCAGCTCTTTTCTTTTTTTTTTTTTCCTAAAATACTATTGGACAAAACGTGAAAATGACAACTGTTGTCCTCTTATGATCCCATTCATTTCATTTGTTGTTATAGGTGTTTCTGCAGCTTTATATAACATTGTGGTTCTAAAAGCAGCACATCAGTGCAGGTGGTTTCAAAGAGTTAATTCTCAGAAACAAGAGTTAAAAGCTCCTTAAATTCATTTAGAAAAAATTATAGTAATTCATTGATGTGGAAAATAAGAAATGTACTCTTACTCTTATTTTTACTTAAAGTAAATTTAAAAGCATGTACTTTTGGATACTTAAGTACCTTTAAAAGCAAGTACTTTTTTACTCTTACTGGAGTAACATGTCGACTGAGCTACTTTTACTTGTAACGGAGTAAATTTTGACCAGTAGTGTTTGTACTCTTACTCAAGTACTGGGGTCGAGTATTCTGTCCAGTCTGCAACTGCTGCAAAGTATGTGATTATAAATATGAGCCCAGTGAAACACACTGACTGTCCATGTTTATTCATCACCCAGAACACACACACTGTAGTTTACCTTGACTCAGTCCCACACACACACACCATCCTGCTGCTCCGACCACTATAGAGCTTTAATTCAAAGTTTATGTTAAAAATGTGGTTTCCAGATTGAGGGTGAAAGTCGGTTTCTATTACAGAAACAAGTCATGTTTCTCCCTCTTGATTATTGTGACATTGTGTATGTGTGTTCAACCAGCTGTCTACCACTGTGCTCTGAGGTTTATCACTGGCTGTAGCTCCGCCTCTCCCACTCTGATCTGTATGCTAGAGCTGGCATGCCTTCTTTAAATGTGAGACGACACACTGGATGACTCTGGTCTACAAGGCTCTTCTTGGCTTGGTTCCTTCTTATTTATTTACTTTTCTTCAGAGAACTAAAAGCCATTATGCCTTACGATCCAACGACATTTTGTACCTCTCTGCTCCCCGTGTTCAGACTGAAACGGGGAAAAAAGTATTCAGTTTCTCTGCTCCCTCCCTGCTTGGAATACTCCTTCAATCTGAACTAAAATGAACTAAATTTATTTCACTGGGAGCCTTCCGCTCTATCTTAAAAACCAACAACGGAAATCATTTGAACAGTGCCTGTGGTCTTAAATTGTTACTGTAACTATAACTTCTGCACTTTATTTGTCAAATTACTTGCACTTATTTCAGTGTTTGTTTTGTCATTGTTATCTGTCTTTAGATGTGTGCTGCTGCCTTTCTTGGCCAGGTCACACTTGTCAAAGAGGTCTTGATCTCAATGGGTCTTTTATCTGGTTAAATAAAAATAAAATAACAGCAACATTGTAGTTCCCTGGAGTTTTTCCTCAGTGGATGTTAGGGTCTAAAGGCAGAGGATGTTTTTATGATGCTGTGTAAAGCCCTTTGAGACAAACTGTTTATAAAAATGGGCTATACAAATAAAATTGCCTTGCCTAACAAAGGCACAATTCTTGTCTGGCAGTTTGATCAAATCTACAGTGCAGAGCTGTCTGAGGAAATGACTGCATTTCAGTTCTTCAAAATGAATCTTAATTTGAGCAAAGTGTTATTGAAGAGACAGGAAGTCAGGACTGTAGCTGTAGGTTAAAGTAAACTGCACTTGTATGATGTGGAGTCTGGTTCTGGTTCTGCTGCAGTTTTAAAGGGATAGTTCAACATTTTGGCAAATTGGCCCATTGCCATAATCCCTATAGTCATAGCAGTAGGTTCATTAACCTTGTTGTTGGTGCAAGCTATTTTTAGAACGGCGGAGCAGAGCCGTGAGCTGCTCAGGGCTACGCTACGGAGGCTCATGGGATTTCTTGGTTTCCCTCATCAAACTCATCAAATACACAATCCAACAACTCCACAACGCTCTGGTGGACAAGTTGTGACCTGCACATTCACCACCACGCTATGAGATAATAACACAACATTATTATATGTTCAAGGCAAATGCAGAGACTGCTTGATGAATTAGCGGTTTTGCATGAATTTACCTCGAAAACAACTCTGTCTGAGCAGCTCACGGCTCTGCTCCACCGTTTTAAAAATTGCTTGCACCGACAAATAAAGGTAACGAACCTACTGCTATGACTATAGGGATTATGGCAATGGGCCA
The DNA here is from genome assembly GCF_045865225.1 of Trachurus japonicus. NCBI lineage: Eukaryota > Metazoa > Chordata > Actinopteri > Carangiformes > Carangidae > Trachurus > Trachurus japonicus. The sequence continues at coordinate 25,688,666 of NC_140926.1, forward strand.
ATTTGCCAAAATAAGCTATCCCTTTAAGTGGACTGCATAGTTCTGGTTTTAGTACAGTTTAAGGTTCATTCTGTTGTTCTGGTTCTGGTACAAAATAACCTGGAGTCTGTTCTTGTTCAGGTGCAGTTTTTACTGGACTGTGTGGTTCTGGTTTCAGCAGAGTTCAAACGTGGACTGTGTGGTTCTGGTTTTGACACAGTTTAAAGTGGACTGTGTGGTTCTGGTTTGACACAGTTTAAAGTGGACTGTGTGGTTCTGGTTTGGTACAGTTTAAAGTGGACTGTGTGGTTCTGGTTTGGTACAGTTAAAGTGGACTGTGTGGTTCTGGTTTGGTACAGTTAAAGTGGACTGTGTGGTTCTGGTATGGTACAGTTAAAGTGGACTGTGTGGTTCTGGTTTTGACACAGTTTAAAGTGGACTGTGTGGTTCTGGTTTGGTACAGTTTAAAGTGGACTGTGTGGTTCTGGTTTGGTACAGTTAAAGTGGACTGTGTGGTTCTGGTTTGGTACAGTTAAAGTGGACTGTGTGGTTCTGGTTTGGTACAGTTAAAGTGGACTGTGTGGCTCTGGTTTGGTACAGTTAAAGTGGTTCTGGTTTGGTACAGTTAAAGTGGACTGTGTGGATTTGGAGTGGCACCTTTGGACAGGACGGAGTTGGCATCACATTTGGGACAGTGTGGGTTCTTGATTCTTCGTCCTGGAACGTGTTCAACCAGTTTGCAGTAGACTTCAGGTTCTGGTTCTCCACACGTGGCGTTGCTGCTGATCTCTGCGTTACTGGCCAGGTTCAGGATGGCAGGAAACAGACCTGAAACACAAGCAGATCCCTGTCTGTCAGGACCTGGATCACACAGCCAGACTGTGACTCAGACGCCTCAGGTGTCTCCTCAGGTTGACACTCAGTGATTCAGCATCCAAGAATATTGTGGTTACTGCACTTCCCCCCACTATCCAGGGGGGCTGCAGCCAGCTGGGACAGTAGGGTGATATCATATCATACCACAACACAGACACTTGTAATCTTCAAACAAAGGGATTCTTAAAGGGATAGTTCACCCAAAATTCAAATTTCACTCATTATCTACTCACCCACATGTAAACTAAGAACTGTGAGAATTTTCAGAGTCCTCCGTGCCTTCTCTGAGCAGTATTTGTCCATATAATGGTTGTGAATGGATACCAACTTTCTTCGTCCAAAAAGACACACCAAAAAACATCCAAATACCTCCATACTGCTCGTCTGTAATGTCCCTCTTGTATTGAAGCCCCGACATGAGAAATTGTTCCGAAAAAAATTAAACAAGTCTATATTTCAAGCTTGTTTTGTAGCGGAAGCTCCCAGTGTCTCGGTTCACTGCTCTTCCTGTGTCAGTGCAAATCTTGCGTGATTTGCACTGACCGGCGGAACAATTTCTCATGTTGGGGCTTCAATACAAGAGGGACATTACAGACGAGCAGTATGGAGGTATTTGGATGTTTTTTGGTGTGTCTTTTTGGACGAAGAAAGTTGGTATCCATTCACAACCATTATATGGACAAATACTGCTGCACGGAAGGAACGGAGGACTCTGAAAATTCTCACAGCTCTTAGTCGACATGAGGGTGAATAGATAATGAGTGAAATTTGAATTTTGGGTGAACTATCCCTTTAAACAAAAGGATTCTTATTGGGGAAACAACTCACTGTCTCTCTGGTGAATATGAACATTCAGTGAGAAACATTTTCTTTACACCTCAGCATTAGTTTCCAGCCAGAGGAGAAAACACAGTCTCAACAGTGTTATCTCAGCTGATGCCCTCTTGCTGTAATCTGTCTGTTTGTTCGTTTGTTTAACCTTGATAGAAAAACCTGTTTGCTGCAGTCTGTCAGAAAACTGATTCACTCACTAAAATGAAAACAACTTTCCTTTATAAACAGAAAAAGAGAAAGAAAGTGGGGATGAAATCTTCAGTGTGTCACCACCTCAGAGGTCAAGGGTCAAACTGTTTCATTGACTCACTGATGACATCACATCACTGAGTTTGAACCATATTTATCAGAGTTGTTTAAACAGTGAAATATTCTTGTTGTGTCTGTTTCCTCATCCTCTCCTTGAACGAGGTTTCAGCAAAACACAAACTGACCTCTGCTCATCTTTCTTTACAAAAAATTTTTTTTTAAACTTCAGTTTAGTTTAAAACTTAGATAAATCAGAAGAGATGACCTCAAATCTTAGTGTTTTCAAAAGGTCCTCCAGGGCTCCAGACTGCCTCTAAATGGAGGCATTTTACTCCTTTAATTTGAGACAGTGCAAGTAAATTGTTCATCCACTTACGCTTGTGCAACCAGTAAATTGGCAGTTTCTTTTAACACCGGTGAAACATGGAAGGAGCAACTCAAAGAATCTGGAATCTGCCATTACAGTTGTCAGGCCAATGTGTGTGAGGGTCATGAATGAAAAGAAAATGTGAATATTTGCTTTGATTTACATCAATTTACAGTGTGCACCCCTAAATTTTCTGATTGCACCCCTCAGTTTAGTTTATTTTAAAAGGGACAATGCACATTAATAAACATTGTAGAAAAAACACACGTAAATGCACCCGAATTAGCTTAAAAAGCTAGTTTTCATCGACTGTCCCTCTGCCAGATTGTACAAGGCAACAATGGAATAAAATATTGTACCACATAGGGTAGAACACATACACATACACATACACATACACATACTGTCTGTAAATACATACACGATACACATTTGGACGACGACATCGTGATGCGTGTCCACGTTAAAGGGATAGTTCACCCAAAATTCAAATTTCACTCATCTACTCACCCTCATATCAACTAAGAACTGTGAGAATTTTCTGTCTCTGAGTTACGGTCCGCGCAGCAGTATTTGTCCATATAATGGTTGTCAATGGATACCAACTTTCTTCGTCCAAAAAGACACACCAAAAAACATCCAAATACCTCCATACTGCTCGTCTGTAATATCCCTCTTGTATTGAAGCCCCGACATGAGAAATTGTTCCGAAAGAAATTAAATAAGTCTATGTTTCAAGCTTGTTTGTAGCGGAAGCTCCCAGTGTCTCAGTTCACTGCTCTTCCTGTGTCAGTGCAAATCTCGCGTGATTTGCACTGACCGGCGGAACAATTTCTCATGTTGGGGCTTCAATACAAGAGGGACATTACAGACGAGCAGTATGGAGGTATGTGGATGTTTTTTGGTGTTGGTATCCATTGACAACCATTATATGGACAAATACTGCTGCGCGGACCCCCCCGTAACTCAGAGAAGGAACGGAGGACTCTGAAAATTCTCACAGCTCTGACATGAGGGTGAGTAGATAATGAGTGAAATTTGAATTTTGGGTGAACTATCCCTTTAATAAATAAATACACATTTAGACAACAATAACAACATCAGTGCTCAGTTCTTAACATTTGCTTGGAATGAGTGATATGATGGAGATTCTGTGTTTGATTGTGACACTGTGTTCCATTGTGATGCTTTGAATGAGAATAGAGCCTGGCTGAATGTGGTGTTCCTTAACGGGATTATGCAATCTTTTTTTGTCGCACCTCAAATAGCAGAGGATTTAAACTTAATAAAACTGGATAGTTGAGGAGGAGCTGAGCCCTGCATGATCTTGTATACTTGACTGAAATGTGAAATGTGAAGTTATTTGGCCACTGTGCTCCTTGTAAATAAAGTTAGTCTGGAGCCATGGATTGGATCTCCTCATCAGTGAAAAGATTCAAATGCAAACACACAAACACAATGAGACACACACAGATGTTAATGAGTGATGTGTGTGATCAGCTGTGGAGGTGTGATAACATCAGCTGGGTGGTCTGACACACACACACACACACACACACAGCTTCAGGTGTTGAACGCTCTCCACCTTCAGCGCGTTGCTCCATTAATCTAATTAAACTTCGGTGTCACATCTGAATAAACAGTCAGTCTTGTGTAATGGCACAACGTGACATCATCTGACAAGTACCTGTCGCCAGCTGGAGCATAGTTACAGATGTACAGATTGTGTCATTCAGATGGACCAATCAGAGAGCAGGAAGTCAGACTATACTGTTCCCGCAGTCATCATGGAAAAGATTTTAGTTAAATGTGTGAGGGACACACACACACACGCTTGTAATAACATGGTGATGTTTCAACTGACCTCTGACCCCTCCCCCACATACACACACACTGTGGGGAGGCCTACTGTGCTGCTGTGGGGGAGGTTTTAGTGTGGTAGAGAGGAAGAGGGTGGAGTGTGATTATTAACACTAATTATCACTCACACACACACACACACACACACACACACACACACAAAGAGAGAGAGACAGACAGTGTTTCCCAGCAGGACACAACAGTCTGTCTGTGTGTGTGTCTGTCTGAGGGCCCTCATCTATAGATTTATGCTGCTGATTCATTGGTCAGCAATTTACAGACATACATTTCCCACCAGATGTTGAGACATCACTCCAACTGTCACTGATTAAAAACCTACAAAATATATAATAATATATATAAAGGTATATATATAATATATATAATCGTAGACATAGATTTGACCAGTCAGCTTCAGTCCTCTGCTGTCCTGCAGTGCAAGTGTGTTTCTACAACACATGCACTGTAAAACTCAGCAGTTAGAGCCCCTCTGAGTGAATTAACACAAATACAGAATAAAAGCAGAGCAAAAAGAGATAATAATAGGATGTTAATCTGTGTAAAACATTCAAGACATGGATAAAACTACTTTAAAAAAATCACATCTATAGGACAATTTAATGCAAACTTTAGGCAATGACACTGACAAATGCTGGCATAACAAAAATTAGTATTGATCAATTTGATTATAAATTGTATTTCTTAAACCAAACCCCTAAAATCATAAATTATTAATGTGACTTCACACAAAGTGACAAAGTGCCTGAAACCTCCCATGTTCCCTTCCAGAGCTTACAAAACCAACAGAGCTAACAGCGCTAACTGTGCTAACAGCAGTGCTGCTCTGAACAAATCCAAATGTAGCAGTGCAGCAGTGTAATCTGGTGAAATAGTAAACTGATGTCTGTGTACAGGTTATCATCAGTATTTCAGTTAAAGTCAATTTGTGTGATTCAATCTATAGCATTGGCTTAAAAAAGAAGAAGAAAAAGGCCTATCAGTTCATTACATCACATTATTGAAAATGTCCCTATGTAAAGTTTGATCAGATTTTTCAGTTCAAGAAGTGATTGCAGATATAACTGCAATGGAAGAGATGTCGAAGCTCTTCCTGTTTTAAAGAATTAAAACTTTTTTGTTGTTAAAAAAAAAAAATCAATGAGACAGAAAAGTTTCAGACTCCATCTTTGATCTGAACTGAACAAACTAATTCACAACACAAATGTCTGACTTTGAACTACTGACATGACCTCTGAATCCTCAGTGTTAGCAGCACAAGTCAGAAGAAGAGCCGGTGAAGATAGTTAAAGTTCTCACCTCTCTGCTGAGCTGCAGTTTGCTCCATCAGCAGCAGCAGCAACATCAGCAGCTTCATCTCTGCAGGCATGGGTTGAGTTGAGTTGAGTGTGGAAGTGGAGGTTGACTGGGACTAAGTTAAGTTGAACCGGTGCTAAGTGAAGTCAGACGGCGTCTGGCTGAGCCCGAGCTCTGGCTGCAGCTGAACCAGTATTAACTGGCAGAATAAATCTGGTCCAGAGGAATGTGTTGCTGCAGAGTCTCTGCTGGAACGCCACAATGCCTTTACCTCACTCTACCCTCCTCACTCTCTCTCTCTCTCTCTCATTCATTCAGCTCAATAAGAGTAGGGGAGGGGGAGGGGTGGACTATACCATCTGAACTGGTGATGGGGGCAGTTTGGCTCCTTTTTAAATGACCAGTGTGCTGCTGGAATATTTTGATTGATTCATAAAACATTAAATCACTGAAATGTTTGTTTTTCCCATCAGCATGTGTGTTCTGGCCTTGCTGTTGATTTTAAAATGTGTTAAAGATATCATTTTGCAATGTACCATAGTTGTTTTTTTCTTCCACAGTAGTATCTGTCAGGTCAGTGTTCACCTTCTGATATTTTTCAGTTTACTTAAGCCACACATACAGAAATGCATTCGAAAATTCAACTCAAATAAGTTTTTACTTAATATAATATTTATTTTTGGTCAAAGTCACACACAGCAAATGAATAATAAAACCTCGCTCTTCTCATGTTCTTAAGAAACACAAAAATCCACTGAGATGCTCACTTAAGTAAAAGTCAATCCATTACTAATCAGGTGAAATAGATAAGTAATGACTGAATCAGAGCCACACCACATTACCACTTCACTGTCTTCACTGCAACCTCAAGAGAAAGTTCTGCTTTTAGATAAAAACTGACAAATGAACAGAGAAATATAGTATTTAGAGTAAAAAGAACAAAGTAGAATTAAATTAAATTAAATAATGTATTTGTCACAGGTGGAATGATTAAATCACACAAACACAGTGGTCTGCACCTTTTAACTGTGTCCACTCGGTCAGCTCAAACCATTGTCTCAGGCAAGTGCAGGGGGTGGGGGGGCGGGGGACTATACCATCTGTGAGGTGTGTGTGTGTCAAGTCACATTGTTAAAATGTGTTGTAACATCTGTGTTGTAACGTCTTAACATGAAGAGGAAAGGCTTACTATCACTACACGTCACACACTGCTCTCTTCAAGAAATAAATTGCACATGTAATTGTGAATAACCACATGGAAAAATATCATTGTGAGTGTAGAGGAGAACGATGTGGGAAAGTGTGAGAATAGTTGAATGAGAGACTTTTTTTTTAAAACAGAAGAGAACTTGACTGAACATGGAAATTCTCAGTCCTTGATCGGGGCCGTTGTATAGGGGAGAAAGGTGATGATAATTCTAGGGGCCCAGAGCCCAGTGGGGCCCACAAAAACCCCAGTAGTCGAATCTTTGTATGACTGAATTATTCTGCATAAGATCCTGACTAGTACAGTACTCATAGTAATTAGGGGTGGAAATCTTTTACTATCTCACGATTAGATTCAATTCTGATTTTTGGGGCTATGATTCGATTCAAAATCGATTTTCGATTCAAAATGATTTGATTCATAATGATTTCTGCTTCAGTCTATCGGTGTGCAAAGGATCCTCATGATCTACTGCAGTCTGTTTTGCAAGACAGAATGACTAAAGTGTCTTTTTCACATTTATTGAGTTTTAAACATTTACCCATGCTTAGATGGAATTGTTGAAACAGTTGCATAAAAGCAATATCACATATTGCTTAAAGCAGAAGTAAGTGATATATTTGTGTTAATATAAGTCTTAAATAGTTCTATCTTCCGACAGCAATCACTTACATAGAGTGTTTGGACCGAAACACGGGTCTGTCAGTCACTCTGCTCTGCTCTGAGCCGAGGAGAAAACATTTATCGTATCCTACAGTTTTTATCCAATGAGGAGAGAGAACGGCATGCAGGGCTGTGTGTGCAGCCAAGGGACGCCGTGAATGTGGTGACGTAGGGACGAGGACTGTTATGGTGCGTTAATGGAAACTCGTAACTCGTGTTTTTCCGACCTGTGAAGTCGTATCAGTTCGATCTGGTACGAGTTCACGGGTCAGAAGTTACGAGTGACCGTTATAGTGACTTTCACAGGTAAAACAGGTCGGAAAAACACGAGTGGGTTGCCTGGAACGCTACAAAGTCGTAAGTTGTGACTTGAAGCTGTAATTTACGGTTTCAAAAGCCTACCTGGAACGCAGCATTAGCCAAAACGACCGGATCGCTTACTTCTGCTTTAAGTAACAAAATTAAAAGTGCCTCTTTATTTAAAATAGTGCAGTATAAAATAGTGTGTTTTTTTATTTTTTTAAATCGATTTTGGGACATTTTATATCGATTCTGAATCGTATTAAATGAGAATTGTGATTCGTGTGCAGTGTGAATCGATTTGTTGGCACACCCCTAATAGTAATGCTGCACTAGCATCAAAACAAAGGCTAAATAAAAAATTATAATAAATACATAGTCTAAGAAAAAAAAGTGGAAAAGTCAGGGGGTAGGGGCCCACTTTAATGTTCTTCAGGGGGCCCAGAATTCCTAGCAACGGCCCTGTCCTTGATTGGTCGTCTTTGATTAAGACAGCTGTCAGAGATGTTGATCAGAGTTATAAAAAAAAGATAGTGTTGACAGCCATGGCACATGAATGGTTTGGGTTAGTGCTTAGGTCTTTAGAATCACTGATGTTGTCATCAGTGTGAGTGGGCGACTATTTATGATTGACATGGCTTCAAAGAGAAATGTTTGTAATGTCATCTGATCCTCCAGCTCTTTCAGATGACCCATTTCAGAATGCTTCTGATCCGTCCATGTCCCATACACCTCCTAACCCTGGAACTGCAAGTGAGTCTGTTGGTCAGTTTTGTGCTCCTGCTCCTCCTGTGACATGTTGCTGGCTGCAGAGGACACAACTGTTATCACCCCGAGGAATTAAGTTTCATGTACTCTTTCAGTTTATAGGCTACTCCCTCTGTCTGTGCATGTACCCGTTATTTTGTTTGTTTTCTTATTACCAAATTACATACATTTTGTTTTGCTTAAAGCGATAGTTCAACATTTTGGCAAATTGGCCTATTGCCATAATGCCTACAGTCTTAGGAGTAGGTTCATTACCTGTAATTGTCGGTTCAAGCTGTTTTTAGATCAGTGGAGCAGAGCCGTGAGCTGCTCAGTGCACACAGTGGAGGTGAATGGTACTTTCGCGTTTCCCTCATCAAACTCATCAAATACACAATCCAACAACTCCAAAACGCTCTGGTGGACAAGTTGTGACCTGCACATTCACCACGCCATGAAATAATAACGTATAATGTACACATGAAGCAAATACTCTCACATGTCTGGGATGTAGTTCTGGCTAATTTGCCTCGAAAACAACTCTGTTTTGTAATGTTTATTATTTCATAGTGTGCTGAATGTGCAGTTCACAACTTTTCCACGAGAGTGTTCTGGAGTTGCTGGATTGTGTGATTTGATGAGGGAAAGGTTAAAGTACCATTCACTTCCATTGTGTTTGTTGAGCAGCTCGCGTCTCTGCTCCGCTGATCTAAAAACAGCTTGCACCCCTACTGCTATGACAGGGATTATGGCAATAGGCAAATTGGCCAAAATGTTGAACTAAGTTTAGTCATAACTTATTGTCGTTAAAACCATTTTTAGATGTTGCCACATTTTGAGGTAATAATGTATTTCTTGCAAATTATTTACTTTTTTTTCCCGGTAAAAACGTTTTTACCGAAACGGCATAAAAAATAAATAGTTTACAAGTGAGAAAAAAGTTTGTGTTTGAAGTTCCTTCACCTGCCTATGACAGTATGACACGCATGTTGTGGCAGAGAGAGGTGAAACAACAGAGGAATCAGATGGTGGAGACACAGGCATCAGATGGGGATCTCTTTATTTCAACACGGCTGCGTAACCAGCGTAGGGTCATCTTCCCACACTACAAAGAATGACATGCCTTTTTATACCAAACCCAGGCTATGTGTGTGTGTTGGGTGTACCGATAACAAAGGGAATGGCGTGCTCGACTCTAGTGTAAAGATAAAACTGGGTGCCGGCCCAAAAATCGAAACACTGAAAAAACTGAAATGGCGCTGAAGAAAGCCAAGGGCTGAAACGCGTCCGTCAGGCACTGCTGTGCGTTAAATAAATATTTCAAGTTTATTTTGTGAGTGCTGCCATTTCTTTTTTTTCAGTGTTTTTTTGGGTGTACCGATCTCATCCTGTTTACCAGACGTTTTGGCAACTTTAACCCAAAAGGGAAAAGAGGGGGAACAGCTTAGTTCTTATCACTGTGTGTGTGTGTGTGTGTGTGTGTGTGTGTGTGTGTGTGTGTGTGTGTGTGTGTGTGTGTGTGTGTGTGTGTGTGTGTTGCATTCCCCAATATTTCCTGGTTCTCCTAATGTTTTTGTCAGCTTGTTCCGCGCCTGCACGGGTCATGGTAACCTAGTTCAAATCTTGGGTGTCCTGGGTTTTACAATCCTAATGGCGCCTTTGGCAATCCTAATAGATACCAAGAACATGAGGTGATAATATGATTTAGGGCTGCAGCTATCGAATATTTTAGTAATCGAGTACTCTACTGAAAATTACATCGATTAATCGAGTAATCGGATAAAACGTATTTTTGCTTGGTTAAAGAGCAATTATGAATACACAAGAGAAAATAACATATTTCACTTAATAATGAATGACCAATTGGTTTCCTTTTGTAGAATCAACTGTTTTTATTTCTTAAATTCACAAGCAAGTATTTTCTGGTCTTTAAACATTACCAAAGAGGCGACTGCTGCTAGCATAAATAAGAATAAATAAAACACAAATAAAAAAAATTAAATTAAATTACTTTCAAGATATCAAAAATAAATTAAATTAAATTACTTTCAAGATATCAAAAATGTTTTCTGCGGAGATGCTGCAACATGGAAGACGTGCTGTTGTGGTATGCAAGGGCCGTGTTACAACTATAGTGCCTATAGAGAGACATTTTCTGTCTTTTTGTCGCCTTTTTCTCCCTCAGTCAAACACCTATACGTCCGCCCCCCCCCCGCCCCCGCCCGCCCGTTAAGCCGGGTTTCTACCGAATCAACGGTCTCACCGCAACATATGGTTCACGTCATGATAACTTCAGTATTTTGGCCATTCAAGCTTCCACAGTCCATAGTCCTTTTCTTTGTTTGATATTTCAAGAGACTTGGTTAAGTAGCCTAACCATGGATAGCTCCTAGGCAGGATTGTTCTGCTGTGTTGTCGCCACCGTCGCCACCGTCACCCCCCCCCGCCCCCCAGGTCGTCGCGGCCATCGCCTCGCCGCCGCCCCCCTCCTCCCCATCTCCGCCGTCATCCGCGGCGGACGGCCGCGGGGGGGCCCCGCACGGTTACGTTCATAGGTTACGTTACGGCGCACGTTGTGCCACATTGAAAGTAGTCCGTGCGGCCGCTTGAACTACAATTAAATTAACGATTCCTCGAGGCAGAAAAAAATCCTCGGACCATTTTTTGTAATCGAGGTACTCGAATTACTCGAGGAATCGTTTCAGCCCTAATATGATTTGCACTTTTACTCTCCTACACTCTCCTCCTCCGACGCACCTTTTGTCTATTGGTGTGCAAAAGTTTTCCTACTAAAGTAATAATGTCTAAAAGTTGCTGCAAGTTATTGTAAAATTGCAAAACTAAGGGCAAAAAAGAAATAAAGTTTAGTGCAGGATGCAGCCAAATGCGCTAAATTGATAGAGCTTTTCCTTGGTGGAGGGGCTAAGGTCAACGTGGCTACAGTCAGCCAGGCCAGTGATGACACGGGACCGAGCAGCATGGCCACAGCAGGTTAGCAAGCACTGCCTGTGTTCTGGAGTTGTTGGATTGTGTATTAGTTTGATGAGGGACACTACCATGAGCCTCCGTTAGTGGAGCATCTGCCGTCTCTGCCCCGCAGATCTCAAAACACAGACAATTAAAGATAATGAACCTACTCCTGAGACTCTATCTATCTCTATAGGGATTATGGCAATAGGATAATTTTCCAAAATGTTGAAATATCCCTTTAAAGGTAGCCTATCAATAGTAATGTTACACCATACATGCATAAATCATTAATCAATCAGTTAAAAATAAAATCCATGCTACTGACTGACCAGAAAAACGCATACATTTCTTTGTTGCAAAAGCAAACATTTCAGGAGAGAATCTGTGTTCAGTGTTAAAAAGATCAAATTATGTTTGAATATAGGCTATACATCCTGTTTTCTTGTTCTGTTTCTACATTAATATACCGCCATTTTTACCAGCTCAAAAAAAGTAGGGGAGACTGGGGACAGTTGCAACAAGGGACGGTTGCAACAAGCCATACTTCTCCAATCAGAAACATGCTAGAGTGATGACACTCACACTGCACAAGTTAGACCCTCTACCCACCAATAATAGAGAAGACATATTCAGCTTCTGCTCCTGCTTGTACTGAGACAAAGTTGTAATCCAGAGTCCCCCATTTGGGGGACTTGAAGACATGCATAACAATAACAAAGCCCCCACTGCACTGATTATGAAGGAATATGGTCATATTATATGTCAAATTAAACAGCAGAAGCTGGGCTACAACGTGTAAAAACCATGTTTATATGACCCAAACACAGCCCAAACACTACTCAAACAAACAACTAGACATCAAACTTCATAAAGCACCTCTGTGTGGACCCAGTCGCCACATTTCTGGCTCGTATACTACTGTACATTATGCAAAACACATCAGCGACCTCTCATCTGAACGTGAACATCGGGGCGTCCCCCAGCAACCGCGGCTAACACAGCAGCTAGCAGCAGCACGGCAGAGGGAGAAGACAACAACCAGCAAAGTCGAGCAAAAACAGACACTGCGTGGCCAAAACATGGTCGTACATTTGCTCTTACCTTTGCTGTTTTGCCGTGAAAAGGTTGTGTTATGGGTAAATCCACAATATTTCCAGTTGAACTCTGCCTAGTGTTTACATCTGAATCAGCCGGGCCGAAACACGACGGCTCTAGGACCCTGTACGGAAGCCTGCACGGAGCCTGACGGAGCGCACACAACCCCACGTTGGCCTGCACGTGGATCTGCTGATCTGATTGGTTCATGGCTGTCACATGGCTGCCAGTGCGGCCAATCACATCGACCTGGGTCTAGCGTCATTCCTCTCTCTCTATTGGTTAAAATGAGCCGCCACTCACTCGAATCGACCACTCCGCTGCAGAGATAGAGGCTGAAAGCCAAACCCACCCAAATAAGCTGCTCTGAGAAGCAGGGACGCAGAGACACTGAATCCACTATGTTAGTTATTTCCAATCGGTTCCAGTAGATTTATTTTCAGTTAGTTTATCCAAATTGTGTGAAAATAAAGATTAAACAATAGTTTATAGTAGCAGGTGGTTCCAAGCTGTGCCAAAAATGGACATTTTGGAAAGTTCGCCAGGATATTTTGTAGTAAAATCTCAATCATTTTGTCCTGCTTCAATTAATCAGAATCAACCACTGCAGAGACAATGTTCACATGTTGTACAATGATTTTATAGAGAGTTTGAGCTTCATCAGCATTATTCTAAAGGGCACTCATCAAAAATATGATTTTTTTTAGGCGAATATTAATTTTATTAATTTTTTTCTGTGTGTCATCTTCATTTACTCTTCACCAGTAACAGATATACTGAAATTTACACATTTCAGCAATTCCTCATTTTTTTTCCCTTTACTATGACACCAAAAGTATTCAAATAGACCTTGTGGTTGCAGAGATATACTCATTTTATTATGGATATGCAATTTTCGAGAAAAGGCCTAAAAAATAGGCTGGATTTATGGAAGTAGCTTTTTTCATGAGCTGTATTTTTGTCATACTGTCCTGACCTTTTGTATGAATTAATCCAAACATACCTAGTTTGAATCACTGTTTTGTTGACTATCAAATGACATGTTTGGCATCATTGTGTCTAGCTAGTAATGATGTTTTGTCATGGCTGACAGGGTGGGGACGGTTGCAACAACTGCCATTTGAATATGGAAGCACTATGCAAATGCAAATGTATAAAATTAAACATTTTTAGTTTAAAATAGGCACAATATATCAATTTTTTCCCTCATGATGAACAGAACAGCCAATTATATTAAACCACGAGAGACTAAGATTTCAAAATAATTCTCCAGATAACTTCCTATAATGAAATATGCAATTTGTAGTTGTATCTTATTCTATGGGATAGACGTAACCACCAGTGGCGGCTGGTCAATAGAGGGCGCTCGGGCGCCGCCCCCCCTGATGAAAAGCGATTTTTAATTTTTATAATTTTTTCCAAAATAATAATTTTAAATTAATATTTTTTTCTTATTGTACCTGTGAATGTGATAGGAATTCTTAAAATCGAGCTGTATATAAAATAAAACCATTATTTAGAGGCTAATTTGCCTAGGTTCATTTACTGTCTCTGTTATATCTATCGCTCTGTGTCTGGGGCGCTGGAGAAGTCGCCCGAGCAGTGTACCGGCTCAGCCAATCAGTGACTGTTGCTAAGTAAAAAATATACGGAGCAACAGGTAATTTAGCCAATCAGCGTCGTCGGATTTTATGCCTTTGGGGCGCAGAAAATATCGCCCCAAACCAAACATTTTGGTCTCCCGTGGCAACCAGAAATCGAGGGGGAAATTAACCGAGGAGCTGTCCTCGGTAGCAGGATGGCTACGCAGTTTTCATCAGTTTCAAATTCTGTTTCCCGTATAATTTACTTTTTTTTAAAAGAGTGAGGACAGATACCACACGGACTGTTACTGGAGTTAGAGACCTATTTATCTGAACGGATTACAAAACATGAACTCTCAAGGGACACATGAACGGTGCTGTCAGCTAACGTTAGCCAAGCTAGGCAGAAGTCAGGACTAGCAGCAGAGCTTCACAGCTGGATGAAAAACACAGTTTCACGGTGAGGAAATACAATGAACCGGTGGATAAAACTCTGTGGGCCGGTGGCGGGAGGCTGTTATGATGCGACAGGAGGCCGCGTAGTGTGTGAGAGGAGCACCGGAGGACCGGAGCACCGTTAACCGGCACGTCAGAGACTGCTCTCTCTTGATGCTCGGAGCCAGTGCTTTAAGTGGGAAAAAATAAGTGCCGGTACTCCCCTTTTCAGCTGTTGGCTGGTAAATTAGGCGGTGGGCGGTCGATACCAGCACATCATTAAGTGACAGGCTACTTTACATTCAAATATGATGTTGATTAAAAAAAGAAAAACGTTCAATTGAACTTTCCAGAAAGATTTTTAAAAAGTATTTTCTTGTTAAAATCCATCTGTGAATAATGTATGACGACAAATGAATCAGTATTTGTTATTTTAAGTTTACCCACTTCATAAAGTATCTCTATCCTTCCCTAATTGCTGTCCTAAATTATTGCCAAATTAAAATTTTCACTAAAATCAAGAAGTTTTTGTGATTTGTGGCCAAATAAACAGCCTCCACAGACAGCTGTCATTGTTCTAACAAGCTGACAGCAACAGTTTCACAGTGTTTCTCAGTAAGAGCTTTCATTTTACTCTGCTCTTGTTAACGAGTAGTGTTAAGCATTTTGGGAAATATGACTCACATTTAAGCATGTTGAATACAGTAAGTGGAAGGCTACTTATTGGTAGGCTACCACTGGAAAGTCATGTAAATGGCTTTACACTGTAACTCACGAAGGTTTTAGTCGCTCCACATTCACATCTCGTCTGGACACATGGAGTTATACTATGACGAGGCAGCGGCGTGCGCTCCGTACGTGCATGTGAGAGAGTCATGGATGAGAGAGCGCACAGCGCGGCAGCCCCGCCCCTCAGTGAGAGACAGAGGAGCACAGAGAACAGGGCAACAGAACCGTGGCGCTCAGGGTGAAAGAGGCATCACTATCACAAATCGGTCAGAGAGAATGAGAACAGGACAGAGTATGTCCAGACTCCCGGTACTCCCCGGTACGCCGTAAAAAGTCCCGGTACGCCGGGGGTTAAAATCTAGAAGTGCCGGTACTCCGTACCGGTGAGTACCGGCCCACTTAAAGCACTGCTCGGAGCGAACTTTTGGACTACATGCTGTTGGTTCGTCCGCGGTGCGTTCACAGCTCGTCTGAGAGCGTTTTTATTAGTTCATCCAGCTCCTGGGACACTGGACTGGACACTGTTATTCCTGAGTGACACCAGGGGAAACTACTCACCCAGGCTGTGACAGGACGTCTGTGATGCGGAGCATCAGGCTGCAGCACTGTTCAATATGTTTACAGGTGTGACCAGTAACTTACGTTCACAGTTAGACTCGTCATCTAACCTGATAATGCAGCAGTTAAGTTAACATCTCACATCAGCAAGGTCAGACCAAACTTAATCACGTTATGCTCCTCCTATAGTGTTCCTGTCACACTTTGTCTATAGTTAACATTAATCACTGCTGTAGGTTACATCATACACATGCCTTTTAATAACAATATTTTTGTATTAAGAGTATTTGCTAATATATTTCACGTCCACTGTGTGCCACCAGTGAAAGACTACTGTTTGTTCATTGTCATTATCTGTCAAACTGCTGATTTATGAAGGCAAATAAATAATTAATGTTTATCCCTAAAAATGGGTTTGGGGTTCTTTTATCAAGATGGTCACCAAAAACTTCAGGGACAAACAGCCCCACCTAGAATATTTTTCACCAGCCGCCACTGGTAACCACATATATTTTCCTTTGAAAATTAGAGAAAAATAAATTAATTTGATGTCATACAGTGAATAAATCATCCAAAAGTAGAGTACATGTTTATGAAAGTTTCTTGTATTGCAAATTGTTCCATTCTTCTTGTCTCACACTGAGCTTTGACTTTTATTTCCACTGTTAACCTCTGCACATTGACTTGGCCTACGTATGTTCTACGCAAAACAAAACTCCAACTGTTCTCTGATAAATATTACTAAATAACTAAATAATACTATAGTATTATTGTAAGACAATGCATATTTTAGGAATACTTTGCTTATTGAGACAAAAATCAAAAAAATTTAATGTATGTTTAATATGTTGCAACCGTCCCTGATCCGTGTTGCAACTGTCCCCACGTTTGGGGTCAGTTGCAACGTCTGGATTCTTCCATTCAAATGAACATTGTGATTGATGTGTCATATGTAACCATCTTTAAATGGTATGACTAATTAGCTGACACATGTATGTTTAATCTATAAAAGTTTGGTGAGCCAAGTCCTCTGAGTAACTGAGAAAAATGTAAAAAGTGTTGCAACTGTCCCCAGTCTCCCCTACCTTAAAGTGAGTAATTAATTTACTGTGTGTGTGTGCATGCGTGGCACTTTTCTTATGTTGTTGATTTTTATATTGTATTTGTGGTCGAACGCTGTGAATTCTTTGCAAAAGTGCTATCAAGTTTATCAGTGTTGCCTTTATTGTTATTAGGCCTATTAGCTGAGAAGGTCAGTGTCAGTTGTGGAGTTGATGCAGAGGAACAGGATAATGCCAGTCATATAGAGTGAGGATGAACATAGTGTTTGAGTGTGAGCACATACTTTACCACACTCTACTGTCTGACTAATCAATGTCTGATTCACAAGTCACAACTTCCACGATAAAAATGAAAGATTACCTGTTCAACAAAAACGTACTCGCCTTTGATCCCTCAATTTGTAACATCTCTTCCTCTCTGCCTTTTCAGTGAGTTTTCTTTGGGCCTTTGCTGGTGGAAGCAGAGGTCTCTTGCTGCTGTCGCTCTCTTTCTTCTCCACCTGAAACTCATGTAGCTGAATTGCTCAGGGCCTTAGAAACTGCTGCTGGTTTTAAATGCGGAAGGCGGTTGGGACGAGACGGGACGAGGAGCAGGAGAGTGTCAAAATTGAGCAAGGAGAAACTCCCATACTACTTTCTTTGCAGGCCTGAATGGATTTTTTGGTTCCTTTTGCTCTTCACATTGTGTAGGTCGTACTATTGGGCCATAACCAACATCTAAAGGTACTTTATTTGTTACATATACAGCTTGAACAGTGAGATTCTTTCTCTGCATTTAACCCATCCCTGAGGAGCAGTGGGCGGCCATCTTGGTCAGGGACGCTGACTGGACAGGGTCTAACTGACATGTTTTTAGTGGTGGGGGAAGCCGGAGGAAACCCACGCAGACATGTAAACTCCACACAGAAAGGACCCGAGTGGCCGGCCGGGGATTCAAACCCAGGACCTTCTTGCTGTGAGGCGACAGTGCTAACCACCGCACCACCATGCTAACGCCTAACTGATTTTAATAATAGTAACCGATCTTTCTCAACATCGACCCTATATTCAAACCATTTTAAGGGGTCTGGACTTGGATTACCGGTTTTTGTACCCTTGTTTTTTTTATTACAGATTATCCTGGCTATTTTTTTTAAAACATAGATAACTGAACTTCAGGAAGTGAATATATAGAAGCTTTTTTAGTATTTCTGCCTGTTACACCGGTAACCCCCCAGATTAACCTTATGTTTGTATCTTTAGTGGGTCCTTCAGCCTTCAACACTAAAATCTTAAATGTTTAGTTTGCGCTATCTAGTGGACTGATAGTAAAACTACATCACCTTGACGTCACTGATGTTTAAGATAAATACCCCCATGAGGGTGTAGCTCACACTAACACCAGGACAGAGGAAGGAGGGTGAGCTTCTTTTCTCCTCATGTTTCTTCTACACATGAAGGTGGAAAGTTTCTGAAAGTCAACCTGAAGTGATTCAGCAGGTGAGGATCCTACCTGACTAATCTGTCTAAAAAGGAACACTATTCACATTGTGGTATCACGGTTTGGCTGGAAAGTAGAAATACTTCTTGATGGCAGTTGACTGTTTTAGATTTGTATTTGTTTCTATTTGCTGTTTTACATGTTTCTAACTCTTGTAGGAGGAATAACTTCAGATTGAGCTACATGTTTTGTTGTGAGTGGTTCTGATGCAGCAGAGCTAAGAGCAGTTTGATTTCATCTCAGCTCACACGAACACTGAGAATAGGAGTTAGAGATAAGAACAGTGGGGAGAGAAATGGACATTAAGGAGAGAGACAGAGAGTTTTGAATTCATGTTGACCAATATATTGGTGTCTGGCATTGGGGTACTGGCATATCTCCAGAATGCCGAAGGGTAGTGACGTGATTCTTTTTTAGAGAAGTGGGACATTTCTGCCTTTACAAGGAGTCCACTGGTGTGTCTGTAGCTCAGCCAGAAGGGGTGTAGTCCTGCCTCAAACATCCATGTCCAAAAGGAGACTCCCGCACCACCACAGGATCTGCAGAAGAGTGTTTATTTACATGGTTGCTCCGTTGCCGTGTATGATCGCGATTATCGGGAAAATCAGCCGTAAATGCAATAAATAATGCGCAGATTACCATTTACGCATTTTATGCAATCTAAGACCAAGAAATGTGCCTTGTATGGAAGGAGAAAGTTTGTTCACTGAAGAAAAGAAGACAAATAAGCAGTGCACCAAATGGAAGAGAGTGGGGCTTTTTTTTATACAGTAATGTAAATAATATATTTTGTATCAGAGACCTCAAAGAACAGTTATATAGTGTCTAAAAAATAGGTAGTTATACTTTTCTGTGTGTTTCCAACAAATATTGTACAATTTACTTTCCGTTATAGTTTTTGCTTTCCTTTGTTTTTTTCTCTTCTCATTATCTTTTTCTACCTTCATATGACACCACTACAGAATGAATATTATGAAAGCCCAGGTTGTCCTGGAAAGAAGAATGTAAATGACTTGATTGTGTATTAGGGCTGAGGTTTTACAAGCATTAATACACAAGGAGGCCAGGTGAGAGAAGAAAATACCATAGACTCTGAAGGGTTAAAAATCCATACTGGAAAACCAGAAAATCACACAAAAACATAGACTATTTCAGGAGAGTGTTTAGATAGATAGATAGATAGATAGATAGATAGATAGATAGATAGATAGATAGATAGATAGATACGTTTATTGTCATTGTCATTTCCACAACAACGAAATTAAAAGTGCATCTCCTGCAGTGCAGAATTTCATAAAAACATTCAAAAAACAAAAACAAAAACAAAAAGCATAAAACACACATTGACCACTCATCATTTCTCAGTGTTAAGTGCAGTCACTGCTTTGGGGTAAAAACTGTTCTTAAATCTGTTTGTGGTGGCTTTAATTGTCCTGTATCTCCTGCCAGAGGGGAGTAGCTCAAACCGACAGTGGCCAGGGTGTGTTGTGTCTTTGAGGATTTTCTTTGCCTTTGTGAGGCATCGGGAGCTATACAGTTCATTCAGAGTGGGGAGAGTGCAGCCGACGATCTTCTGGGCAGTGGTTATGACCCGCTGAAGCGCCACCTTCTCTGCTACTGTGCAGCCGGCATACCACACACACAGACAGTATGTCAGCAAGCTTTCGATGCAGCAGTGGTAGAAGGCCAACAATAGCTTCTGGGAGAGGCAGTTCTTCCTGAGCAGTCTGAGGAAGTAGAGTCTCTGCTGTGACCTCCTCACCAGTTCTGTGGTGTTGTCGCTCCAGGTCAGGTTATCTGTGATCTGAACTCCCAGGAACTTGAATGTTGTTGCCCTCTCCACACAGACCCCATTTATGTAGAGTGGATGAATGTCCGTCTTGTTCTTCCTGAAGTCAACGATCAGCTCCTTGGTCTTGGTGGTGTTGAAGACCAGATTGTTGTCCCTGCACCACACCCACAGCCGCTCTACCTCATCCCTGTAGGCTGACTCATCACCCCCAGAGATGAGTCCAACCACGGTTGTGTCGTCTGCAAACTTTATGATGGTATTGCTGGGGTGGGCAGGGACACAATCGTAAGTGTAGAGGGTGTAGAGTAGGGGGCTCAGCACACAGCCCTGGGGGGAGCCAGTGCTGAGACTGAGAGCTGTTGAAGTGTGGGGGCCTACTCTCACCCTCTGGGAGCGACCTGACAGGAAGTCCAGGATCCAGGAGCAGATGGATGTTGAAAGACCCAGGTCGGTCAGCTTGGACACCAGTCTATGGGGGAGGATGGTGTTAAAGGCTGAGGAGTAGTCCACGAAGAGCAACCTTGCATAGCTCCCCCGCTGCTCCAGATGGGACAATGCAGCATGGAGAGCTGCAGCAATAGCATCCTCCGTGGATCTATTTGCTCTGTAGGCAAATTGATGTGTGTCCAGGGCCGGTGGCAGGCTGGCAATAATGTGCCTCCGCACCAGTTTCTCAAAGCACTTTGTAACAATTGGTGTGAGTGCTACTGGCCGGTAGTCGTTCAGGCTCTTTATGGTGGGCTTTTTTGGCAGTGGAACTATGACAGAAGACTTCAGACAGAGGGGGACAATGGACCGAGCCAGTGACTGGTTGAAGATTTTGGTGAAAACCCCCGCCAGCTGATCAGCACAGTCCTTCAGTACCCTTCCCGTCACGCCATCAGGTCCTGCAGCCTTCTTTGGGTTCACTGTCCTCAGTGCTTGCCTCACCTCACACTCCTCCATGGTGAGAGTGTGTGTGTCACTGATGGGCAGGTGTGGTGTCGCTGTCACCGAGTCCACCTCAAAGCGGGCAAAGAAGAGGTTTAACTCCTCTGCCAGTGAGACGTCACCCTCGGCAGCTGAGAGGTTGCTGGGCTTGTAGCTGGTGATGCTCTGGACCCCCTGCCATACCTGCCTGGTGTTGTTGCTGCTCAGATGATCCTCAATCCTCCTCCTGTGAGCTGCCTTCGCCTCCCGGATGCCTCTCTTCAGGTTGGCTCGGGCAACACTGTATTGTGTCCCGTCACCAGACCTGAAGGCGATGTTCCTCTCCTTCAGCAGGTTCTGTACCTCCCTTGACATCCAGGGCTTCTGGTTGGGATAGATCCGTACACACTTATCAACAGTGACAGTATCCATACAGAACTTGATGTAGCTCAGGACTGCTGATGTGTAGTCGTCCAGGTCGTATTGTTCAAAAATGTCCCAATTTGTTCTCTGGAAGCAGTCCTGAAGCTGGTGGGAAGCACCTTCAGTCCATGTTTTAACAGTCTTTGTAACAGTAGGGGCACTTTTCCTGAGGGGGGTATATGCTGGGATTACAAGCAGGGATGTGTGGTCAGACTGGCCAAGGTGGGCTAGTGACTTAGCCCTATAGGCGTGTGTGATGTTAGTGTACACTTTGTCCAGTGTCTTTGCTCCCCGTGTTGCACACTTTATGTGCTGATGGAATTTGGGGAGCACTGCTTTCAAATCAGCATGGTTGAAATCTCCAGCTATGATGTTAACAGCTTCAGGATAAGTGCTCTGTTGACTGCTGATAGCATCATACAAGTGGCCTGTGGCTGCCCTGGCGTTAGCATCAGGTGGTATGTACACAGCAGTTAACAGAATGACAGTAATCTCCCGTGGGAGATAAATGGGCCTGCATTTGACCGTCACAAACTCCAAGTCTGGGGAGCAGTGACTAGCTATCACCTTAGCATTGGTGCACCAGCTGTTGTTCACAAAAATACACAGTCCCCCTCCTCTGCTCTTACCGGAGGCTTTAGTCCTGTCATGCCGGTAGACTGTGTAGCCCGTTAGCTCGATCGCTGCGTCCGGGATGAGTGGATGAAGCCAGGTCTCCGTGATTAGCAGTATGCAGCTGTTCCCAACGGTCTTGTTTGATGCGATCTGTAACTTTAGCTCGTCCAGTTTGTTGGCCAGGGACCTTGCGTTGGCGAGGAAGATGCTGGGAAGCGGTGGTTTGTGCGGTTGCCTCCGTAGCCGTGCTAGCGAGCCGGCTCGGCGGCAAAAAAGATAATACTTGAATATAGGCTATACATCCTGTTTTCCTCTTCTGTTTCTACATTAATAGCCATTTTTACCAGCTCAAGAAAAAATACATTAAAGCAGAAGTAAGCGGAATGTTTGTGTTACTGCTATGACTATAGGGATTATGGCAATGGGCCAATCTGCCAAAATGTTGAACTATCCCTTTAACATAAGAAGCGTTAGAAATTCAAATCTAATTTGGGGGGAAGATTGACAGCCCTCCAACACACACACTCACGATCACACCTACAGGCAATTGAATGCCTCCAGTCAACCCAGTGTGCATATGTTTGGACTGCAGGCTGAAGAACCCAGAGTGAACCCACACAGACACATGGAGAACATGCAAACTCCACCCACAAAGGCCCCGGGAATCAAACCCAGAACCTTCTTGCTGAGAGGTGAGAGTGGTTCTTGTTAATCACTTCATCACCGTGCCGCCCCACAACAGAAAACATTCAAATGCTCTCCAACCACACACACCCTACACACACACATCCAGAGTGGGTCCAAGGTTAGGCCGGATCAAATGTTGCCACACCCAGCTGTCCCTTTGATCAAAGACTGACACGCATACGCGC
The DNA here is from genome assembly GCF_045865225.1 of Trachurus japonicus. NCBI lineage: Eukaryota > Metazoa > Chordata > Actinopteri > Carangiformes > Carangidae > Trachurus > Trachurus japonicus. Next base: position 25,711,584 of record NC_140926.1, read on the forward strand.
ACACACACATGACCGTGATAAAGCACAAACATCCAGTATGGGAGCAGTGATTACAGGACGGCGCTGACGACGACACAGCAGAATGATCAGAATGATCCTGCCTTAGGAACTGTCCATTAGTTAGCAGAAGTAAGCAGAATGTTTGTGTTAATATAAGTCTTAAAGCAGAAGTAAGTGGTCCGGTCGTTTTCGCTAATGCTGCGTTCCAGGCAGGCTTTTGAAATCGTAAATTACAGCTTCAAGTCACAACTTACGACTTTGTAGCGTTCCAGGCAACCCACTCGTGTTTCTCCGACCTGTTTTACCTGTGAAAGTCACTATAACGGCCACTCGTAACTTCCGACCGGTGAACTCGTACCAGATCGAACTGGTACGACTTCACGGTCGGAAAAATACAAGTTTCCTTGAACGCACCATAACAGTCCTCGTCCCTACGTTGCCACATTCACGGCGTCCCTTGGCTGCACACACAGCCCTGCATGCTGTTCTCTCTCCTCATTGGATAAAAACTGTAGGATACGATAAATGTTTTCTCCTCGACTCAGAGCAGAGCAGAGTGACTGACAGACCCGTGTTTCAGACCAAACACTCTATGTAAGTGATTGCTGTCGGAAAATATAACTATTTAAGACTTATATTAACACAAATATATCACTTACTTCTGCTTTAAATAGTTCTATCTTCCGACAGCAATCACTTCTATAGAGTGTTTGGTCTGAAACACGGGTCTGTCAGTCACTCTGCTCTGCTGTAAGCCCAGGAGAAAACTTTCCTTGTATCCTACAACCTTTATCCAATGAGGAGAGAGAACGGCATAAAGGGGCGGTCCTCTCTGTGTGTGCAGCCAAGGGATGCGCATGAATGTGGTGACGTAGGGACGAGGGCGACGGCTGACAGGAAGTTAGCCAAAACCACCAGATCGCTTACATCTGCTTTAAAGTGAGTAAATCATTTACACACACCGTAGTTTTGATTGTTGAAGAAACATAGTGTTTAATTATGCATATAGGCTGACTGACAAATCTGTGTGTGTTGTGTTTAATATCATTAGATTGTTTTCATACTGCAAATAAAGTATTCGTGTTAAAATTTCGGTTTCACTTGCGTCCTTAGTGCGATCGGATAAAAGGCCTCTGAATTTCAACCCCAGCCCGCCCCTGGTCCACCTCCTCTGTGTAGAGGTCATTTTCTGCACTGAAGTGCATCAAAACCTATTTGAGGGGAACTGGAAAAGCCTGACTTTCAGATAATAGCAGAAATAAGCGGAATATTTGTGTTAATATAAGTCTTAAATAGTTGTATCTTCCAACAGCAATCACTTCTATAGAGTGTTTGGTCTGAAACACGGGTCTGTCAGTCACTCTGCTCTGCTGTAAGCAGAGGAGAAAACTTTCCTTGTATCCTACAACCTTTATCCAATGAGAAGAGAGAACGGCATAGAGGGGCAGTCCTCTCTGTGTGTGCAGCCAAGGGATGCGCGTGAATGTGGTGGCGTAGGGACGAGGGTGGGGACTGCTAACTCCATCGGCTGACAAGAAGTTAGCCAAACCACCGGATCGCTTACTTCTGCTTTAATGTCCTCCGAGAAGGAATGGATGAATAATTTAGATATGAAGTATTAGATGGGTATTTGTGAACGGGCAACCTGCTGTTGAAATGTAGAAAATGGTACCTGACATAAAGCTGAAGAGTAAGGTCATTTCAGGTCTGAACTCTGCCTCAACATGCCCACAGTGTAGTGCTGTGTGCATGAAATCCAAACCACTGCTGCACTATCTTACTGTGCTGAGCTGTTGTTTAGGTTAAGGTTAAGGTTAGGGTTAAACTTTATTCATCCCTGAGGGGAAATTCATGTCACAACAGCATAAAATGAGAAACAGGACATTTATACTGTATCATAAACTTTATAAAATTGTAGAAAATATAAATATGGTCAGTTAGCACCATCTAGTGGACTGACAGTAGATCTGACGAGCATTTTCTCTGACACTGACACAAGTCAGACTGGTTTTGACGTCAGTGATGTTCTTTCAGATATGGACTGAGGATGTGACTTGTCTTTTGTTCAGACACAGACACCAGGACCAATGAAGGAGAATGAGCAGCTTCTTCTCTCCAAACGAAGGTGGAATGTGTCTGAAAGTCGACCTGATGGGAGTTCAGCAGGTGAGAATCCTACCTGAGAAATCAGTCTGTAGAGCAGCGTCACACTCTGTTGTATCACTGTTTGACAGGACAGAAGAAATGTTTCTACTTGATCTGTTTAATGGATCAGTTTCTTATTTTATTCTTCACTTTCTCTCTGAGTTAAAGCAGAGTGGTCTGAGGAGGATTTCCATGTTTTACTGTTGGAAGTTGTTTGATTGTAACCTGAGCTCAGTGATCAGTGAAGCATTCAGGGTGCGTCAAAACTGGTCCGACAGTTTGGATCAACGGCCAATCAAGTGCCACAACAACATACAGGAAAAACAGACTGTCACTGTACAACAAAAACATGTAAATAAAACTGAACATAATAAAGTGACATTCATGTGCAGGATTGTTAATCATGGGATGAAGAAGTTTTCCATTGTGTTAATCTTTAACTGGTGAACTCTGAATCTACGGCCTGAGGGAAGAACTTCAAATCTGTAGACAGTGGTCTTTCCTGTACCTTTATGGATCCTTCAGAGAACCTGCTGATTAAAAATGTCTGTCAGGTTGGTCAGTGGGACACAAGCATAGCTGCAAAGATGAGAAATGTGAAAATGTAATTTAATTAATTTGTGCAAATGGTCCCTGGAAACTGCTACTCCCTGGGCGTGTTAATTTTTTTTATGGCTTGTCCGAGCTTATTATTTGGAATTTGTTATATTTCTTATTTAATTTTGGAGTGAGACCCAGATCCTCTAAACAAAAGCAAACAGACACCAGGACAGACAAAGAACAATGAGCAGCTTCTTCTCTCCAAATGGTTTGTTGAAGCTTGAAGATGGAAAGTTACTGTAAATCAACCTGAAGTGCATTCAACAGGTGAGAATCCTAGAAATCTGTAAACCTCTGAGGTTCACCAGTGAAAAGATACTTGATTTTTGATTGTATTGGTGATTATCAGGTTCAGTTTTCGTTAAATTTGTAATTTTCTTTCCTGTAATCCAGTGAATCCATGAAAGTTTTCCTTTTCTGTGGGCGTGGACAACTGTTCGCTAAATCCAGATGTTTTTTTGTTTTTTTTATTTAGTATTGAAAATACAAACTCTCAATGAGGACAATATCAACAGTAATACACATGAAAAAAAAAAAACAGGCACGTGTAGAGTGCAAACATGAACAGTAGGGGAATCATGAAACAAAAAGGTAAATAATAAATAAATCAAGGCAAATAAATACAATTTCCAGGCATACACGTTCAACATAAAAACAGAGCAGCAAAAGATAAGTTAAATATAACTAAAGTTTAAAAGAGAAGGAGACGAGAAATATTTAAGCTTAATTTTGTTGCATATTTGTTGTTTATCTTCTTAAGGGATGAAAAGAATAACTTAAACTCATTAATGAAACATGAAAAGGAAGGGGTACTCAAATACATTTGTCGAAGGGCCAGAATTTTTCTTAACAGACACCTTGGGGGCCGCACATTCAAATAGGCATAGATTGAAATTAAATTCACCTATTTCGTCTGATAATTTAAAAAAAAATATTTTACTTGTAAGCACATAATTTTTATTTATACACTTCATGGTGTTTTGTATGATATGAAAAATCTTGACATTATCATATCATTTACATATCATGCTGGAGCTTTACACTGCTGACTTGTATCCTCAGACATGCCCTGTGATTTTCAGCTTAAATATGACCTGACCATCACAGGACATGTCTGACTCTGTTCTGAGGATACAAATCATTGGTCCTGAAATGTGTGTTTCTCTTCTATAACACACATTCTACATCTCGGAGGCGACGTCTTTCCACACACGGGCTTCCTTCACCTTTCAAACGAGACAGAGCTCAGTGGGAAACAGTAGGAGAGACACAGGCCGAGGGAACCGGGACACAACACCGGGGGAGAAGCAGGTCGTGCAGCTGTGCGCAGCAGACGTGCACGAAAAAACAATTGCGTCTCATCAAATGCGCGCGGCTACGGCTTTGAGTTGTGAGCGTGCATGACGCGCGGCTACATTGAATGGGTTTGAGCTCGCGCAAAAGACGCTTCATCTGAACGGCCCCCATGCGTGATGCACACACAGTTGAACCAAGACGGTGGTGAAAATCACCCACGGTCTCTGCAGACAGGCAGGGAAAACCCTGCAGTCCAGCCCGCTCCCCAAACACTCGCACATGGTGATTTGGGTTCGTCGGCGTTTCTGTATCCCAGTGCAGCGCCTCACAGGCACACACAAACGCTCCGCACGTGTTTCCATGTCCCAGCGCTTTGACTTACAGGCGCACGGAGCCCGAGAAATACAGTATACAGTAATATGTAAACTAGTAGAACTCAGTCGCGGGCCTGATTGGAAGGTTCGGCGGACCGGATGCGGTCCGCGGGCCGCCTATTGAGTACCAGTTTCTCCATTTTGCACAATGGATATGATATTTACCCAAGAGTATAATAACATTAATAGTGTCAGAAACAGCTGCGGTTAGATTATCAAAATAAAAGAGAATATCCTATAATTTAAGAGGCAGTACATCATTTCTTTTTAAAGCAATCCAATTATATATGTCACACCAAAAAAGATTTGAAGTGGGACATAGAAAAAACATATGCTCTAGTGTTTCATCTTCATCATTACAGAACGCACATTTATCCACCTCATAACCAAATCTTTTCTTAACAAATTCTGCCACAGGATAAATTTTGTTAATAACTTTAAAGTGTGTTTCTTTAACTTTAGGTGAAATAGGCCATTTGATAAATTTGGAGTGTGCTTTGTCTAATGTGTTTGAGTTAACAGAATCAGATCCCTGCCAAATGACCCTTCTGTCATAATCGTGAAACATTTTAGCTTTCAAAAAACTTGTAATAAATTTGTTATTACATTTCTTTTCAGTCAGATTACAAAGTCCTAAAAATAACCTTGGTAGAACTGATGGAGAATTATTGTACATCATAAAATTTTTAATCAAGTCAATCAGAGGCAGTGGAATAATATTACATAACTTGGAATATTCTCTTTGCTAACAGTTTAAGTTGTATTTTTCTGTAAAGTCTGTGTAGCTTAAAATGACACCATTATCGTCCATTAGATCAGTTATATAGTACATAATGTCTTTCTTGAACCAATCACTTTTAAAGATTGATTTACGATTCAGTGTTATTACTCTGTTGCTAAATCCAGATGTGCAACCATGAAGAACGACCAGTCTATGATGGAGCTTAAAGAAATGAGGTAAAAGCTGATATTTCTGCCGTTGTTCATGTTTACTGAGGAAATATCTGAAATCTTACAAATGCCATGTGATTCTTGTATGTATTATTTCATTTTCTACACTTTAATCTGTTCTCCAACTCAGCAGAAAGGTCCCAACCAGCGTTCAATTCCACTCATTTAACATGTACTGGTAAACATGTTTCACACAGTGTTCCTTAGCCCATACCCAGCCAGCAATGCTACGTGGGGCCCCACTTGGGCTGCAGTTGTGTGCCCCATATGTAGCTTGGGCTACCACAGTAGGGGCCTATATGGATCCTGGGTGCAAGCCACATAGGGGCCCACAATTGCAGCCCATGTGGGGCCCATATGGACCCCACGTAGCATTTCTGGCCGGGCTGTTAAGTTCAGAGAACTCACTGTGTTGTCATATAACACAGCACAGTTGTCAGCACTGTGTGTAATTTGGTGTTCATGATTGGAGTGTTTTGGAGGCCACAAACAAAATCTTGTTTAGGACCACAAAAATGGTTTACACAATGTGTTATTATGTTCCAGCTGCTCGAGGTGAACATTATCCAATTTGTGGAGAACGAGTTGAAGAGAGTCCAGAAGGTTGTGAGTGCAGATTACCCACCAGAGGAGATCAACAGTGAGGGTGAAGAGCAGAGAAACACCAGAGAGGCATTTCTGAAGATCACAGTGAACTTCCTGAGGAGAATGGAGCAGAAGAGGAGTAAGATGATGGAGGGAGTCCAGGCTTTTCACTGCTCCTTTGTTTGCTTCGTTTGCAGGAACTTCTCCGGAGAGTCCATTTAATGGTTAATCTCCATGGTTGATGATCAACCATTAAATGTACTCTTAAGAGGTGGTTTGTGGACTTTGTTTGATTTTTGCACTTGTTTCTCTGTCCAGTATGAAGCTGTTAACGTTTTGTTGGGATGTGCTTGCTGTCTTTACTTTTGCTTTAGTTTTATGGCCATGTTCAAATTAAATCAGTCCTTACTTTTAGCATCATTGTCTGGCATCTGGTTTATATGCTACTGTCTCTGGTTGAGCTGGTCGTTAGTGGAATTAAACTGGTAACTGTCAAACTGGTGCCCAATAATTTATTAACTGGTCTTATTTTTTTTACCTCTATTTAGAAAGTCATGCTGCAGTTTGCAGTAACCTGAAGAATAAGTTCCAGTGTGTGTTTGAGGGGATCTCTAAAAGGCCAACTCTTCTGGACCAGATCTACACAGAACTCTATATCACAGAGGGAGGGGCTGGAGAGGTCAATGATGAACATGAGATCAGACAGATTGAAACAGTGTTTAGGAGACCAGACAGACCAGAAACAACCATCAGACATGAAGACATCTTTAAAACTGCACCTGGCAGGCATGAAGGAATTAGAACAGTGATGACGAAGGGAGTCGCTGGCATTGGAAAAACCATCCTAACACAGAAGTTCACTCTGGACTGGGCTGAAGACAAAGACAACCAGGACATAGAGTTCATATTTCCCTTCACCTTGAGAGAGCTGAATGTGCTGAAAGAGAAAAAGTTCAGCTTGGTGGAACTTGTTCATCACTTCTTCTCTGAAACCAAAGAAGCAGGAATCAGCAGGTTTGATCAGTTCCAGGTGGTATTCATCTTTGACGGTCTAGACCAGTGTCGTCTTCCTCTGGACTTCAACAACACTAAGATCCTGACTGATGTGACAGAGTCCACCTCAGTCAACATGCTGCTGACCAACCTCATCAGGGGGAACCTGCTTCCCTCTGCTCGCCTCTGGATAACCACACGACCTGCAGCAGCCAATCAGATCCCTCCTCAGTATGTTGACATGGTGACAGAGGTCAGAGGGTTCACTGGCCCACAGAAGGAGGAATACTTCAGGAAGAGGTCCAGAGATGAGGAGCAGGCCAGAAAGATCATCTCCCACATCAAGACCTCACGAAGCCTCCACATCATGTGCCACATCCCAGTCTTCTGCTGGATCACTGCTACAGTTCTGGAGGAGCTGTTGAAGACCAGAGAGGGAGGAGAGCTGCCCAAGACCCTGACTGAGATGTACATCCACTTCCTGGTGGTGAAGAAGGTCAGGAGTCCAGACACCAAGAAGATGATTGAGTCTCTGGGAGAGCTGGCGTTTGAGCATCTTCAGAAAAGAAACCTGATCTTCTATGAATCAGACCTGACAGAGTGTGGCATCGATATCAGTGCAGCCTCAGTGTACTCAGGAGTGTTGACACAGTTTCTGGCTGCTCTTCATGTCCATCAGACCTTCATCAAATCTGGAGTCAATCTGCTATCAGAACAACAAACAGTGTCCTGTTTACCTATTTTCTTTCGAAAGAAGGTGAAACAAAGGCATGTCTACCAGAGTGCTGTGGACAAGGCCTTACAGAGTCCAAATGGACACCTGGACTTGTTCCTCCGCTTCCTCCTGGGTCTTTCACTAGAGATCAATCAAACTCTCCTACAAGATCTAATGTCTCAGAAAGGAAGTAACTCAGAGACCAATCAAGAAACAGTCCAGTACATCAAGAAGAAGATCACTGAGAATCTGTCTCCAGAGAAAAACATCAATCTTTTCCACTGTCTGAATGAAATGAATAATCATCCCCTGGAGGAGGACATCCAACACCCAAGATCAGGACGTCTGTCCCCATGTAGGAGAACATGTCTTGTTAAATTGATGAAGGTGTTTTCTGAATTAGTTTGCATTTTGTCGATTTGAATATGTTTTCTAAAGCTGCTGTAAGTTAAAGCAGAAGTAAGCGATCCGGTCGTTTTGGCTAACTTCGTTAGTTAGCAGCCCCCGCCCTCGTCATGGATCTATTGGTCCTCGTCCCTACGTCACCACATTCACGCGCATCCCTTGGCTGCACACACAGCCCTTCATGCCGTTCTCTCTCCTCATTGGATAAAGCTTGTAGGATACAAGGAAGTATACAAGAGGTTTTCTCCTGGGCTTACAGCAGAGCAGAGTGACTGACAGACCCGTGTTTCAGACCAAACACTCTATGTAAGTGATTGCTGTCGGAAGATAGAACTATTTAAGACTTATATTAACACAAACATTCCGCTTACTTCTGCTTTAAGCTCTCAGGGTCAACTTAGAAAACAGACTTAGAGATAGAATCTCATCTAATAAGATGTTGTTTGTTCATGTCAGTACCTTGATTATGTGTTCATCACTGTGTCTTGTTCTCTCCATCAGACGCCTGTGAACTGGAGCTGGACATGAACACAGTGAATGGAAAACTCAAGTTGTCTGACAGGACAGTGACAAATGTGTCAGAGGATCAGCCGTATCCTTATCATCCAGACAGATTTGACTACTGGCCTCAGCTGCTGTGTACAACTGGTCTGACTGGTCGCTGTTACTGGGAGGTGGAGTGGAGAAAACTGGTTCATATATCAGTGAGTTACAGAGGAATCAGAAGGAAAGAAGACAGTGATGACTGTCTGTTTGGAAGAAACAAACAGTCCTGGAGTCTGGGCTGCTCTGGTGATGGTCATTACTCTGTGAGGCACAATGACGAAGAAATGCCCATCTCCTCCTTCTCTGTCTCTCACCGAGTAGCTGTGTATGTGGACTGTCCTGCTGGCTCTCTGTCTTTCTACAGAGTCTCCTCTGACAGACTGATCCACCTCCACACCTTCAAGACCACATTCACTGAACCTCTGTATCCTGGCTTCTGGATCGGTGATGGGTCCTCAGTGTCTCTGTGTCCTCTGTAGGTCTGAGATTTTTTCCTGTGGACAGATAGATAGATAAGAAAAACTCTCTACAGCGAGCCTATAAGATTAAAGAGATAGTTCAAAATGTTGGCAAATTGTCCTTTTGCCATAATCCTATATATAGTCATAGCAGTAGGTTACTAGTACTCCATAAACTATAGGGTGGCAATGGCAATGGGCCATTTTGCCAAAATGTTGAACTATCCCTTTAAATTAGTTTGTGCATAGGGTGACTGGACGGGTGTTTACTGGTCCTAACGTTCATCAATTAACAGTGGCAAAGTAACGTACTTATTGTAAAAAGCTTGGCTGCAGGCTGCAGTCATTTCAGTCATATTATCACGTTGTTCCTCTGAACTTTCTAGATTCATTATTGTCACTGTATGCTAATAGTGCTTCCTGTATGTAACTGTGTGATTAGTTTATTATTGCATTGCATTTTCAATTCAATTTCAAATCACTGCATGTTATATCCCTGTGTATCTGCCTTTACAAAAGAAACATAATAGCTTCCCCGTCGCTGTATTTGTGCGTTATCAAAATAAATGTTTCTTCTTCTGCTGTGTTTTAGGCGCAGGATGTAGTTACCGCTTCAACTTGAAGCTCTGACACCCTTTTTTATTTTTATTTTTTTTGTAAACATGAGGTTTAACAAACACAAGATAGAAATTAATTTAACACTGAACAGACCAGGGGATACTGCAGTTCATTGCCGGTCCTTTCAAGAGTCAAATTAAATGCATAGTTTTCAGGTTGAGAGTCTTCTCAGCTTTGTTGTTGTGAATCAGTTCAAGTAGGGTGCCATACTGCTGGAGCTCAACAATGAAACAAAGAAAGCATGGGTTTCGATCCAGACCATTTTGATTTGTGAATATGAAACTTTCCAAGAATAATTAGGAGTTGTATTATGTAGGCAGTGTTGCTCTCCATCCCACCGAAAACAAAATACAGCATTACATCAAACACAGTAAATTGTATAGTAATACTAATTTTTCCATCTACAAAGTCTTGCATATCATTCCAAAACTTCTTTGAATGATGACAATGATAAAACAGATGAAATATTGTTTCTTTGTCAACATTACAGAAAGTACAAGAATAATCCATGTTTAACTTAAATCTCTCTAAGACCTCCTTAGTGGGATAAATTTGGTGAAACACTTTGTAGAATACTTCTTTCAACTTTACCAATGCAATATTTATTTAAAACACAACAGGCTTTTTTCCACTGTAAATTGCTCATGATAGACGACCAGAAGAATTTTGCTGCAGGTGCTACAGTATAGTTCAATGTGTTTCTAATGTGTCTGTTACTACAAGTTTTATTTTGAATATTGATATCTCCAATAAAAAACGGCCTAGAACAAAATGAATTGGTTTCTGCTAGGTTACAGCTCCTTAAAAAAAGAAGTGAACCGGCAGGTTCACATGCATTGAAGATAACGGCATATTCTTTAGGTGTGATTGTTATTTTGAATTTCTGATTAAATTCTGAATATGTCATTATCACACCATTCTTATTTAATAATTGGCATACAAGCAAAATTCCATTGTCATACCATGAGCGATAAAACAGGGATTTTCTTTTGTGAAGAATATTTTTGTTATTCCATCGATGAGGACTGAAGTTGTGCTTATTGACTAATAACCACGCTAAAAGAGCTTGTTTGTGAAAATTAGCTAAACGAAGTGGGATTTTATCAATGGAGAAATTACATTTTAATAAATAATCAATTGCCACCAATTGAATTAAATAAATATGATGGGAAAGCATAACATATACTGTCAGTGGATTCAATAATCCATTTAACTTTAAATGTATTATTTAATAAAGTAAAGTCCAGGACCTCCAGACTTTGTTCCCTACTACCTTTGATTGTTTCTTTTTTGAGATAATGGGGCTTTTTCCTCCAAATATAGTCATACAGTATCTTATCGAGTTGTTTAATAACTTTTGTTGGGACATTAAGTGATAGTGATACATAGACAAATCTAGATATCCCATTTGTTTTGTATAATAACACCCGTCCTAATAAAGATATATATCCATGAGCTCAGTTTTGATTTTGTTTTTTCAATAATGGGGTCAAAATTGGCTTTACTTGGCTTTACCTCATCCTTGCAGTTAACAACCCTTAGGTAAGTTACCTTTTCTCTAATTGGAATCCTATGATAGCTTGACAGATTACAACTTTTAACTGGAAATAAGAAAGATTTATCCAAGTTCATCTTTAAACCAGAAACTTCAGAAAATTCATTTATACAAGCCACAACTTCTAAAATTTGACTCTGGTCTTTAAGAAAAATTGCAGTAGGCTATACATATTTTGAAGTACTTCCCAACTGCATCTATACCCATGAAGGGTGATTTTTTAATAAGAGTGGCCATTGTTTGGGTTACTAATATAAACAAAAAAGGAGATACAGGGCAACCTTGTCTAATACCTCGATGAATGTCAAATCGAGTTGATGTGCCACATTTCAGTTTTACAGAACTGGAACAGTTCTTTGGCTATCGACACCCTATTCAAGTAATAGTTCATCACTCGAGGCTTCACTGACACAGTGTTCAAGTTCGACATCTAGTGGTCATTTAAATGAAGTGCAATCGAGACGTGTCATCCATTGGTCCATGGATTGTTTGGGATTTGATTTGCCATGCACATTCGGGTTCAACTTCACTACATGGTTTGAAGGATTGGTGTTGTGCTCTAGCACAACTTATAAGATAATTTATTAAGAATATTTAGATGCCTCACAAAGGGGGCACCATTATGTTGTGCTCTAACACAACTTATAAGAAAAGGTGTTAAGAACTATTTAGATGCCTCACAACGGAAGCACCATTTATGTTGGGGTTATACCAACTATAAGTAAAGTTACTATTAAGAGGGTTATTGGCTATCAAATTAGTAAAATATCAATACCAAAATATTAATAATTACTATAAAAATTATTAATGGGATTTAATTTCATTAAATCCACCTAATGATTAAATTAATAATTATAAACAAATTAACATTATCAATAGCTGCAAAGTTGAAGGATTTAGAAGTTCTACTGCGTAGAGGTTGGCATACTCACTATTGTACAACATTAACAGACAAGTAAAGTTTCAAGGAAGTTTATTGGACACATCTAGAAAATGGAATAACAAAACATGAAACTAAGACAAGCTACATACACTATGTACACGTGTGTGTGTGTGTGTGTGTGTGTGTGTGTGTGTGTGTGTGTGTGTGTGTGTGTGTGTGCGCGTGTGTGTGTGTGTGTTGGTGAGAGTGTGACTAAGTGTGGATGACCATGTGTTTGTGAGGTGTGAAGTGTGACCTCAGACAATGGAAAAGATGGAGGATGGTTGCCTTGTCCTGAGACAAAGGGGGTTACAACCAAATGGCCTCCAAGATCAACTACATGTGATGTGGGGGAGGTGAACAAAGGTGTGTCCTTTGTTCAACGCTCAAGTTGCATGTTAAACATAGGTTAACTAAATATGAGTCTATAGCTGACAACAACAAAGCAACAACAATAAAGCAAGTATTTTAACTGATTTCAATCAATACATACATTGGCATGGTTGAAGTACTCTATGCTTAGTCAAGGTGCAAGGTAATCCTAACTAGGCCCAGTTACGTTACCAAGTCACATGAAGGCGAGAAGATCCCGGTGCTGGTGGGGATTCCTGCGGTTGCAGGGTTGCCGGTCCTGTTGCAGTTTGTCAAGTCCAGTGATTGTGTCTTTGTCCAGTGAACTACAGCCGTCCTGGCTGAGTAGTTTGAGTTCCGTTGAGGAGAGTCCTTCTCCTTGCAGAGTTGGTTGGTTGCTCTGCTTGGCGTTGTGGCTCCGTTCCTTGTTGACTCAACTAGCAGACCTTGTGTCGTGCTAGCTGTTTCTTGTTCTTTAATCCGTTGGTAGGCACTCGCGTCGCTGCCACGGGTTGCTCCAGTGTAGGCGTCTGCCTTGTGCAGGCCTCACAGAGGTTTGAGAGCGGTAGCAGTAGCTCCAGGTGAGGAGCTGAGAGGAGCGGCAGCTCCTGCTGAGGTGAAGAAGAGAAGAGGGCGAAGAGAGAGGGAACTCAGAGGAGCGGCAGCTCCTTCTGAGAACCACTGAGAAGAGAGCGAAGAGAGAGGGAACTCAGAGGAGCGGCAGCTCCTTCTGAGAACCACTGAGAAGAGAGCGAAGAGAGAGAGAAGAGAAGGGCACTTCTCCTTTTATATGGCCTGTGACCTCACAGGTCCTGGGGCCATACCTGACCAATGGGGGGTCAGTAGTGGAGGTTTCACACCTAGGTGTGAAGAGGTGAAGGATGCTGGGAGGCTGAGTTCAGAGGGTTTCCTTTGTTTGGGAGACAAAGGAGGCCATGTGGTCAGGTCCTCCAATTTGAATGGGCTGAGTCCCAACATTGGTTTGAAGTTGACACAATAAAATATAAAATAAACATGAACTGGTGTTGAAGACCATCCCTATTTTTAATTGAAGTAGCCATGGCTATACTACTTAACCTGATATATTATGCTATCAATCATATTAAATTCTAAAACAACTCTAAATAGCCGAAAATTGTTAAATGGTGTAGACTAAATTGCAAGTGGTCTCATTTCAAAAGAGATTAGTTGAATGACGCGCACAGCGTGAGATTTAATCCCACACTACTTTGTTGCAAAACCGACAATCCTACGTGGCACCTCAACTCTAATTCAGACATTATAGCAGTCATCTCAGCTATTTCACTGACGTTAGTTACTCGGTCGATTATATTTTGTCAACCCCCAAAATGTGCATGTTACAGCGCTTACATCAACTGTTTGGGACAGACAAAAGAGGGCAGCATGTGTCGGCCACACTTGAAGGAGACAATTGTCTTCAAAGGCCTCTGAAGAAGGATGGTCACCTGAATTGTGACACACAGAACAGGCTGACCAGACCTCCGCAGCGGCTACAATAATAAACACACACCCTGTACCAACAACAACAAACAGTCATGGTTAAAGGAATAAAACTAACCTGGTTAGGTTTTGAAAAAGATTATGATGTGGGTAAACATTAACTTCATCAACATCATAGTCTTTATTGTCAACGTGGAGGAAGAGTTTTTAGATTAAATCACAGTTGGATATGGTTCCTCTGTCGCCCATTTCAAATTTTACCCAGAATTCATTGTACCACAGAGAACATGAGTCGTGTTGGTTTCTCTGGTTCATAACAGTTAACACCACACACACAAACAACAGTACACGACACAAAACAATACATTATACAGAAATACATACAACAGGTACATGTATCAACAGCTTTGTGGGTCTTTTTGTCATTCCAGTTTAAATTTTGTTCCACATCTTCAACAAATTAATTTTGTTCTGATTATTTTTTATCACCATACAGGTGGACAAGGCTGGACTGGGACAAAAAGTCAGGGCGGGAGTCATACACTCACCTAGGCCACCCCTACTTTAACAGTGAATCGAAATGTTCCCTCATCAGCATTAACCCAGGAAGCAAATAATGTTCACAATGGACAAATAAAATGTTTTATTTCTCATTGGCAAAGTTTTGCTGCTATTCCTGAGCTGGACAAGGACAACTGTGTATAGATATGCAGCTTTTATGTTTGAACCAATAGGAGATAAAACAGTACTGCAACAAACCACATGGAGTTAAGTTTTAACAGCAAATAGTGCCAGGGTCATTATTACAGCTGTAAAATCTCAACTAGTGTCGTCATGCTAACATTGGGTTGTCTTTTTTCTGACTGGAGGTGGGTGAAGAGTTCACACAGGCACTTTGGGGCAGCTAGGTGCTGTTACTGTAGGTTTCCTAAGGTGGAGGTGTGTCAGTAAACAGCAACCAATTAAGTGACTGATTGTGTTTCTGAATTGTCAGCAGCGCCTTGTGGGGGAAAGGTGATGACAATTCTATGGGCCCATAGCCCGCTGGGGCCCACACACAGCCCCCAGTAACCTCTATGACTAAATTATTATGCATACAATGAACTAATAAACTATCAATACAGAATGAATCCGAATTAAAACAAAGCCACAAGTCATGCAATATTTTAACTGAATAATTTTCAATAACCCCCTGGCCCCTTCTTTAAAAAAATGGTTTGGTCCACACAGCGGTTTGTTCTTCCTCATCGGAATAAAGTGAGCGCGAACGAACTCCAGCAGGGTTAGGATGGCCCCCCAAAAGCACAAGACCGGACACCAGAAAAGAGTTGAGAAGGAGGCTGCATTGAATTGTATTATGACACATTCAAGTTCCACTCAGTAATTATGAGCATCTGACGAAGGTCAGATGCTCATAATTAAAAACATGATGTGTTCAATGTGGTCTTGTATGGTGGGACATTTGAATAGCCTAAATACAAAAAAGTTAAATGTTCAAAGATTTGTTGTTGTTGTTTGTTTTCATAGCAATATAAAATAAAATACAACATAATAACTGACAACAACAAAGTAAAAAAAAAGACTACGGTATTTTGAATACAGTTTAGGCTACACTGACTTTTGAATGGTTTAAAAATATGTTTTGCCTGGTGTAGATTCAAATGATGAGAGGTGATGTCGGTCCAAGGTAACGTTTTATTAGCAACCAGCTTCAGGAACCTAGTGTGATCACAACAGCTAACAATAACATTCCTGCTAGTGTATTCTTGTACACGTTATTACAAGCTCTCGCGGGAGTAACTATATTACGGCAACACCCAGCCACCAAACAGTGCGACTATGACAATACTGTCTACATCCCCCTTTTTAAGCTTGACTTTAGAACTCTTACTTTAATACAACCCAAAACATAAATGCAGAGTAAATCAAAATTTAAGGTTGAGCTTATCCAAAACCTATTGAAATAGAGTGGTGCTTACATTTCAATCCAGTGCAATGACATTGCCACTTTGTAACCAGCAAATTAAATTTAGCTCACTCAATATTTGTATGCCTTGTAATGAACACATTAAACAAAATTATCCAGGTCATGTGCATAATAAACTCACATCTTTGTATTTGTATTATCTAAGCATTTGTGCTTTAAGTTCAGATCTCAAACTCAGTCCACGTATTTTCTGTTTGGCTTGGAGACCCTTCCACTTCTGGTGACATACATGGAAGTGGAAGGCTGGGCCGCACCTTGTTCCTGTGTCTCTGCACTTGTTGGTGTTTGACAATGTTCTGGTTGTGCATGTGTGTTGTCAGGGTTCTCTGTTTGAGGTGCATGTGTGTGTTGTGGTTCATTTCCATGTGTGATGGAAACTAGGGGTTGTGGAGGCTGCGGCTCCCTCACTGGCAGGAGGTGCTGTCTGTTGCGTCTGTACTCCCTCCCTTCAGACTCAACCACATATGAACGTGGCTCAATGCAGCTTCTCTTCACTGTGCCCAACTTGTCGTGGCCTTTTCGTGTCTGGAGCCTCACCACTTGATTTGGTAGCAGGGGAGCAAGAGGTTTGCTGGACTTGTCGTGACAGTATTTCTGTGTCCTGCGTTTCTTTGTGAGCTGGGCTTTGACACTGGCTGTTGGCTTTGCTGCAGGTTTCAGCAGTTGTTTGCAGATGGGCAGGACTGTTCGAGTCCGTCTGGACATAAGTCTTTGAGCAGGTGAGCCTAGGATCCTGTCCCGCGGTGTGTTGCGTAGGTTTAGCAAGTTCAGGTAATAGTCTGTCCCATCTCTTTTTGTTGTCTCCAACAG
The DNA here is from genome assembly GCF_045865225.1 of Trachurus japonicus. Classification (NCBI taxonomy): domain Eukaryota; kingdom Metazoa; phylum Chordata; class Actinopteri; order Carangiformes; family Carangidae; genus Trachurus; species Trachurus japonicus. The sequence goes on from NC_140926.1 coordinate 25,728,356, forward strand.
CTTCTTTGCACTTCTCACAGCCCTTTCACTGAGGCCATTAGACTGCGGGTACTCAGGGCTACTTGTCACATGTATAAAGTCCCAAGATGTGGCAAAGTCACGGAATCTGTGACACATGAACTGAGTGCCATTGTCTGAATATAGCTTTTGTGGTATGCCGTGAACAGAGAAATGGCATTTCAACTTGCTGATAACGCATGAGGAGGACATGTTGCTGAGCTGGTCAACTTCGAACCAGCCTGAGTAAGAGTCCACGAGAACGAGGTAGTGATGGTTTTCCCATTCAAATATGTCAGTGGCAACAATAGACCAGGGCAGATCAGGGACTGTGTGTAGTTTTAGTGGTTCTCTTTGTTGGTGTGGTTTTAGGCTGTTGCAGACGCTGCATGTCTGTATGGCAGTCTCCACATCCTCATTTACTGATGGCCAGAACACACACTCCCTTGCCCTCCGTTTCGTGGATTCAATGCCCGGATGACCTTTATGTAACACCTTGACATATTCGGAATGCAGGGAGGAGGGGATAACTGCCCTGTTACCTCTTGTGATGATGTTGTCTTCAACAGTCAGTTCGTCACGGAAGTTGAAAAATGGTCTGACCTCCACCGGCACACTGGTCATGCGCCTTGGCCATCCATCTCGGATGAAGCGAATGATTTTCTGAAGGACAGGGTCTGCAGCAGTGTGTTCATGCAACTCGCCGAGCCGCCGTGGGGATATCAGTTGAAGTGACATTACCTCAAACTCATGCTGTTCCTCCTGCAAGGGAATGACATCATGCCTCGGCGCACACGAGAGGGTGTCAGCCAGGTAGAGGTGTTTCCCCTTCTTGTAAGTCAGAGTCAGGTTGAATTTTTGCACCGTCAACATCATGCGCTGCAGGCGCGCTGGGATTGTGTGAAAAGGCTTGTTGTGGATCGTGACTAAAGGCTGGTGGTCGGTTTCGATCACAACAGGTTTGCCATAGACGTAGTCGTAGAACTTGTAACAGGCAAAAACAACAGCGAGTAGCTCCTTTTCTATTTGAGCATATCGAGTCTCTGTCTCAGTCAACACACGTGATGCATAAGCCACCGGTGCACCATCCTGGAGGCAAGCAGCACCTAGACCATGTTGTGATGCGTCACAGGTGAGAGTCACAGGTTTTTTGACGTCATAGTAATGGAGCACAGGTGGACTTGTGACACACAGCTTGAGTTTATCAAAAGCAACCTGTTGTTGTTGTGTCCAGCTCCAGGCCACGTCCTTGTGCAGCAGCTGGCGCAGTGGTGTTGCCAGTTCACTTAAGTTCGGGATGTATTTACCCAGGTATGTGATCATTCCCAGGAAACGTTGTAGGGCTGCCTTGTCCTCTGGAGTGGGCATTTCAGTGATTGCCTTGATTTTTGTTGGATCAGCTTTGAGTCCTGTTTCAGTGAACACATGTCCTACATAGCTCACCTCCTTGAGCCCAAATTTGCATTTGTTTTTGTTGAGTCTGAGATTTACTTTTCTGGCTCGGTCCAGAACCTTTTTCAGATTTTCCTTGTGTTCCTCCGCATCTTTACCACCTATAATAATGTCATCCACAATTATGGAACATGGATATCCAGCAAATATTTGTTCCATAGCTCTCTGGAAAACTTCAGAGGCAGTGTTGATGCCAAAGGGCATTCTACAGAATTTAAACCTGCCAAAGGGAGTCGTGAATGTTGTACGGAGAGAGGAGACATCATCTAGTTTGACCTGCCAGAATGAGCTTTTCGCGTCGAGGACAGAGAAGACAGTGGCACCTGACATCTGTGCTGCTACTTCCTCCACTGTGCGCATAGGATGGTGAGGACGCATTAATGCCTTGTTCAGGTTCCGTGGATCTATGCATAAACGAACATCATCAGTGTCTTTTTTGTGTGTGGCAACCATGTTGGAGACCCATTCTGTGGGTTCATCCACCGGTTCGATAACTCCTAGGTCCTGCATTCTTTTGAGTTCCAGTTCCACCTTCTCCTGCATTGCCACTGGAATGCGGCGTGGAGGGTTGACCACTGGCATCACGGTTGGGTCCAGTTTCATTGAGTAGGTGACAGGTAATTCGCCAAGTTCATCTGTGAACAAGTCTGCATATTCCTGGAACACTCTCTGTGATATGGTTTGATCTTGGACAGTGTCTATGTGGTGTACTTCCTTGCTGAAGGTGACCAGATTCATCTTTAAGCTGTCTTGTATGCCTAGGATAGACTGTACATCTTTGTCCACAACCTGAAATATCAAGGCGTGTGGCTGCTCTCTGAGCTCACATCGTAGAACCACTGTGCCAATTGATTCAATTATGGTTCCACGAAAAGCAACAAGTTTAACTTTTTTGTCTGACTTACAAATGTATTCATTTTGCTTTACAACTTTGTATGTGTTTAGGGAGATCACGTTGCATTTAGCCCCTGTATCCACTTTTAATTCAAGGGGTTTGTTATTAACAATTACTGTACAATGGCCTTCTCCCTTGTAACAGTCCCCAGTTTGAACAGAGTTTATGTCACTCTCCTCTTGTATTGACAAGCCTTCAACAGTAAAAACGTCACTATCTGAATCTGTATCAGCTAATAACTGATTCACCTGTTTGTTTGAGTTGCCTATCTTTGCAGATCTGCACAGCTTCTTAAAGTGGTTGTGTTTCCCGCAGTTGTGACATTGCTGTCCAAAGGCTGGGCACTGATCACGTCTGGCCGGGTGGGAGCCTCCACAATTACCGCAGTGTGGGATTGATGAGCGTTCTTGTTTGGTCCTGTATTTGAACTGACTCCTGGGTTTGTTGTTGTGTCTCATCTGCATGGCGTCCACACTGGCAGTTGTCGCATATTTAGGTGCAGAGAGGGCTTTGCTATGTTGGTCAGTGAGTTCGCTTATTTGGCAAATGCGTATGGCTCTGGCTAGTGTGAGGTCAGTCTCTTTAAGCAAGGAACGTCTGACACTGTCATTACTGATCCCCACAACCAATCTGTCTCTGATGAGCTCATCTTGCAATGCACCGAAGTTGCATGTTTTGGCCAAGTTTTTTAAAGTACTCACGTATGATTCAATCGTTTCGCCTGGTTTTTGACATCGGGAATTAAAGTTGTGCCTCTCCATTATCACGTTAGGTTCAGGGTTGCATATTTCTCTGAATTTGCGTAGCAGGCAGTCGGGATTCTCCCGGGATTCCGCCGGTGTAACGACGGCATCGCCTTCTGTTATCGCGGGGGCATATGTAAAAGACTGCTCTCTTTCTATGGCCTCGGGTCCCGCAAGATTGAGGAGTATGTAAGCTCTGGTCTTGGCAGGCTTGTCGCTGTGTGCAGCGGCGATGAATATTTCATATTCACGTTCAAATCTACGCCAGTTCTCTGCCACGTTTCCCTCAAAGACGAGTGGGTCTGGACGTCTGAATCCGTCCGCCATTCCGCGTTTTGTTTACCTCCGTTACTTGCGGTCTCAAAGTCTTTAGCGACTCCGTAAAATCTCGTTACGGCCAGGGACATCCCACTTCTGACACCATGTAGATTCAAATGATGAGAGGTGATGTCGGTCCAAGGTAACGTTTTATTAGCAACCAGCTTCAGGAACCTAGTGTGATCACAACAGCTAACAATAACATTCCTGCTAGTGTATTCTTGTACACGTTATTACAAGCTCTCGCGGGAGTAACTATATTACGGCAACACCCAGCCACCAAACAGTGCGACTATGACAATACTGTCTACACCTGGGAAAGTGAAGCTGTCCACCTAGAGCTATGGTACTAAGAAGCCCATTTAGATTTTGTCAAATTAGTTCTGCATCAGTTTTTCCATGAAACATAACATTTAATGTTTTTTCCTCCCGGTCGACTCGTGTGTAGTTGTTTTCAACGAGCTTTTGATAATCAATCAGTAGATTGATGAATTATCATGTAAATGTTACGATGTGCGCATGTATGTAGACCTGTCTGTCATAAGAGGTTACGATACGAGACACGTTCGTGTCACGGACTCGCGGTGGCACAGACACAGCTGGTCACTCTGTGACACTGCGCTGGCCCGTCCGCTCTGTCCGCTCTGATCGCAGGTTTGGTTCCAGCAGCGGTGAGGGAGGCAGAGAGCCTCCACTCTCCCTCTAACAAGCTACAAGTCATGTTTCTAACATCACAATTAGTCTGAAGCTGGTAAAAATGAAACACAAGGTAAAAATCCTTGATAGTGCTTCTGCCCTGCTCCGATCAGAGCGGCGTCCCTAGCAACGGCCCGTTTTACTTAGCAACGGTCTGTTGTACAGAAATAAAAGACCCTAAATGCAGAATCAGTGAGTAGGCTAATTAATAAGAAAGTAATCAAAATGCAGAATTCAATATATCCATGTTATTAAAAAAAAAAGTGAATCCCCTCTTTTTGTGAGACTTGTCACAGCCCATGCTGCCACTGATAGACTGCCTGCAGTCAACCATTTATTCCGCCTATAACTTTACGTCTTTTGGGATGGAATAAAACTGCAGTCCGGGGTTTTTTTGGTGACTGCTATCACAGTCAACAGCACAATATAATCCTGGCATCTTTCAAATAACGTCAATTTTCGGTCTCTTGCTGATTTCCTCCTACTACTCCACTTGTTCTGGTAACGTGACGCTGTGATCTGTGCCCAGGTTGCCCTGATTCGGACACAAATATGGCGGCACAGAAACACAGTGACGTCATGTGAATCTAATGAATACTGGAACAATAAACCTGTATGCTCTGCTGCTCCAGAATCAGCGGTAGCTGCTTCATCTGAGTTTCACCCCACAGCAGACGCTCACCCCCAGCAGTCCAATGATGCCTTTGATGGTGAGTGAGTGATGTAGACACTGGTTGGTTGTTTTGGTTTATTAGTGAACTGCTGCAGCCTACCACTGAGGGTAGGCTGCAGCAGTTCACCAACATTCCTTCAGGGGGCCCAGAATTCCTAGCAACTGCCCTGATTGTCAGATTAACAGAGTGAGAAAACTCATGAACGCCTGGAAGCCCCTCTGTATCCCCTCTGACACACTAGCCGTAGCCGTCCCAGTGAACTCACTTGCTGTCGCTGTTGAGTGTTACTGTACACCAGTGTTTATAACATTAGGCTGCTGCTTCCTCCTCCTCCGTCCCTCTCTGCCCCTCCCTTCCTCATTTTTTCTCTCTCTGTCTTATCTTCACTTTGCAGCAGCAAACATTCAGCACAGAAGGGTTCAGTCTGGTTCTGACCGTCGCTCCAGGAAGAAGCGGCTTCAACTGCACTGTGGTTTTTAGAGAAGATGGAAATGATTGTGGTGTTTGTGACGCTGCTGTACGGTGAGAAAAACATCCATCTAACTCTGCAAAAACTAAAATGGGTTGTTTAGAAATGAAGAGGGAAAAACACTTTACATGTCAAGAGACTTTGTCCTGTCCTCATGTGAGTAGAGGAGGATCCAATGATGGCTGAGGTTTATTGACGAGGAAACTGTCACCGTCACCTGCATGTGTCCGCTGCACATCTGTCAGCAGGTCCATTTATGTTCAGGACATTTATAAATGTTTCTTTTTCAAATGGTTAGCATAATAAGCATATGGTCAGAAAACTAAGTGTGATGTATGTGCATGTATGACTCCTACCACTAGGTGGAGTATGTTACCAGAGTTGTGGTTAACTTGATAGAGTGTCATAGAAGAGGAATCAGGAAGTAAACAGAAGTTATTGCAACCAAGTCGAGTCTCCGTGTGCTTACATACATAAATAAGAAACAATACACATTATTACATGGTGTCAGAAGAAACAAAATGGAACAATTAAAGCCTCCGAACAGTCTGTGCTTCGAGGGAAATCTGGCAGAAAACTGGCGAACGTGGATTCAAAAGTTTGAACTCTATCTCATCGCAACGGGCATCGCAGAGAAGAGTGAGAAGGTGAAATGTGCGACATTCCTTCATGTTGCTGGAGATGAAGCTATAAAGGTATTTAATACCATGGACTTTGATGAAGATGTGGATGGTTTTGACGGACTTAAGGGAATGTTTAGAGACTACTGTGAGCCACGGAAGAACATCACTTACCTGAGACACGTGTTCTTTACCCGAGTCCAAGGGCCGAATGAGACTATTGATGCCTACGTGACGGACCTAAAGAACAAGGCAAAGGATTGTGAATTTGCGCAGCTGACAGATGAACTGATAAAAGACCGCGTAGTCTGTGGCATAAATAATGACGCTGTGAGAGCTAGGCTGCTCAGAGAGACGGATTTAAACCTGACAAAGGCTGTGGATATCTGTCGAGCAAGTGAGGTAACGCAAAGTCATATGAAAGCACTACACGAGGAAGCAGATGTAGCTGTGAATAAAATAAAAGTTACCAAAGTGAAGAAAGCTAGCAAGCAGTATGAGACTGATAAAGAAAAGGGAGAATGCAAGAGATGTGGCTCTTTCCATGAGCCAAAGAAATGTCCAGCATATGGAAAAATATGCAACCAGTGTAAATTAAAGAACCACTTCAGTCGCATGTGCAGGTCACAAAAACAACAGTTTAAACCAAGGAAAACTGAGAAAAAAGTACATGAGATAGAACAAGAAGAAGATGATGTCATGTTTATGGGATGTATAGAGATCAGAGCAAGTGAGCAAACAGATTCAGAGTTTCAGCTGGATACAGTCTTGACAGTGAACAACAACAGTAAGAAATGGACTCAAAAGCTCAAATTAAACAACAGTGTGCTAACTGTAAAGCTTGATACAGGAGCAGAGTGCAACGTGCTGTCAGTGAGAGACTTTGAAAGAATCACAAACAAGGATGCTGTACTACAGAAGTCAGGATGTAAGCTAGTCACTTACTCTGGACACATGATAGCAACAAAGGGCAAGGCAAAGCTCAAGTGTGATTTCAAAGACAAGGAATATGAACTGGAATTTCAGATCATTGAGAGAGACTCACCTGCTATCCTTGGAAGAGAATCCTGCACAAAACTAGGACTAATCAGAAGAGTGTACAGTGTAGATAAGAAAGACAATACTGACATTCTGAGCGAATATGAAGATGTGTTCACTGGTCTAGGGTGTGTGCCAGGACTGCACCACATCCAACTCAATCCAGATGTCACTCCAGTCATTCACCCACCAAGGAAGGTGCCAATAGCACTGAAGGACAGAATAAAAGCGGAACTGGATAGGATGGAGGATCTTGGAGTTATTGTAAAGCAGACTGAGCCCACAGACTGGGTGAACAGCATGGTCACTGTGGTGAAGCCCAACAAACTGAGAATCTGCATTGATCCCCAAGATCTCAATAAGGCTATAAAAAGGGAACACTATCCACTACGCACAGTTGAAGAGATCGTCGCAGAGATGCCAAATGCAAAGGTTTTCTCTGTAGTGGACGCCAATCACGGTTTCTGGCAAGTACAGTTGGACGAGGAGAGTTCGAAGTTATGTACATTCAACACCCCGTATGGACGTTACCGCTTCCTACGACTTCCTTTTGGAGTGTCGTCAGCTCCAGAAGTGTTTCAGAAGTGCATTGCACAGAGACTGGAAGGCTTGGAAGGAGTTGTGAACATAGTGGATGATATCTTGGTGTGGGGAGAAAACGACGAACAGCATGACAGGAGACTGAGAGCGCTGATGGACAGGATCAGGAGCATCAACTTGAAGTTAAACAAAGACAAATGTAAGATCAGAAGGACAGAGATCACATATGTTGGCCATGTTCTGTCTGCAGAGGGAGTGAAACCAGACCAAGAGAAGGTCAGAGCTTTACAGGACATGCCTGAACCAGAAGACAAGGCAGGTCTACTGAGGTTTTTAGGGATGCTTCAGTATCTGGCAAAGTTTGTCCCAAACCTCTCTGACGTGAGTGCGCCGCTCCGGAAACTCCTGGAGAGTGACGTAGCTTGGCATTGGGAGGCCGAGCAGCAGAAAAGCTTTGAACAGCTGAAGATGCTTGTGAGCAAAGCCCCGGTGCTCAAGTATTTTGATGTGAAAAAGGATTTAACACTGTCTGTCGACGCGAGCTCTGAAGGTCTGGGAGCAGTGATAATCCAGGACGGACAGCCGGTGGCCTATGGCTCAAGAGCGCTGACTGACTGTCAGAAGAGATACGCACAAATCGAAAAAGAACTTTTAGCAATTGTGTATGGCTGTGAAAAGTTCAAACAATATGTGTATGGCAAGACAGTGCATGTTGAAACAGACCACAAACCTTTGGAGACTGTGTTTAAGAAATCACTCCAGAAGGCTCCACCGAGACTCCAGAGGATGCTGATGAGTCTCCAACCCTATGATTTGCGGGTCAGCTATAAGCCTGGAAAGGAGCTCTACATCGCAGACACACTGAGTCGAGCTTATCTGAAAGAGAAACCGGAGCAACTCCTGGAGGATGAGCTACAGGTCCATCTACTAACAGCTCAGCTACCAATCACAGAAGAGAAACTAAACACATTCAGAACACAAACAGCTGCTGATGAGGAATTGCAAATGGTCATAGACATGGTCCAAGCAGGATGGCCAGCAGAAATACGACAGGTACCAGCAGACATCAGAAAATATTGGACATTCAGAGAGGAACTTACCTGTTTTGATGGTCTCCTCTTCAAGAACAAGCGACTTGTCGTTCCAAGTAGCTTGAGAGCAGACATGCTTGCAAGAGTACATGAAGCTCATCTTGGAATTGTCAAATGTAAAGAAAGGGCGAGAGACGTCATGTTCTGGCCCAACATGGCTAAAGAGATTGAAGATGTTGTAATGAAGTGTGCTGTCTGTAACACTTTCAGGCGGAGCAACACTAAAGAGCCACTCATCTGCCATGACATTCCAGAGAGAGCCTGGGCAAAGGTTGGAGTGGATCTGTTCCATTATGAGCAAGGTGATTATGTGCTGTGTGTGGACTACTATTCAAAGTATCCTGAAATTGCTAAACTCACTGGGACGACCAGCCGACATGTGGTGACAGCCCTCAAATCGATGTTTTCAAGACATGGCATTCCAGACGAGGTCATGTCAGACAATGGTCCACAATTCTCAAGTGCTGAGTTCAGGACATTCACAGAGAGCTGGGAGTTTGTACACACCACATCCAGCCCGGGATACCCCCAGTCGAATGGACAAAGTGAGCGAGCAATACAGACAGTAAAGAATTTACTGAAGAAAGCACAAGAGAGCCAGAGTGATCCTTATATTGCTCTGTTGGAATACAGGAACTCACCTTTGGACGGAGTAAAACTATCCCCTGCCCAACTGCTCATGGGTCGAAGACTAAAAACTAAACTGCCAACATCAGCACAGCTGCTGAAGCCACAGCTGTATGACAATGTTCACCACGGCATCAAGGAGAGGCAGCTGAAACAAAAGCAGTACTTTGACCGAGGAGCAAGACAGTTACCGCTTCTGATGGAAGGAGAGAAGGTGAGAGTAAGAGTCAAAGATAACTGGCAACCAGCAGTCGTCGTGAAAAGACATGACAAAAATTTGGTGATAATCCAAACAGCAGATGGAAACACCTACAGGAGAAATCGGCGACACCTGCTGAAAACCAGAGAAATGACTTTTCCACAGTCACGCTCTGTAGATGTGGAGGACTTTTGTCCAGTCACCAGTACACTTACAGAGACTGATAGGCCCATATCATCACATGCACAGTCACCAATGCAATCACCTGTGACCTCATCACAGAAAGGGACTGTGACACCAACTGTGAACAGAGAAGATCCTGTTAAAAGGTCAAGGTGTGGCAGGCCAGTTAGGCCTCCAAAACGTTATTCTTAGTGATAAGCAGCATTTAATTATGTTGTGAGAGTCATTCAGTATAAAAGAAAATACTTTTGGTTAAGTTTGTTTGAAGTATTGTTGGATGAAGATTAAACACTTTGAATTAATTTAGTAATTAACTTTCAGAATTCAAGTTTAATATGATTTGCATATGAGTTGTAAAGTAACTTTTGGTTGAAATTAGAGGCTGCACAGTTTTGGAAATATATATAATTAGAAAGTGCACTCATAACAGTATTTCATGGTGTTTTAGTGTATGCAGGTGTTGATTTTATTAACCTGTGAAATGTTAAGTCAATCATTAGAAAATGATGAGTAAATTGGTTATAGAGAATAATCTAAAAGGGAAAGATGTGATGTATGTGCATGTATGACTCCTACCACTAGGTGGAGTATGTTACCAGAGTTGTGGTTAACCTGATAGAGTGTCATAGAAGAAGAATCAGGAAGTAAACAGAAGTTATTGCAACCAAGTCGAGTCTCCGTGTGCTTACATACATAAATAAGAAACAATACACATTATTACACTAAGTATAATTAGCATCTTTTATGTCTTTATGTTGTTGTTAGTCTGGGTGAGTCCGAGTGTTCTGTTGTGTTAAAGCAGTACTAAAGAACTTTCAGTTTTGGTTGAGTTTGACGGCGCCAGTGGCCCAAAGCGGTAGTGTTTTGCCTGAAGGAAGACTCCATTTCCCATGAGCACCAGCGCGTAGCGCCGTAAACATCCTGATCTCCCGGTGCATGGAAATTAACAGAAGATGTCCAAACTAAGTTTCTGTTACCAGTGGATCATTTCACAGTAAACACACACACACAATCCGACAGGAACGTGCCGCATTGCTGCTCCCTCCTCGTCGTGACTCGCAAAAGTGAAAGTGAAACTTAAGTGAGAGCCGGGTTCCTACCATGCTCCTCAAAGCTGCTTAGTGCCAGTGAAGGCGATACAGACCATAATGATACAGACCCCCTCAGGCCATGACAGAGGTGTCATTCAACATGTTGTAAGTCGATGTACCATCACAAAAGGTATGAAAATATTATATGAAGGTTGAAAAGTTCCTTAGTGCTGGTTTAAAGAGGGGCTACGCAAGGTTTTTTTTTAGCTTATTATACTAAATTGTTTTCCTTAATTAACCAGCTTCAGAGTCCTAGTTCTGGTTAAATCAATGACTTGTAACTAGTTCCAGGGAGAACGGAGGCTCTCCTTCCACCTAGAGTCTCTTGGCTGAAAACAAACCCTCGAGAGCTGGTGTCCCAGCTCTCGTCTCTGCGGCACCACCACACAAACGCGCCTTGTAACCCATAATTTCTTATGACAGATAAGACTACAAATATACACATCGTAACCATAGACTGTAAAAAATATGGACGTAGCATCCGTGACGTCACCCATTGGTTTTGGGGAGTCGTTTTTGTGACTCAAATATGGCGGCCTGAACAGCGCCATGTTGGATTGGCCGGCCGAGAACCCGCCCACTGGCCTCGAAGCAGCCTGTCTCCGGACCTGTCACTCAACGTTTCCGCGCCCTAATTGGCCAGAATTTTAACCTAATAACAGTAAAACTGCAGAGTTTTTAAAAAATCACCCCCCTCAGAGTGTGTGCGGGGGTAGAAACTATCGATTGAGACCAAAAAACGTTCTGACACCAGGCTTTGATCATGTTTATTGAGGATGTAAAGTTGGTGATTTTAACATGGGGGTCTATGGAGAATGCTGCTTTCTGACACCAGCCCCCAGAGGAAGAAGAGGGGATTGCAGTTTTTGAATGCGGAAGTGAACTTCACTTCTCAGACCGACAACTGCCCTCTTGATCGTTGCATCGTATTTGATAAATTTATGATTATCCACCGCTCCATGGATTGATTTCTCACCAGCTTCATTGAAATCAAAAGCACATGGCTGAGAGGAGGGTTAGCAACACGGAAGAAAAATGACCGGACTTGCATAGTAGGGTCTGATCCCCTTGTTTCTGGCTCACCTCTGTGTCCTCAGTTTCCCAGCATGCCTCAGCTTTGGACGTAAATGAGGGGGTGGAGTCTGTCCTGCTGCCCTGTGACTTTCCTACGTTTGACCTGGACCAGCCTTCAGTGGTGTGGAGCCGCTCCGACCTCCGTCCTTCAACCGTCCACCAGCGTGAGCCGGACGGAGACCAACTCAAAGACCAGAACCAGGACTACAGAGGACGGACGTCCATGAGGACTGACGCTCTGAGGACCGGAGACCTCAGCCTCACTCTGAGGAGACCCACCACCAGAGACAGTGGCAGCTACACCTGCATCCTCAGAGGGAGGGGGGGGGAGGAGAGGCAGACTCAAGTTACACTGAAGGTCAAAGGTCAGAGGACATGGACTCATTATGTGTTTTAATGTTTCACATTATTGTTTATAGTGATATTTTAATCTCATGTTGTTGTTTGTGTCGACTACAGAATGACCTGAAGACTGGACCTACATTGTTGGTGGTGTTTTTGGTCTTCTTTTATCACTGGCTGCTGTTCTGATGATTTACAAAGTCTATAAATGGAAGACAAACGTAGTAGGTAAGTTGTGTGTGGCTGTGGACCATTTACAGTATAACTCATGTTGTTGGGACATTGAATTGTCCAGGAAATGAATGTAAGTCAGTGTAATGTAAAGGCTGTAGACTGAGGTCAGAGGTCAGAGAGTAGAGTTGAACTTTGTTGTGAATTGATCAGAAATGTTGTTTTGATATTTTGTCGTTGATTAACATGTGATATGTTGTTGCTTGTGTCGACTACAGGAGGTCTTCCAGTCTGGGAGAGGGTTCTCATGGTTTCCATGGTTCTCCTGTTTGCAGCTGCTGCTGTTGCTTTTGGCGGTTACATTCTTTATGAAGGAATTAAAGCAGAAGTAAGTGGTCTGGTCGTTTTCGCTAATGCTGCGTTCCAGGCAGGCTTTTGAAATCGTAAATTACAGCTTCAAGTCACAACTTACGACTTTGTAGCGTTTCAGGCAACCCACTCGTGTTTTTCCGACCTGTTTTACCGGTGAAAGTCACTATAACGGCCACTCGTAACTTCCGACCGGTGAACTCGTACCAGATCGAACTGGTACCACTTCACGGTCGGAAAAATACGAGTTTCCTTGAACGCACCACCAACAGTCCTCGTCCCTACGTCGCCACATTCACGGCGTTCCTTGGCTGCGCACACAGCCCTGCATGCCGTTCTCTCTCCTCATTGGATAAAAACTGTAGGATACGATAAATGTTTTCTCTTCGGCTCAGAGCAGAGCAGAGGGACTGAGAGACCCGTGTTTCAGACCAAACACTCTATGTAAGTGATTGCTGTCGGAAGATATAACTATTTAAGACTTATATTAACACAAATATATCACTTACTTCTGCTTTAACATGGGTATGTTGTTTATGTTGGGGGGTGGGGATCAGAGATCCTCCTCCTCCATGTCCTCCTTGAGATGTTGTGGTGGAGACAATGTCACTGAGTGATGAGCCTCAACCTCTGACACATGACCAAGGCTTTGGCCCAATTCCGATTCTATTTTTCATCCCTACCCATACCCCTAGCCCTACCCCTAGCCCTTACCCTTGCCCTTGAAACGGAGCTACAAGGAGTAGGGAACCCCTACGAATTGGGACACCACTTCAACAATCACATGCGTCATCAGTCGTCTCTGCTGGCTTTCACATAAGCAGACGTGATGAGCTTTTGCCACAAATCCTTTATTCAGAACCACGTTAACTTAATAAAATAAAATAAAATGTAATGAAAAATGATCGGTTCATTGTAAAACATTTATTTATTGATGTAAATGTGGTGATTTCTGTATAGGCTACAGATCCCCCAGGCAGTGCTGCTTCTGTGTCCAAAACACATGAAGCTTCACTTTTAATTCAAACAAATTAATGCGACAATTGTTACATTTCATCAATGAGACGAGCATTTATCTTCTAAAAAGAATGTTACTACGCGGCGGTAAACCTTTAAAGTTTAATTAATTTAAGTTAATTAGCGGCAAGATTTTCAGTTTAATCGCTCCTGTTATGCGGTAGCTGCGTCTGTCCCTGCATCGCCACGGCAGCGATGAATGGGAGCGGATGTAAGTTCCGCTGTTTAGGCTGTTTACATCCCTCAAACACGCAATTTATTTCCACAGACAGCGTCAGATGGCTACTCACACATGCAACGAGAAGTTTATTTACTTCAAGCAAGTCGACATGTTTGTAAAACTAGATCTAATTCAAAGTCTCCCGGAGTCTCCCGCGAGACCCAAGTTGCCGTGCTCGGTGTGTTCAGGTGCAGTGGGAAAGCTACCGTTTGTGTCATAAACACAGGAATATCAACTCTTTACTTGCTTCAAGTAAAAAAAACTTCTCGGCGCATGTTTAAGTAGCCACCTGATGCTGTCTGTGGAATAAATGTACACTTGAAGCAAGTCAAGAGTTGATATTCCTGTGTTTATGACACAAACGGTAGCTCCAACTGCACCTGAACACACCGCGCACTGCAACTTGGGTCTTGCGCAAAACTCTGGGAGACTTTGAATTAGATCTACTTTTACAAACATGTCGGCTTGCTTGAAGTAAATAAACTTCTCGGTGCATGTTTGAGTAGCCATCTGATGCTGTCTGTGGAAAAAAATTGCGGCTTTGAGGGATGTAAACAGCCTAAACAGCGGAACTTCCATCCACTCCCATTCATTGCAAAACTTCACTTAGCTTTACTGCTATGGCTGTCGGTTGCCGCGAAACGCCGATAGCAACGGGCTAATTTCTGTAGTTTTACATTATACGTTAGCATTAAGCTAGCGGACTTTATGCTTAGTTGTGATACTGGCTAACATCCAAACATCTCTGACAATATGTTGCCTCAAATACGTTGTTGACTTAACTTAGAACAGATGTAGACATCCTTGTTAATTTTATCCACGTTTAGTTGGTGTTGTGGTCTACCGCATAACTTTATCCAGAGCAGACACTTCTCTCGGTTGAGATGTGGCTTGGGAAAAGGTAAAAAAAATCCACCCCGTGGCCCAGCCTCTCGGGATACCTAGTGTCGGAGTTGCATGTACCCCATGCACACCGTTTGACCATTTTAAACTTAAAATGTCAAGAAAAAACATATAAAAACGAATGAAAACTGACTAACTGCAATGCATGTCAATGGACGTGGAAGCAGAGAATGTCCGAGTGTATGGGCTAGATATGCACACTGTGATTGGCTCATCGCGTTTGGGGGCGTGGCTTAGCCATAGGTCAATTGTTGTTAGTGCGTGTCAAATTGTGTCTACACTGTAAAAGACTGTAGCTATTCAGATGCTTATTCACAAAATGCAACAGCTAACGCTAACTCAGTGGGCAGAGTTAAGCCTGTGATCGTCAGACACGGATACCACACCGTAGGGGAGAGTGGGGTAATGTGAGACACCGGGTAATGTGAGACACCCCCTGTATCTAGAAAACGGAACACATTTATGGTCATCTGACCATTATGTTTTCAAGCCCCTTCCATTTCCCCATGGTCATGAAGTAGAGGACCTCATGATGCTGTGGAAAGCATGTTTTTTTCACAAAAATATAATTTTTGCATGTAAAAGTAAATTTTCTTGGTGTCAATTTAACCCTAGAACACTAACGTCGGGTGATTTTCACCCATGAAATTATTGTTTCATAATTTTCATTATGTTGCTGTTGTCTGAGTTTCATGGGTCCCTGGGTAGCTTCATACTGCTCACTGACGTCATTGAAGGTAGGCATGTTACCCTGCTCCCATCCCTAGTTTTTTCAGCAGGCACATGTTCGGGTGGATTTCACCCGACGTTAGTGTTTATGTATCTAAATCTGGCGACCATTTCTGGTGATGCTGAAAATTCTTCTTTTTTCTTTTTACTCCACCAAATAAGGCTCAAATGTCCCACAAATGGGTGGTCTGAAGGACAAAGTCCCAGCTCCATTAGTTTTTTTTTAAGGAAGTTTTTGTTAAAAAAACAAAAAAAGATCACAAATTTTGGACATTTTTTTATAGGCTCACCATGATACCTTTTTTTCATTTTGTGAAACATTGTACAGTGGAAAATTAAGGAAGTGTACTTCAATTTGCCATGTATTGTTGTATTTTAATATACTTTGGTGAGAAATATTTTTTTATGGGTATATTATATCGGGTAAAAAATACCCGGCGTTAGTGATGGTGTTACTTTTTGTAACGTTAGTGTTCTAGGGTTAATCAACTGTTGTGCCAAAGCAAATTGATTCAGGTAGAAAAACTTACTTGATACATGATGATGAACTACCAACACATAAAACCATGTGATGATGCTGGCTGAAAATTAGGCTGAATTTCTAAGAGAGGTCATTTTTTCTAAAATGGGGGTGTTGGGGTAAAGTGAGACAAATGCTGCGGGGTAAAGTGAGACCATGGATGTATTATAATAAATCCATGAGTGAGACACTGTGAGCACACCACACACAAAGATTTACACTAGAATCTCGTCCCCCAAGCCAGAAATCTCGCGTGATCAATGATCTGTAGCCACACTGCTTTGTTATGCTATGTGCTCTCAGTCAGCTCGCTTATTTATTGGTTAATTAACTCAATTTTAGTCACATTCCACTTTGTCGGCTCCCCCCACACACAAGATGACTTTTGATCAAAATGGTCACATTGTCGGGGGCCTACAATCTGACCCCCAGACTATCTAACTGGTTCTATCTGTCATTTGAAAGTTAATTAAAACATTTTGTGTTGTATTTGGTTTTGGTTTTGAGTCACTTTGTGTTGAGAAAACAAAAGTGCTTAATTGACCAATCCCCATGATTCTGCTACTAGTCCGACATTAGTTTTGGAAAGTGTGGTTGTCATAGCCTCGTAAACCAGCCTCGTAAACCAGCCTCTCGCGGAAGTTCATTTCATTTCATTCCGAGGGAGAGTCTGGCCTCATCCCCATTCTAAGCGTTTGGACTGAAACCCTCAGAAGGCCGAGCCAATCAGCGTCGCCCGCTGTGATTGACACAGCACGTTGGCCAATCAGGGACCGACTGGTGCAACGCCCCGTCACTACACCAACTTGCTGATTGGCTGAATGGGGTTGTCTGTCAACGCTACTACCAAAGATATTAAACCGTCTTTGCTACTACTCCCGCCCACCCCAAACACTTAGAGGGGGGATGAGGCCAGACTCTCCCGAGAAATGAAATGAAATGCATTTCCACGAGAGGCTGGTTTACAAGGCTATGGTTGTCAAGCTAGCTGTCAGGATTCTAACTGTGACAACATGTGTTGTTATGGTAGTTTCAGAGTGGAAAAAGTAAGTGGATCAGTTTACCCCCTTGATTTTTCTAGTTTGTCTCAGTTTACCCCTGACCTGGGGTAAAGTGAGACACGAGACCACTTTTTTTAAAACAATCATATTTTCACTGTCCTTCGTCCTAAATACATTCTGATAATTTCCATTGCTAGGCAACATCCTGAATTAATGGGAAATGTGTACATTTTACTGATAAATCATTTTAGCTCGCTTAGAGGGGAGCAAATGTAAAAAGTGTCTCACTTTACCCCACTCTCCCCTACCGGCAGTGATTCAGTTCAGAAAGCCAAATGAACCCAATAATGGCTTCTATCCAGCACGCTTGTACATTATGGAGGCGTCCGTATCCTGACGTTATGGATCTTAGTAGTACAATGTAGCCAAGATGGCGGTCACTGAGGATGAGAAGTGTCCAGCGTTCAACACTCAACCTTTTGACTGTGCACCAACAGTACACTACATTTTGCCATACTTGTCAGTGTGAACGCTCTTACACATTCAAAATAATAAGTGTATGCATAAGAGTGCGAATTGAGACACAACATAAGTGTAGGAAACATGTTTTAGGCTTCAATTAATGAGAGATGATGGAGCAGTAGTAAAGGCTGCAGGTGGACTGATCCATGTTCCTGTCTCTGTCCTCAGTGTCCTGGCATGGAGACACTGTGGAGGTCTACAGGGAGGAGTCTGTCTTGCTCCCCTGTGAGGACTATCCTTTACCTGGAAACCCCACAGTGACGTGGAGACGCCACGACCTCAGTCCTTCAACCGTCCACCAGAGAAACCGGCTGGGTGATGACCTCAGAGACCAGAACCAGGTTTACAGCAACAGAACGTCCATGAAGACTGACGCTCTGATCAATGGAGACCTCAGTCTCACTCTGAGGAACCTCCACCTCTCTGACAGTGGAAACTACACCTGCATCATCTCAGCGTTTGGAAATGAACGACCACTGAGAAACATAGAGCTAAAAGTCAAAGGTCAGCAACACACACCAACACCTACAGTACATGATACAGGTCAGAGGTCAGATCTGGTTGGACTTTGTTTACATTCATCTCATCCACAGAAAAGTACTCTGCCGATGCTTCCTTTCCATAGGTCTCCTGGCACTAGCGGGTGTTCTTCTTGGTGTCTTCTTGTGGCTTAAAGATTTTTAAAAAAGTACAATGTTTGTTTGTGTGTGTGTCAGTGCATATGAGCGGAGCGGGGTTCGGAGAGATTTAGTGTTGAGCGAGGAGCAGCTATTTTTTTTAAAGGTCCCATATTATGAAAAACAGGTTTTTTTCTGGTCTCTACATACATAAACTGATCCTCCCTGAGCCTACCAACTCCTAGAATGAGGAAAGCAAACGGGTCCTGCATGGACTCTGCAGCCCACCGACTGGTAAAACGCTGCTCATACAGGCTGTTCAGTCTCAGCTCCTGTGGTGATGTCATGATGGGAGTGAGGCCGGCCCCTCAACGCGATAAAATGCCTACCACGTCTATTTCTATGGCTGCAGTGCACAGCAAGAAACTCCCGAGCTAAATTGATGAAATAACAACCAATTTTAAGTCATAAAGTGGAAATAATCTTTGCCGTGTACAGTAACCATGTTCCTGAAAGGTGCAGGCACAGAAATAGCTTGTTCTCTGTAGAGCTCATTTGAGCGACTTTTAGACAGCCTACATTCAGGACCACGGATCAGTTCGGGGCAATACATTTTGAATACAGTTTAGTTGGACGTCTGACAGCTAATAATTTTCATAAAATTTCATCAGTAGCACTGTCCCAGACTTACTGACTTTGACAGGATCAACTTTATTGATGCAAAGCAGCGTTGACAGATTCCTAGACTGATACACTTTGATGTGATGGACGTTTGTCTGTCAGTGTTTTGTTCTGAGGTTGGACATGAATGTGAGACACTGAGGACGGACACAGGAGAAGTCAACTGTGTGGTTCTGTCCTTCAGGTTCCTCTACATCCCTGATCTACGGAGCCCCATATACGACATGTGGAAAAAAATATAATTTGTGGCCACAAAATATTAATTCGTTCCCACGAAATAGTAATTTGTTCCCACGAATTAGTAATTCGTTCCCACAAAATACTAATTTGTGGCCACAAAATACTAATTCATGAAATGTGTCCTTCAATAGAATTACAGCAGATAAATAGTTCACTATATTATTAATCCGTTTCTGCAGTGAGATGTGATATAATTACTTAAAACAATTATGTTTCCAGTTATGGTTGGTCCTGGATAGAACACTGATTATAAAATTGATCGGTCTATCACAAATAGCCTACTGAGAATAAAATCATTTCACTTTGATTTACCAAAGATTAAAGTGATTTCATGGACAGTATCAGATGCTGTTCTTTAGTAGGATGATGTTTAAATCTGCTGCATCAACTTTAAACTTTCACAGCTCAACAATGTGCAGCTGTCTTTAGAAATAAATGAGAGGCAGCGAGTTGAGTGGTAAATTACATTTACACTGTATTTGCAGCAACAGTATTCATAGATTGAGAATCTGGAAAATCTATTACTTTTTAAGGCTATTAAACTATGACTTTTACTTTCCTGTGTTTTACAGGTCAACTATGGATCCGTGTTGTATACACTTTGTATAGGCTACATCCACCGATAACCGTGATCCTTTCCAGAGCCTTGCAGTTGGTCAACAATGAAATCTATCCCGGCGTCCAAGTCGTACCTACGCCGGTGCAGCGACCTGGCTCTCAATAGTCTGTTGAGATGCCTCTCCCTGCAATGCCAGGCTTTTCAAAATGTCTTTGTAGTTCATCCCCAGCCTAAGATAAAACTCTACCATACTATCCCTGTCCATTGTGTGACAGCGTGACTGTTCCTGTTTGAGAAGGTGCGCTCGATTTGCTTGCCCAGCTGTCCAGGAATAATATACTATTATGTTTTAGTATTTCGTGCGCACGTTACAGGCTACCTATTTCGTGGCCACAAATTAGTATTTTGTGGGAACTAATTAGTATTTCGTGGCCACAAATTATTATTATTTTCCCGCATGTCATATCTGGGGCTCCGTAGTGATCCTTCAGTAAAGAGATTAAAACCTGCTGCTGTCTGATGACATCGTCATATAGTTTGTTGTCTCTCAGGCCAACAGGTGGAGGAGGGGGCGGAGTCTGTCCAGCAAGACCAGAGCTCACCTGTCTGAAGACGTGCAGTGGAAGGACGAAGACGACATGAAGGTCAATATGTATGAGAACATTTTCTAAAGAACAGGACCAGGCACACATCAATGGGACTTCACAGAAATATAAGTCAGTCTAACTGTCACATTATGATGATGCTACAACTCATGTCACAAAAGTCATAGTGGAGGGAGTGCATTCTGCCTCAATATGAACCTGTCATGGCATTGTTCAAATTTAGGGTGCTGCATCACCTTCATTACCCAAAAACCAAACTCTATAGGATATTTCCTACTTGTAAATGCTGCAAGTTTCACCTCCCTCTCAAAGTCCCTATGTTGCAAGTCCAAGTAGAGTCTCAAGTCTTTGCTTTCAAGTCCCAAGTCAAGTCCAAGCCCTAAGATTTTTGTTTCCAGTCCCAAACAAATCGATTATAATTAATGATACGTAAAGATCATGACCACACCTCAATTGTTAAGTTGTTTATATTTTATTGTAATGTTCTGCCACTTATGCCACTACTTTATGACACTAAGGGCCCTAGTTTTGTAGACCGGGTGAAGTCTAACCTCAGGGCAGCTTCGCCACGTCAACGGGGTGTGGCCCAGGTCCATTTCGCAAGTTTGCTGGACAGTGCAGTCCGACTTAGACCAGCGCAGCCCCTCCCCTCGTCCCTCCCACCGGCGCAAACGGCAAAGAGGGAGGAGACAGGGCGGGAGGGAGACAGGAGGAGGAGAAGTGGGATTAACACAGCCGATTCGGATCTTCACCAATCAAAGGAGCTCCTCTCCTCACCTTTAACTGCGCCGCGGGCGATGCGCACTGCAAGTTTGTCATTTTATACTTTGACATGGACGGAGGAGACAGCGACGCCAGAGGCCGAACTTCTCCCAGGAGGAAACAGCTGTTTTGGTCCGGAGGTCCGAGCTCAGAGTGACCAATAATGAGTTTACTAATATACTTAATCAGGTTTGATCTGATACACTGAGAACGGCTGCCCAATGTAAGAAACAACAACTAATAAACTAATGAAGAAACTCACATTTATTCATTTCAATTTATTATTCCCTGTGTAAGACAGATGAGAGGTGTAGCCTACACTAATCACAACATAAACAAACACCATGCGGAATGAAATCAGCATAAAGGACGCGCTCTCTCTCTCTCTCTCTCTCTCTCTCTCTCTGTCCTCCTCTCTTTTTTCTCTGTGATAGAGATGCTGAGTATAGGCTATACTAGAAGGGCTTTGGCTATACTGACTATCTGATACCGAGGCTGTTGTGGTGGACTAAGAGAGATAATGATTTGTGTTTTGTTTTTCATTACGGCTGCGTGACGCGGTCGCTCGCGCTAATGAATTAATAAGTAAATAAATAAATAAAGCGATCATCACAACGGCAGTGCGTAGTCTCAACACGGCAGCGACATGCAGTCATCCACCCTCAGTCCTGCTTTTGGGACATCCACAGCTGCTTTTCAGTGCCAGTTCGTCCCTGCTGTGTTAATTCAGGTGGAGTTTCCATTACGCGTGCCACAGCCTTTGATCTCTGCTTTGATCTGACGTCAGATGTGACGGGACAATCTATATAGATATAAATTCACGTGTTGATTCCATTAGTTGCATTAAATAGTGGTTATTGTGGATATTTATTGCATTGAAATGTGTCTGGAACTGTGGAGATCTGCCTGTGAGGTCTTGGTGACGTGTGTGCACTGCAGGTCAGTCAGCCAAACTTCCACTGCACCTGCTGCGCTCCGCCCTGCGCTGAGAGTAGACCTGGTTGGAGGTGGCGAGCTTTCAGCGCAACCTCGGCGGGACATTTTCGCACAAAACTTCCACTGCACCAAGCTGAATCTGTGACGCCTCCCCCTGTTGCGCGGCCACGCCTATCTCAGCGCAGCGCGATCTACCAATCTTCCAATCTGACTTTGCGCTAGGCTGCGCTGGTCGAAACTTGCATTAGACCAGCTGCGTTACCTTGCGCCACCTGCGCTGCGCCAAGAAACTAGGGCCCTAGGTGTCACTGACGGCCGGGATTTCTATATAGAACGTCTCTGGCTGGCTGCTAACATTGATGTGGCACTTAAATATTTTAATATTTGTGCTTGCTGCATGTGACTTGACTCGAATTTCAAGTCAAGAGGGTTAAGTCCAAGTAGAGTCTCAAGTCTTTGGCAAATAAAATTGCCTTGCCTTGCCTTACCAAGCTTAAAAGCGATAAAAATCTGTCCCTCTGTTGGCCTAAAGAGCGATCCTTCTCCGGTGGAAATCTCCCTACCCTCCGAGCTGGACTCGTGGATGCAGGATGTGTTCATCTGACTTATTTGCATTTTTTTTATTTTTTTTTATTTAGGGCCACAGGGCAAACACACTGAGGCAATATTGTTATACTGTGGATTTTTTCTGATTATTCCTCTTCCGTGTCAAATTTCACACGTTTTGATTTGAGTTTGCAGTTGATTTGTATGGAACTATGGATATTTTGTTTGGTTTCCTTTTGATTATTTGAGTGTGCAGCGACCTCTGCAACAGCTAGTTGTTGTAGTTTGCCTCTCTTCCTACCTAACTGAACCACTGTGGGTTATTGTCACAGCTGAACATTACATTCCTCTGAAATAAAATAACTATATAAAAGAGAAACATAACTTAATAAAGAAATTATTTTCTTACATTACATCGTGCCTGTATTCATTTTTGTGTACTTACCTGTGCATGGGTTGTTTTGGGAAACCCTCTCAGAGAAATCATAGTTGAAAGAGTTTCTATTTGTTTGTTTGTTCTTTGATGTAATGTGAATGACTTGAAGTTGTTACATTCTCGAAATATGTTGGTTTTATGTTGTTTAAAAAATATATCACAACACAATAAATAAATACATTTTTCAACTTGGTATTTTTTGTGAGAGATGACAGAGTTTTGAATCAAACGGTCATTTTGACCGCTTACGGCCGTTCTACTAGCTTTGGAATTCTGGCCCTTCTAGTGTAAAAGGACCGCAGCTATCTGAGAAAGAATAGTCTGCTTTGGCCTTTTTTGAAGACTGCCTCCATTTGACTGGACCAGTCCAGTTTGTTATCCAGCAGCACACCCAGGTACTTATATGTAGAGACGGTTTCTATGTCTGCTCCCAGCATGGAGACAGGGAGTGGTTTAGGCCTTTTTTTTTTTTTTTTAAGTATATTTTTGGGCTTTTTCATGCCTTTATTAGATAGGACAGTCCAGAGTGTGACAGGAAATGGGAGGCAGAGAGGGGGGGAACGACACACAGGACAGGGCCGTCCGACGCGGGACCCGAACCGGGGCCGCCCGCAGTGAGGACTATAGCGCTCTACACATGGGGCGGGTGCTCCACCAACCGAGCTATGCACCGCCCCGGTTTAGGCCTTGACCTCTTGAAATCAAGGACCGTTTCTTTGGTCTTAGAGGTGTTGATCTTGAGCAGATCTCACATCCTCCCCTAATGCAGCCCACAACAGCAGAGTCATCACAGTATTTCTGAAGGAAGCAGGTGCTGGAATTACGCTGGAAGTCAGAAGTGTGGAGGCTGTACAGAAAAGGTGATAAAACGGTCCCCTGAGGCACCCCAGTGCTGCACAAAACAGTCTTGGACAAACAGTTCTGGAGCCGCACATGTCTGGCAGACCAATAGTCAACCACCCATTATTCAAAGCTCTGGCTCCACTTGCATCCTCCTCATCTGGCGGCACTGGCGGCACGGTGGCACAGTGGTTAGCACTGTTGCCTCACAGCAAGAAGGTCCTGGGTTCGAATCCCTGGCCGCCCAGGTCCTTTCTGTGTGGAGTTTGCATGTTCTCCCCGTGTCTGCGTGGGTTTCCTCCGGGTGCTCCGGTTTCCCCCACCACTAAAAACATGTCGGCTAGGTTAATCCTCCAGTCAGCGCCCCTGACCAAAGGCACTGGCTCATAATCTGGAATTGGTCCCCAGGCGCCGCACCGTGGCTGCCCACTGCTCCTCAGGGATGGGTTAAATGCAGAGAAAGAATTTCACTGTACTAGCTGTATATGTGACCAATAAAGTACCTTTACCTTTATCTCTTTTCCCCTAGCAGAACAGGCTGGTTTGTGTTGACGGGTCAAAAAGTTAAAAGTCATCCTGCTGCACATAGCAAAGGCTTTTTTTTTCTTTTTTTTTAACATGATGTATCAATCATGGTGTAGACTCTTCTATTGTTGTTGGATTGTGTCATACTTGATTCACTGTTGTTCACCAAACATTAAACGTAGTAAACATTTGGCTGTGAAACTGAAACAGGTACATGTATCAACAGCTTTGTGAGTATTTTTGTCATTCCAGTTTGATGTTGATTTTATATGTTGTTCCCCATCTTCAACAAATTAATTCAGATTATTTTTTATCACTAAATTTATATTTATTGGTGTAGAGTAGTTAGACTTTGTGACAGGGATCTGATGATAGTATTTCATTGACCCAACAGGACATGAATTAGTCCCTGTGCAGATCTTCTCAGTCAGCTGCCCACAGTGGGAGTGGTCTGTCTTATCTTCACTTTGCAGCCAACAAACATTTATTTATCAGTACAGAGTCTGGGTTCAGTCTGGTTCTGACCATCAGTCACTCGAGGAAGAAGCGGCTTTAACTATACGTAGACTCTGGTTTTTAGAGAAGATGAAGATGTTTGTGGTGTTTGTGATGCTGCTGCATGGTGAGAAAAAACTTCTGTCTAACTCCATTTAAATGAACTACACACTGACTCTGGCTGTGTGAACCATATTTGAGAGGACAGGTGACCTGACACCAGGGCCTTATTAGAAAAAACAGTCTCGATTTTTGAGCATTTATTAGCAGATGGTCAGAAAACTTTGTGTAATTACCATATTTTATATCTTTATGCTGTTTTAGCTATTAACTGGGTGATAGTGCTAGTTGTTGTGCTAATGCTAACTCATTTAACTCTTGCTGACAAGCTATCAGGTGTACAGTATGTCATCCTGCATCTTGATCAGAGGGTCTGATTATCTTCTGGTTTCTGGCTCACCTCTCTCTGTGTCCTCAGTTTCCCTGCATGCCTCGGCTGTGGAGACATGCCCCTCGTGGGGCCCTGTGACTTTCCTACGTTTGACTTGGACCAGCCTTCAGTGGTGTGGAGCCGCTCAGACCTCCGTCCTTCAACCATCCACCAGCGTGAGCCGGACGGAGACCAACTCAAAGACCAGAACCAGGACTACAGAGGACGGACGTCCATGAGGACTGACGCTCTGAGGACCGGAGACCTCAGCCTCACTCTGAGGAGACCCACCACCAGAGACAGTGGCAGCTACACCTGCATCCTCAGAGGGAGGGGGGGGGGGGAGAGGCAGACTCAAGTTACACTGAAGGTCAAAGGTCAGAGGACATGGACTCATTATGTGTTTTAATGTTTCACATTATTGTTTATAGTGATATTTTAATCTCATGTTGTTGTTTGTGTCGACTGCAGGACGTCCTGTAGACTGGACCTACATTGTTGGTGGTGTCATTGGTCTCCTGCTCTCACTTCCTGTTGCTGTTCTGCTGATTTACAAAATGTATAAAGCCACGACTGAGGATCAGGGCCGTCGTATAGGGGGGAAAGGTGATGACAATTCTAAGGGCCCACAGCCCACTTAGGGCCCACACACAGCCCCCAGCATCCTCAATGACAAAATTATGATGCATAGACTTAACTATATAGCAGAGCAGGGGCCCAGGAAATCAAACATTTTTTCTCTAAGAATGGTGAGAGTAAAACTACCGTGGGTGGCTGAAACAATTAGCCTACTTCATTCATTTATTGCCTGTAACATTATCTTTGACGGGGCGCAGGCTGGAGCCTATAGCTGTCCTACTACTGGCTACACTCTGTCTAGACAAGTCGCCAGATCATAATATAAATAAAATGAAATTAATTAATTAACTAGAAAAAGCATTTCCAAGAATGGAAATGGTGTGACTGCTGTAAGCAGTTGAACGCTGTTGCAGAATTAGCAAATAGTGCAAGCAGTGATCACCATACAAATGTTTGACCAAGGTCAGAATTGAACCCACAACCTCATGGTCAGTAGACTTCCACTCTGCCTCTAGGCCACAGTGCACACACAGTTGCAGAGACTGTTGTCTGTTAATGATCTGCACACTGTCAACATCAAGAAAGCTTGAGAGTCAAGCTTGAATGACTTAGAATGAAAATGTCTGTGAATTTCAGGCTGAGAGCAGCAGTTTCAACATGAAGCAAGTTATCAGAAGTCAACAGAGGACGACTGGGAAAATAATTCACTATAGTTGTTGTTGAGGCAAGATTTGAACCAGTAACCTTCAGGTCTCCAGACCAACAAGCTAACCACTAGGCTACAGACAGAGACAGGATGTGAGGGGCAAAGAAAACCTTTGATAAGAGGATCACTGGCTTCTGCTTAAAAAAAAAGGTAAGGAAAGTGCAGAAATTAACCACAACAAGTAAGTAGAGGACACTTTTGTGAAAATAGTGCAAGCAGTGATGACCATACAAATGGTTGACCAAGGTAGGAATTGAACCCACAATCTCATGGTCAGAAGACTTTGACTTTGCCTCTAGGCCAGTGGTTCCCAACCTGGGGGTCGGGACCCCCCGAGGGGGGCGCCAAAGATCCAGGGGGGGTCGCGAAGCCCTCTTGATTTTAAGGGGTTTAATAATTTTATTGTAATTAAAATGTTAGATAAATGAGTAGGCTAAGCATTTAATTCATATATGTGACAAAATCAACTAAATTCAAGGGCCACATTAAACATTTATTCATGTATTTAAATAGATAAACAAATAAATGATAGGCCTATATCAATAGATGATTGAATATCAACAGTTTTAAAACATTAAATACATAATATACAGCAGGGCAATATCAGTCACAACAAATACTACTGATAATAGTATTTTTGGTTACGCTAAGCTAGCGGCAAAAAAAAGAATAAAACTGCTGATCATCCTACAAAGTTATGCAGGGAATGTCATCATCTGTAGCGAGTATGAGCTAAAAAATAGGCTACAAACACAAAAAAACTGCATGGAACAATGAGAAAAAACCTGTGTAAAATTACAACATATTCTTCAGAACTTGTACTTTTAAAAACACAATTATGTTTTTAAAAGTACAAGTTCTGAAGAAATATGTTGTAATCATACACAGGTTCTCCTGATAGTTTGTTCCATGCTGTTATTAAATTACTCAAATATAATAAAGTATTTAATGTAAAAGAAGTTATAATATTCCATCGGGGGGGGGGGGGGGGTCCCCAAAGTTACAATGGTAAAAATATGGGTCCCTTGAGAAAAAGGTTGGGAACCACTGCTCTAGGCCACAGTGTACACACTGTTGCAAAGACTGAACTCTCAGCATTGGGCTGAATGAGAGCAGAGAGCTCCCTGGCTGCATTTAAAAAATATTTTAAATTATTATCTAAGTCTCTTTGCATTTTTGACCAGAATTTTAGCCAGAAGACAAGTGTGGCTACAAAACTGGAGAAAATAATTTGTCTAGAGTTTAATTTGCAGAAAAAGTTAAATATTTTAAAAAGTATAAATAGTTAAAAAGAGAAAAGTAATGCCGATAAAGTTCAAAAAAAGCTGCACGTTTTGATATATGAATTGTTGAAATAGCACAACACCTAACACACTAACCATATGGCCACAGAGAACCTGAGTTACAATGAGCTTTTATACTATGAGGAATCAAAGACTGTCCAATGACAGCTGAATAATTGGAATCAAAAGTCAAGCAATGATGTGAAATGACTGTGGCAGGAATCGAACCCATGACCATATGATCACTAAGCCTTTACTCTGCCACTCGGCTACAGAGAGCACACTGCTTTCAAGACTGTTGTCATTCATTGTAATGTGATGATGTGCTGCAAACTGGTATGAGTAATCAAGGAGATAACAAACACCTGTAACCAATTGAAGGCGGGGGAGGAGAGCAGAATTCAACATAACATAACAAGAATTCTTCCCTTGGATTCGAACCAGTGACCTTGGGGTTGGCAGGCAGCCACCCTAACCCCTACACTACAGTGGAGTTGTGGAGAACAGAGGTTGAGACTTTGATGAATGTGAGATTTTTCAATGATGCTTAAAATAGAAAGAAATTAGTAGAAATTAGCCACAACAAGTAAGAAGAGGACTTTTTTGTGACCTGTGACTATTTTTTGGTGAATTAAAATGAATTAAAAAGCACTTAACGGCAAGTTACAAAGTTGAGCTCCTTCTCCTGCTGCTATGAAAAAAATGCATTGGGCTTAATGAGAGCAGAGAGCTCCCTGGCTGCATTTAAAAAATATTTTAAATTATTATCTAAGTCTCTTTGCATTTTTGACCAGAATTTTAGCCAGAAGACAAGTGTGGCTACAAAACTGGAGAAAATAATTTGTCTAGAGTTTAATTTGTGGCCGTGCTGACAGTTTAGCCAGAAAAACTCTAGAATGTTTTTTTGCCTCTATCCACTCTGACACCACTCTAGGTCTGCTCGTTAGACGCAATACACACCCATTATAAAGCTGAAAAAAATCAGAAAAAGTTAAATATTTGAAAAAGTATAAATAGTTAAAAAGAGAAAAGTAATGCCGATAAAGTTCAAAAAAAAGCTGCACGTTTTGATATATGAATTGTTGAAATAGCACAAAGTATGAAGGACTAGAAGAAGACCGTAAAAAGGCGGAAGAAAATGGCCAAACAGAAGAACAATAGTGTGACTGCTTCAGCAGTCACACTAATTAATAAAAGTCGCCAGTTCATTGTAGAACAAGGATTCCTAGTGTAGCCAGCTAACTGAACGTTACTACAGCGGACTGTGTGTTTCACACGTATCAGTCACTGTCGGACAGTGCTCCAGTATGCGCCCACTCAGAGGCTGCATTGAATTGTATTATGACGCATTCAAGTTCTACTCAGTAATTATGAGCATCAAGCGAAGGTCAGTTTATCATGATGTGTTCAAATGTGGTCTTGTAAAAATGTGTTATGGGACATTTGAATAGCCTAAATACAAAAAGGTTAAATGTTCAGAGATTGAATGAATGGGGTGGAGGGGCCCACACCGATATTCTTTCAGGGGGCCCAGAATTCCGAGCAACTGCCCTGCTGAGGATGGTAGGTTGTGTGTGTGTGTGTGAGCGTGCGTGCATGTGCGTCTCATGTCGTTTGGACATTATAAGAAATTAATTCCAGTTAGTGTGATGTCAGAGCTGTAGACTGAGGTCAGAGGTCAATTAGAAGTGAACTCTGTTATGAATTGATCAGAAATGTTTTTGTTTTATTCAAATTTGTGCACATACACTTTCATAAGATGCGACCATAGCACATTCTTTCACTTGTGGGACATTTGGTGTCTTCCAGTGTCTTAAAATAATTTGCCAGCCTGTCTCTGCCCACAGAAATTACAGACAAATCACATTTACAGACATTTGACAGACAGACAGGTGTTTCATCCTCCAATAAGCAGAGCTCTGGACGGTGAAAGTGAACTTTCTTTCAATACAAAGGAAGAAAGTTCATTTTCCACTTTTACATTTCCAGTATCATTCTCTACAATCTACATGCAGAAATGTTGCATTAACATTTTATCGTTTATTTATGCTTGAATCTCATTTTGTTGTTTGTGTCGACTACAGATGATCTGGATGAAATGGATAAAGTGGCTAACCTGTCTGTCCTGGTTTACCTGGTTTTGTTACCTACTGGTCTTCCTGCTGCTGTTAGCAGTTTTATCCTCATCAAAATGATTAAGGACCCAATGGGTATGTTTTGTGTGTTTGTGTGTGTGTGGTCTGGATCATTCATGCTGATGGATGAAGTCATTTCACCATTGACTGACAACAACACTAATATCTTATCTCATGTTGTTTGTATCAATTACAGATCCTCCTCCAGAGTGGTTCACTGGTCTAATGGGTCTGCTGTTTATCCCCATTCTCCTGATTCTACTGGTTTATGGGCGTTATGTCTTTCGCAAAGAAGATAAAGAAATGGACGACACAGGTGGTTTGTATATATGTGTGTGTGTGTGTGTGTGTGTGCATGTGTGTGTGTCAGAGAGTAGAATTGGAATCTGTAGTGAATTGATCAAAAGTGTTGTTTTAAAGGTTGACTATGTAGAATTACAAGAAGAACAACAGAAAAAGAATTCCAGCAGTCGATTGCCAGACCGTTGCTAGGTAAAACGGGCCGTTGCTAGGGACTCCGCTCTGATCAGAGGACGGCAGAGGAGGAGAGCTAAGCAGGATATTTACCTTATGTTTCATTTTTACCGTCATTAACAGCATAATAAATGACTTGTAGCTTGTTACAGGGACAGTGGAGGCTCTCTGTCTTCCACACCGCTGCTGCTCAGAGCCTCCGCTGTCACTGCTCTCGTCAAGTTGGAGAAAAAAAAAAAAAAAAAAGGAGCTCCGTGGCACCGAAAGTCTGCGACGATAAACGTGTTTATGACAGATAAGACTACACAAATACACCCATCCTAACATGTATATGATAATCCATTGATCCACCGATTGATTATTAAAAAGGCTTGGTTGGAAACAAAAGCATACGACCGGGAGGAGGCAGGGAAACAGCGGAGAACTGAGCCACATGTCGGCTACGGGCAGGTACGAATGTAAACAGAACGTTGACAGAAAGTCAGTTGTCGAGCCCGTCAAAAAAATTAAAAATAATAATTCAGACTAAAAAAGATTTTTTTATGGAAAAGCAATACTTTCATTCTGTACCCCTCTAAAGGCCCCATGGATGTATTATTTTTGATAAAATATAGCTTTTAATAAATATTCTACATATTCAACCTTTAATGTTTTATTGTTTATTAATGTTTCAATCTCATGTTGTTGTTTGTGTCGACTACAGGACATCATCGAGTCCGGGTCAAGGTTCTGCTGGTTCTCCTGGTTCTGCTGGTTCTCCTGTCTGCTGTTGCTGTTGTTCTTTCATGTGTCATTATTCATAAAGGGATTAAGAACACAGAGGGTGTGTAGTGTGTGTGTGTCTATCTCTACTTCACTCTGTGGACATGAGGACGTCACTGATCCATGTTCCTGTCTCTGTCCTCAGTGTCCTGGCATGGAGACACTGTGGAGGTCTACAATAGGTGGCCTGTCCTGCTCCCCTGTGAGGACTATCCTTTACCCAGAAACCCCACAGTGACGTGGAGACGCCACGACCTCAGTCCTTCAACCGTCCACCAGAGAAACCGGCTGGGTGACGACCTCAGAGACCAGAACCAGGTTTACAGCAGCAGAACGTCCATGAAGACTGACGCTCTGATCAATGGAGACCTGAGTCTCACTCTGAGGAACCTCCACCTTTCTGACAGTGGAAACTACACCTGCAGCATCTCAGCGTTTGGAAATGAACGAACACTGAGAAACATACAGCTGAAGGTCAAAGGTCAGCAACACACACCAACACCTACAGTATTTACAGGCTGTATAATGTAACAAGTTATTACATTATTGGCCTATTGGCCTAGTATTAAAAAAACCTTTGAAAATGTAATAATAGGTGCCAATAATGTAATAATACATAAATATGACTGCAGTTCTTGGAAATAAAAGGCTTTTTTGCAGTTTTGTGCAGTTTGCTTATCAAAAATAGGTATAGTGGATGACATAGTGGTCATATTTATTCATCCAAGATATGTACTATCTTTCACCTCTCTCTCACTCTCTCTCTCACTTCTACCATGCTTAATGATATGTTTGCAAACGGAAGAAGTAAGCATTGCAGGCTATCAACAACCTCCAAAACATAACCAAACTTGTGTATTGAATGGTGTCTGCCAGCCAGTTTATGTTTCAGTCATGTATAACTTCCTGTCTCAGACAAACCATTGGAAATAGGTCATGTGAAATGTGATAATCCCAGCATGGCTCGGAGGAGCAATGGCGTTGATTTGGTTTTACCATTGATTTTTTTTTAAAATTAACATTTAGCCATAATTTTTCCAACTTGATGGTTAGCGTTGTCTCCAGAACACCCAACTGAAGTTCCGTAGTGTTTTCATTCACAAATGTAAAAAAAAAAAAAACTACCTTTAGACTGTATGGAGCAATATAAACATCTACCTTTAGACTTTCACAGTATTCATATAGAACCTATGCTGCTTTATCATCACTGTAAAAAAACAAACATTGAAAAGTCACTTTATCCAACATGGGACATAAGCTGGCTGTCAGACACCATTCAATACACAAGTTTGGTTATGTTTTGGAGGTTGTTGATAGCCTGCAATGCTTACTTCTTCCGTTTGCAAACATATCATTAAGCATGGTAGAAGTGAGTGAGTGAGCGAGCGAGTGAGTGAGTGAGGAAAGATAGTACATATCTTGGATGAATAAATATGACCACTATGTCATCCACAACTATTTTTAATTAGCAAACTGCACAAAAACTGTAAAAAAGCCTTTTATTTCCAAGAACTGCAGTCATATTTATGTATTATTACATTATCGGCACCAGTTATTACCAGCCAATAATGTCATAACTTATTACATTATTGGCAAAAACGTTATTATGTCATTGGCTCAAAAGTTTTATTACATTATTGGCACAGTATTACATTATTGGCTTTATTACATTTAAAATGGCCAAAATTATTACATTATTGGCTGTTATTACATTATTGGCTGTTATTACGTTATTGGCTGTTATTACATTTTTGGTTGCTACAGACCTTGAAAAGTCTTAAATTCATTTAAGTATTGTGTTCAAGTCTTAAATAATCTTATATAGGTCTTAATTTTCCTACACCCATGTAACGCTACCTCAAATGCTCAATAAAATGCCCCTCCTTCATCGTGCTTTATTGGATGTATTTACAACTACAAATGAGCCCGACACGCAACTTATTGCAGCCCATTTACTTTGCAAGTAATTTTGTGACTGCATTTCTTTTGTACATTTTTTGTCGTGCTATAGGTCTTAAATTTCATTCATAATCGTCTCAAAAAGTCTTAAATTTGAGTTGGTGAAACCTGCAGAAACCCTGTACAGGATACAGGTCAGAGGTTAAAGGTCAGGGCCCATATTCCTAAAGATTCTAAGAATCCTCTCAGAGAGCTCCTAACTTAACCTAAAAATTCCTAGCAAGTAGTCTTAGCTTAGGAGTGATTCCACAACACTCTCAGAGAACTCTGAGCAAGGAGTGGACCGAAACTCCTATCTTAGTGAGGAGGTGTGGTTGACCCCCGTTGCTAGGTATGAGTCATCATTTCAAACGCTGTGATTGGTTGATCCTAAAAGTTAGATAAAGAGCACCCGCCCCATGTGTTGAGGCTATAGTCCTCACTGCAGGTGGCCCCGGTTCGAATCCTGTGTCGAGCAGTCCTATCCTGCATGTCTTTCTGCCTCCCATTTCCTGTCTCTCTCTCAACTGTTCTGTCAATTAAAGGCCAAAATGCCCAAAAAATATACTTTAAAAAAAAGCTAGATAAAAAAAATATACTTTTGGTGATAATGGGCAAAGGATGGACCCTCAAATCGATAAATTTAACCATAAAATCCAATCTTATGGAGACTGTGTAATTGTAAAAATTATTTCACATAAAAGAAAATATCTGTTAAATGAATAGTAAGCTATACTTTAAAATTATCCTACAAAATGTGTGAAAACTTGCACAGTATTCACATAGTGAAACTTAGATTTATTTGCTTATATTAATTACCATGCTGGTCATTTTTGCACTTTCAACTTTCCAACTCAATTTGGTATTAACAAGGGTAAAATGGCTCAGCTTTAATCAGTGTCTGTGATTGCTGACCGGCCTATAAGAAGCAGTGTTGGTTGGCTTTGAAATCTACCACAAACCAGTGAACAGCAATGGAGAAGAAAAGAACAAGGAAACCCAACTGGACAGAGGAACAGGAACAATCTGTAGCGTTTCATTAATTCACTGACATCCAGTGTTTGGAGAATATCTCTCCTGCCTCTTCTGTCCACCATTTTGTCCTCTGCTTAGGGAACTCCTAAGCCACTTAAAAGTCCTCTTCCCTACTCTTAACAGATCCCACCTTAGGAGCTCTCTTAAGAGCTAGGATTCTTTAGGAATAGCTTTTATCTTTACTAGGATCTACTCTTAACTTTTAGGAGAAATTCTAAGAAAACATCATGATTCTAAGAATTTTCTTAGAATTTGGCCACTAGGAGCAACTCTTTGCACTAAGAATCTTTAGGAATACGGCCCCAGAGCTGTAGATACGGGTCTGAGGTCAGATCTGCTTCATCTCATCCACAGAAAAGTTCTCCACCAATGTTGAAGTCCTCGTTATGTGTGGTGTCCTGCTTCTAGTGGTTGTTCCTCTTGGTGTCACCTGGTACCTTAACCTTCATGAAAGGCTGATCAAAAAAGGTAGGATGTTTTTGTGTGTGTGTGTGTTGACCATCAGTCTTAGAGAACACCAGACTCTACAAAACTTTATTGTAAAAATCTCCCATTTTTTGATGAGGACAGAGACCAGGAACTATGGTGACAAAAACACAACAACAACAACCCAAAGGAAATCAATTAAAACGGACGAAAGGAAATAAATTGTAAGGAATTTGTAGAATTTACATTAACTGTGATTACTACATGACTGCCACGAATGAGAAATATTGTTAATTAGGGCGCAAAATTTTTGCATTGAAGTCAATGGGACGGGCGGAAAAAAAAGAGCGAAAAAGACCAATCATTGGAGTTTAACAAACGTCTACTGCTCAGGCGTACTTTCACCTAGAGACTCCATTTAAACTTTAAACAGTAGACACAAGTCTTGTGTATTGGCGCTCAAAATATCAGAGTGACTTACAGAATTTAAACTCTGAGCCTCTAAGTGCGGCCACGTCTGTCTCTGCTCCTCATTGACTCCAATACAAATATTTTCTGAGAGAAGAACAACGGCCTGATGTTTTAAAACTGCCAGCGTCGCCAAAATATTTGATAGTTCACTCGAAAATTCAAATTTCACAAATTTTCTACTCAACCCCATGTCGACTAAGGGTTGGGAGAAGTTTCAGAGTCATCCGTGCCTTTTTGAAGTTACTGGCCGGTCCGCGCAGCTGCTCGTCTGTAATGTCCCTCTTGTATTGAAGCCCCGACATGAGACTGCTCTGCCGGTGTCTGTGCAAATTGCGCGAGATTTGAGACTGCGACACAGGGAGCTTCTGCTACAAACAAGCTTAAAATATAGACTTCAATAGACAATAGACTTTTATAGGCTTCAATACAAGACGGACATTACAGACGAGCAGCTGCGCGGACCGGCCAGTAACTTCAAAAAGGCACGGATGACTCTGAAACTTCTCCCAACCCTTAGTCGACATGGGGTTGAGTAGAAAATTAGTGAAATTTGAATTTCGAGTGAACTATCACTTTAACAAATACTTTAGTGACATGGAAAAGTTCTGTAGAGCCTTAGACAAAGGTCAAGACTAAAGGTCTTCAACAGTTTGACTGAGGATTATTCACTGTGACAAATTATAACGTGCCTCCATTTTGTAATGACTTGTCCTCAGTGTTTATTTTGGTGAAAGTAACTAAAAAGTAATCAGTAACTTATTACTCAAATCATAAAATAATATTGTAAAGAAACATATTACTTTCAAATGCAAAAAACTACTGTTATGTAATATATTACATTTTGGAAGGAGCTCAGGTCAGAGATTAAAACCTGCTGCTGCTGTCTGATGACATCATCATGTGGTTTGTTGTCTCTCAGACCAACAGGTGGAGGTGGAGGAGGGGGCGGAGTCTGTCCAGCTGCCCTTCAAGACCACAGCTGACCTGTCTGAAGACGTCAGAGTGGAGTGGATGGATGAAGATGACATGAAGGTCCATGTGTATGAGAGCGGACCTAAAGAACAGGACCAGGTTTACAGAGGACGAACAGAGATGAATGAAGACCTGCTGAGGACTGGAGACCTCAGTCTGACCCTCAAACACCTCACAGGGAGAGACAGAGGATACTACTTCTGCAGAGTCTACAACAAGGACAGAGAATTAATGAGAGGGACAGAAGTGAATCTCAAGGTCAAAGGTCAGAGTTGTTTGTTTCTCTCTGGTTTACAGTACTCTGTATGTCCAGTTACAATACTGCACAACTGCACAACTCTACCCAATGGGTGTTTCTTATGTTTGTAGAATTACAAAGAGCATATGAAGTAGAAATGTAAAACATAGATAATTCAGTATCAGTTACTCCACTAAATACAGTAATGTGTAACTTTACTGTAGTTTTCACATGACTGTACAAGTAGTGTGTAGTGCTGTCTTGAGCATTTTCAGGTAGTGTCACCAAGACATGACTTTTTTGCATTGGAAAACACTTAGAGAATAAATTGTCATAATGAAAACATGACAAAGCCATTTGACTATATTGTTCATAAACAACGGTGTCAGGACTTCTCATTTTGACGACAATGACAGTTTCCTTGACATGAGTACTTGCTTTTGAGGGATGAACAGAAAAATTGTTTCCACCTTCTATAGTCTCGAGAGTACAAACAATCAAAAGGGACCACAGGAGTGTATCCTCAACCATACATACATTTACATGCATTCCCACATTTCATACACCCACATATAAAACCCCACACCTTATCTAGTTTCCCACATATATGCATTCCCCATGATTACATTATTTTCATTTTCTTATTCAGTTCTGTTATGGCATATGGGATAAAGCTTTTGTTGAATTTTATTTTCTTCCAAGCCAGCGTTCTGTACCGTTGGCCAGAGGCAAGGCAAGGCAATTTTATTTGTATAGCCCGTTTTTACAGTTTGTCTCAAAGGGCTTTACATGGCATCGTAACAACATCCTCTGTCCTTAGACCCTCACATCCACTGAGGAAAAACTCCATGGAAAACCCTTTTAACAGGGAAAAATCGGAGGAACCTCAGGGGAGGGAACAGAGGAGGGATCCCTCACCCAGGACGGACAGACGTGCAATAGATGTTGTTACAGACAAGAAAACAGTTTACAGTTTATGTCACAGAATGTGCGAAATATGGAAATGTTAGCAGGAGTTGATGAAGGCAGCCTCTGATGAGGGGGGGGGGGGGGGGGGGGGGGGGCCAGCTCAATGGGGAGGACTGGATGGCAGACTGGTCCATGGGAAGGGAGGGCAGGCCGGTCTAACAGCAGGGGAAAGGGCGGGGGTGGGGGGGTTGCAGGCGGCGGCTGGTGCAGAGAGATGGAGCTCTGGTGGATCTGCGAAAACACAGAGAGAGTGCGAGACACCAAGTACAACAGAAAATGGCAGTTCAAGAATATACTGAGGAGAAGAGAGGAGAGGAGAGGAGAGGGGAGGAGAGGAGAGGAGAGGAGAGGAGAGGAGAGGAGAGGAGAGGAGAGGAGAGGAGAGGAGGGTTGGGGAGAGGAGAGGAGGAGAAAGGAGAGGGCTCTGTGTAACCAGATGTGTCCCCAGCAGTCTAAGCCTATAGCAGCGTAGCTATAAAATGGTTCAGAGCTACCTGAACCAGCCCTAACTAAAAGCCCTGTCATAAAGGAAGGTCTTAAGTCTAGACTTAAATGTAGTTAGAGTGTCTGCCTCTTTGACCCATGGAGAGAGCTGGTTCCACAGTAAAGGAGCCCGGTAACTGAAGGCTCTACCTCCCAGTCTGTTTTTAGAGATACTGGGAGTCACTAAGAGACCTGCGTTCTGGGAGCGGAGTGCTCTGGTAGGACAGTAAGGAATGATTAGTTCTTTCAGATAGGTTGGTTGTTGTCTACCATCTCACAGGACCACAATGGAAACAAGCCTTTTGGCTTTATTGTGTTTTAATCCTTTTGAACACTTGTTTAACGTTGTTCAATAAAGTTTTCAATCAATCAATCAGCTTTATCATTAAGAGCCGTATAAGTCAGCAGAAGGATTTTGAAGTCTATTCTAAATCCTACAGGAAGCCAGTGGAGAGATGTGCTCTCTCTTCCTAACTCCTGTCAAAACCCTCGCTGCGGCATTCTGGACCAGCTGGAGACTCTTTAGAGAGTTTTTCGGACATGCTGACAGGAGAGAGTTGCAGTAGTCTAGCCTAGAAGTGATAAATGCATGCACTAGTTTCTCAGCATCACTCTGGGAGAGGATATTCCTAATCTTAGTGATACTGCGCAGATGGAAGAAGGCGGTCCTAGTCACGTGTTTTATGTGGGAGCTAAAGGAAAGGTCCTGGTCAAAAATGACTCCAAGGTTCCTCGCGGTTGTACTCGGGGTCAGGGTGATGCCATCTAGAGTAGCGATCTGATTAGAGAAAGTGTCCCTGAGATGTTTAGGTCCAAACACAATGACCTCAGTTTTATCTGAATTCAGTAGCAAGAAGTTAGAGGACATCCAGCATCTAATGTCTTTCAGACAGTCTTGCAGATTGATGAGGCGGCTTCTGTCATCTGGCTCCATGGACAAGTAGAGTTGCATATCATCTGCATAACAGTGAAAATTGATTGAGTGCTTCCGGATGATGCCACCTAATGGGAGCATGTAAAGAATGAAGAGGATTGGCCCTAAGACTGAACCCTGCGGTACACCATACGTCACTCTGCTGTACTCTGAGTGGTCGTTATTAACATTAACAAATTGAAACCTGTCAGATAAGTATGACTTAAACCATTTTAGGGCAGGTCCTTTAATCCCAATTTCATGATCCAGTCTCTGCAGCAGGATGCTGTGGTCGATGGTGTCGAATGCAGCACTGAGGTCCAAAAGTACAAGTACAGAGACAAGACCTCTGTCTGAAGCTATAAGAAGATCATTAGAGACTTTGACAAGTGCTGTTTCAGTGCTATGGTGTTCTCTGAGGGAAGGAGTGTGAAGTGTGGGTTGAGTGGGTGACTGGAATCAAGTGCTATGGAGTGTGCTCTGCATACGGTGGCTGTGACATTGAGGTCTGAGAGGTTGGGCGGAGGGTGGGGAGTCCGATAATCTCGGCAGCTTTGTGCGTGATTTGCGTTAGTTTGTTTCTGTTGGGAGCTGACAGCATGTTAAAGAATCAGATAAAGTTATTTCTGACAAGTAAGTTATTATATCATTATATATTTCTACTGTAAAGTGTTTGCTCTGACATGTTGCCACTGCTAAAGTCCAACTGAAGATTTACTGGCCCCTATCATTCCTTCTCTTCTTCTCTGGTGTTAAAGAAACAACCAGTGACAGTCATGTCCAACACCTTCAACTCCTGGTTTGACTTTCTACATGTGTCCACTGTCCCTCTGGTCTGGTTCTGTCCTTCAGGTTCCTCTACAGCTCTGTGATCCTTCAGTGAAGACATTAAAACCTGCTGCTGCTGTCTGATGACATCATCATGTGGTTTGTTGTCTCTCAGACCAACAGGTGGAGGTGGAGGAGGGGGCGGAGTCTGTCCAGCTGCCCTTCAAGACCACAGCTGACCTGTCTGAAGACGTCAGAGTGGAGTGGATGGACAGATACAACATGAAGGTCCATGTGTATGAGAACGGCTCTAAAGAACAGGACCAGGTTTACAGAGGACGAACAGAGATGAATGAAGACCTGCTGAGGACTGGAGACCCCAGTCTGACCCTGAAACATCCCACAGTCAGAGACAGAGGAGAATACACCTGCAGAGTCTACAACAAGGACGGAGACTTACTGAGAGGGACAAAAGTGACTCTAAAGGTCAAAGGTCAGAGTTGGTTGTTTGTATCTGTTTTTTTCTCCTCTGCAGAGAATTCGGTAACACTTTACTTGAAGGTACCGTCATAAGAGTGACATGACACTGTCATAACAGTGTCATGTCACAGTCATAAACGTGTCATAAACATTAAGTCAATGTCATTAAACATTTATGACTGTTGTCATTAAGTGTCATTCGTTTTTGTAATGACAAGTTGACATTATTTTGGTTGTCTTGATTATGACACCTTGACATTAATCAAGGTGACATAACTAGAAGTCGTCTTTGTCATGACAACTTGACATTAAATTTGTTTGGGATGTCCTTATTATGACAACTTGACATTACTCAAAGTGACATTACCAGAAAAGGGCCTTGTCATGGCAACTTGACATTAATGAAATATTTTCTGTTTAGTTGACATAATGATTATTAATCAGATGTGCAAGGTTACAGAACAAATCTAGCACTTGGTCATTGTTGTTTGACAGGATACCCAAAACTGACTGTCATGACACCATTATGACAGTGTAATGAAGAAATTCTGTGACCTCAAGTAAAGTGGTAGCATTTTTATATGTCATTAACATATCATGAAGGATAAACTGACTGTCATGACACAATCATGACAATGTAATGAAGATATTCTGTGACCTCAAGTAAAGTGGTAGCATTTTTATATGTCATTAACATATCATGAAGGATAAACTGACTGTCATGACACAATCATGACAATGTAATGAAGATATTCTGTGACCTCAAGTAAAGTGGTAGCATTTTTATTTGTCATTAACATATCATGAAGGATAAACTGACTGTCATGACACAATTATGACAATGTAATAATTTTTTCACATCACGGTAAAACAGAAATCAAACATTTTTGAAAGCTTGAAATTATAAAAACAATTATACTGACAATAAATAAAAAACAAATATATAATAACAGTGTCTAAAAAACATTAAAAAAAAACATAAATAAATCATTCGATTTCCAGGTGGAATTTTATGTCAAGGCATGCCTTGACCTCAGCTGCAGCGCTGCAGCCGGGACGGTCTGCAGGCCCCGGCTACACTGGTTGTGTTCTGACCCAGGGATGGGTTCACACTCAGGTGTATTCCTGTATGATGGCGACATAAAACAAAATGAATGTGAGTGAATCTTCTTCTACCACAAAATAAATAAAATACATTTAGCAAGTACACTAGTACATGGAGGACGCACTACCACATGCACACCACACACACACTCACTCACACACGCGCACACACACACACACACAGACACGTACAGGGAGAAATCGCGGCAAAATAACTTTCTCTCTCCTGCTCAAAACGGTTCTTAAAACATGCTACTCGACAGAAAACACCACAAACACATCTCCAAACAGTTTTACATTAACATTCTTTCGATAAATTAGCATTAAAACTCATCAAATTTATATTTGATGAGTTTTAATGCAAATTTCTCACTGTACGTGTCTGTGTGTGTGTGTGTGTGTGCGCGTGTGTGAGTGAGTGTGTGTGGTGTGCATGTGGTAGTGCGTCCTCCATGTACTAGTGTACTTGCTAAATGTATTTTATTTATTTTGTGGTAGGAGAAGATTCACTCACATCCATTTTGTTTTATGTCGCCATCATACAGGAATACACCTGAGTGTGAACCCACCCCTGGGTCAGAACACAACCAGTGTAGCCGGGGCCTGCAGACCGTCCCGGCTGCAGCGCTGCAGCTGAAGTCAAGGCATGCCTTGACATAAAATTCCACCTGGAAATTGAATGATTTATTTATGTTGTTTGTTTAATGGTTTTTAGACACTGTTATTATATATTTTTTATTTTATTTATTGTCAGTATAATTGTGTTTATAATTTCAAGCTTTCAAAAATGTTTGATTTCTGTTTTACGTGATGTGAAAAAATTATTACATTGTCATAATTGTGTCATGACAGTCAGTTTATCCTTCATGATATGTTAATGACAAATAAAAATGCTACCACTTTACTTGAGGTCACAGAATATCTTCATTACATTGTCATGATTGTGTCATGACAGTCAGTTTATCCTTCATGATATGTTAATGACATATAAAAATGCTACCACTTTACTTGAGGTCACAGAATATCTTCATTACATTGTATGATTGTGTCATGACAGTCAGTTTATCCTTCATGATATGTTAATGACAAATAAAAATGCTACCACTTTACTTGAGGTCAGAGGATTTCTTCATTACACTGTCATAATGGTGTCATGACAGTCAGTTTTGGGTATCCTGTCCACATCCTGTCAAACAACAATGACCAAGTGCTAGATTTGTTCTGTAACCTTGCACATCTAATTAATAATCATTATGTCAACTAAACAAAAAATATTTCATTAATGTCAAGTTGTCATGACAAGGCCCTTTTCTGGTAATGTCACTTTGAGTAATGTCAAGTTGTCATAATAAGGACATCCCAAACAAATTTAATGTCAAGTTGTCATGACAAAGACGACTTCTAGTTATGTCACCTTGATTAATGTCAAGGTGTCATAATCAAGACAACCAAAATAATGTCAACTTGTCATTACAAAAACGAATGACACTTAATGACAACAGTCATAAATGTTTAATGACATTGACTTAATGTTTATGACACGTTTAATGACTGTCACTCTTATGACGGTACCTTCAAGTAAAGTGTTACCGAGAATTCATGTCCAGTGTTGGGGGTCTTGTTACAAAATTAAATAGATATAGTAATATATAACTTTTAAACAGTAATAGTATAGAAGAACGGGAAGGAAGATATACCTGCAGAGTCTACGACAAGGACGGAGACTTAATGAGAGGAACAGTAGTGACTCTCAAGGTCAAAGGTCAGAGTTGTTTGTCTGGTTGTTTGTTTGTCTCTGGTTGTTTGTCTCTGTCTCACTGTCTTTTGTCTCCTCTACAGGGAGAACTCAGGTCAGAGCTGAAACAGTCGACATGAGGAACAGAAGCAGCTCCACTGATCCAACTCCTCTGGTGGCTGATCAATCAGTCTGATTGGTCTGTTGGAACAATTCATGATTATTGAAAGGATCCGACTTTGGATCAGAGACAAGATGAAAGTGAAGGAGCTGATGGACGATGGATGAAGACAAGAGGACGCTACTGAGTCCTAACTGCTCACAGTCTGTTGACTCAGTATTGATCAGACCTGATAATGTTAAAGGGGAACTATGTCCTGGGGTGCAGCACATAACTGGTACGCAGATACGTACGCATGTGTAACATAGTTAAAAGAAGCTGTGTAAATCCAGCTAAATGTGGGATGAGCGCCCTCTGCTGTCTATCGCGTGTGCCGCTGGAACGGGTATAGAGAAAGGGATTGTGGGAAATCCTCAATGGAAACGAGGATTTGAACGAGAGGTAACGTTTCTCACGGGCTCCTGGGCTAAAACTTTATTTACAGTGGTTTAAGTCATGTAACATCAAGATTATACTGTATTCTGACTTGTTGTACGTTGTTGTTGATTTTTCCATGCTCCCCACGGATTCGCTGTGTTTTTGTTTTGTATTGGCGTTGAGAGAAACAAGTAGCATGGAGCTAACAGTATTAGCGTAACACAATGCTGTTTCTTCTGTAGAGACTGACTGTGCCCACGAGGGGAAGAACACCATTACTTACTTCTGTCCCTTTTTTGTCATACATGCAGAATAAACCGGCTGTTACCCCAACCAGCAGCTTCAATGGTTTATTTACGGAGAAGACACACCAACACAGGGGTTACACATGCGCTACAAAAATGAGGGAATGATGCGTACCAACACGTGTCACCTGCAGCCGCTAATAAATGAAAATAAACTGCACTCTCCGGTCATCTCACCTGCAGCTTAGCCGAGAAGTCAGAGGAGCTCTGCTGTTTCTGTCTGTTCAGCCTGGTGTTTGGCTGCACTTTGTATAAAAAGAGTTAAAGATGCAGTCTAACTGCAATCTGAGCGTCATTCAGCCGATCCAGTGCCCAGTGGATGTGGCGCTGCACAGCTGTAGCAGCTCGCGTGTGTGTTTTATAATGTAAAAAACAAAAAAATCATTGACAATCGTCCTCTCAGTTGCTGATAAAAATGAGTTTTAAGAAGTGATTTAAAAGAGGATACTTAGTTTGCCTGCCTGAGATCTCCAGGCAGAGCATTTCACAACTGAGGGGCCCGGGCAGCAAAGGCCCCGTCCCCTTCAGTGACCAGGTGAGTTTTAGGTCTAAAAGGGCCCTGCTGGAAGACATCAGGCTCATAAGATTTTAGCATGTCACAGATGTAAGCAGGAGCCTTAGGCCTTAAAAACAAGCAGTAAGATCTTAAAATCAATTCTAAAACTCACAGGCTACTGGCGTTATGTAGTCGCTTACCTT
Organism: Trachurus japonicus; assembly: GCF_045865225.1. NCBI lineage: Eukaryota > Metazoa > Chordata > Actinopteri > Carangiformes > Carangidae > Trachurus > Trachurus japonicus. The sequence goes on from NC_140926.1 coordinate 25,772,542, forward strand.
ACTGGGGAGTCACACTTATGGTGTAAGTACCAAACTCTATCTCCTGGTATTCATCTGAGTAGCTCACTAAAAAAGTTATGTGCAGGAATTACATGCAGACCCAAGCCGGTCCCGGACCTCCATTGGCAAACATCAGCGGGTACGGGGCCTGTTTATGTGATCCGTGGGTAGCGGCTCCGTCCTACAGGGAGCAGCCGGCAGGCCCTGCTGTCTGCTGGGCTGGTCCAAGGGGGCAGTTGTCGGTCTGAGAAGTGAAGCTCACTGCGGGGCTGGTGTCAGAAAGCAGCATTCTCCATAGACCCCCATGTTAAAATCGCCGACTTTACATCCTCAATAAACATGATCGAAGCCTGGTGTCATCATGTTTTTTGGTCTCAATCGATAGTTTCTACCCCCGCACACACTCTGAGGGGGGTGAATTTTTTTTCAACTCTACCGTTTTACTGTTATTAGGTTAAAACTCTGGCCAATTAGGGCGCGGAAACGTTAAGTGACAGGTCCGGAGCGGTCCGGAGACAGGCTGCTTCGAGGCCAGTGGGCGGGTTCTCGGCCGGCCAATCCAACATGGCGCTGTTCAGGCCGCCATATTTGAGTCACAAAAACGACTCCCCAAAACCAATGGGTGACGTCACGGATGCTACGTCCATTCTTTTTACAGTCTATGGGCTGGTCCTGTAGGGAGGAGGAGGAGGAGGAGGAGGAGGTGAAAGTCACTTTTTAATGATGAGTGGATGGATTGTGTTTATTGTTTATTGTTTATTTGGATCCCCATTAGTCTGCATAATGATGCAGACTATTCTTCCTGGGGTCCACATTAAATCAAACACAACAATACAGTGTTTGTACAAAAGAAAAGAGAGAAAAAAAAAAAAAAAAAAAAAAAATTCATGAAATCATTTCTCCTAAACAAGATTATAAAAATGCATATAAGTAGTACAATGTGAATAAGTTAACACGATCAAGGATGATTACATGATTATCAAATAGTTACATGATTATAGAGATGACATGATCAAGAGGAGTAATAATAGTTTGTTTGTTTTTTTGTTTTTTTTGTTTTTTTTACATGATTATAAAATAGTTACATGATTATAGAAGAGTATACATATGAGATAACCTAAAGCATAAATAAATGTACAACACAGGTGTAATAACATGCTTGAATTCAACTTGACATGATTGCATGATATAGTAATAATCTATTGCAATATAATATTATGACGAAACACAGCTTCTCTCAGTTTCCTTTTAAAACTGGACATTCCCGTGGTTGTGATCAAGTGTGAGGGGAGACTGTTCCAGTGAGCTACAGCTCTATACATAACTGACCTTTTGAGTGCATTGGTTCTAGGTAAAGGCAAGGTGAAGTTGTTTCCTGAGGCCTGTCTAGTGCTATAACTATGTTTCACGTTTGTCGGTTGAAGTTGTAAAAACAAAGAAACAGGTTTATGTGAAGTATAAGTCTTTCTCAAAAACATTATAAGACTATAAGCCAGTCTCTCTTCCACCAGCATCCATGTGAGACTTTTGTGCATACTCATGACACTTTCTCTGATAGAGCACCACAGAGCAAGGCGTGCTGCCCTGTTTTGAGTTAGCTGCAGTTTAAAAAGGTCTTTCTTTGAGGCACTGGACCAAACTGTTGGGCAGTAATTCAGATGCGACAGAACTAAGGAATTAATTAATAGTTTGACAGTTGATTCATTCAGCAGGTAGGTGATTCTTCTAATATTAGAGATATTGTGACTCATCTTAGACACTATATTATTGATATGATTTGACCAAGACAAAGTTTCATCCACTGTTACTCCCAACAGTTTGGCTTCTTTTACCTGTTCTATAGCAATGCCTTGCATAGAAAGACAGAGTTTAGGTTCAGACCTCAGTGCATGATTAGAGCCAATAACTATACACTTTGTTTTCAAGACATTCAGCTTTAACTTATTCTCCAAAACCCACTCTGAGGCTAGCAATAATTCATGTTGAAGTAAGTTTTTCACTGATGTTATGTTATCTGCAGAGACATGCAATGTTGTGTCATCCGCATAAATTACTGCACCAGCATGCTTTAATATATATGGCAAGTCATTAACAAATATAGAGTATAGTAGCGGCCCAAGGCTGCTCCCCTGTGGGACCCCACTATTCAGCGTTGCAGTACTTGAGAGGGTGCCATTAAACATCACACATTGCTGTCGATTAGACAGATAACTTTTCAATAATTTGAGAGCTGAATCATTTAACTTGTAAGCAGACAGCTTTCTGAGTAACAACTCATGATCTATAATGTCAAAAGCTGCGCTAAAATCCAACAGCACTGCACCTACAATTAATTTCTCATCAATACTTTTTAACCAATGATCCGTAAGAGATGTTAAGGCTGAGCAGGTCGAATAGCCTGTTTTATAGGCATGTTGATGCTCAGAATTGATGCTATTGTCTTCGAAATACTTCTGAATTTGGATAAAAAGGATTTTCTCCATGATTTTGCCTAAAACCGGCAAAATACTAATCGGTCTACTGTTAGGTCCTGATAGAGGCTCTCTATTATTTTTCGACAGTGGAGTTATCTTTGCAACTTTCCACAGCTGAGGAAAAACACAACCATCAAAACATAATTTAAAAATGTGAAAAATTGGCCTCACCACTATTCTGGCCGATAACTGCAATAATCTGGCATCTAAATTATCCATGCCACAGGGATTATCACATTTAATTGATAACAGAAGTTTCTCAAGCTCCTCTTCCTTGATCATACTGAAACTGAAGTTACATTCCTTACCCCACATAATCTCTTTTTTGATAATGGAATCCGAAAGCGTGGATGGATTGTGTTGCTTTGTTATCTGCTGAATTCATGATGTGAGCCGGTTGGTAAGTGATGTGCACTGATTCTGAGTTTACCCCCTCTTTTTTTTTTTTTTATTGTTTACCTCCATGTCACTGCTGTGTGCTTGTGTGTAAAGAGGGTGGTACTCTTGTTTGCTCAGTAATGAGTCATATCTGTAGTTTGTTGGGAAATGACATGATGGGCTACTGCGGCCCCCAAAAGCTCATAGAAACCTTTGCTGCATGCATGGTGATAGTGGTGATGTGTGTTGTTGATCATCGTGGTCACTGCTGGCTGCAGATGTGTGGAGCCAACATCTGTAAAACTAGATTACTGTCAATGTTGCCCACCTCTACTAATGAATATGTGCTGGTGTTTGTCCAGTGTCTGGAGAACATTATTAACAGAGGCCAGGGGCCCTAGGCAAAAATTCCCAGGGGGGCCCTCCAACCAGTGTTTATCACCATTATGTTATAAATAATCTGACACCAACAAAAATGTATGAAATTTAAATTTAGGTGAAAAAAAATGTGAATTTAATGTTTTGGTACTATAGTTGTAGTTGCTTGTTCAGCCCAGTAGATGGTGTTGTTGGCGGCATCAGAGAAAGAGATCAGGAAAACCCCATCATTGTTTAAATCAAACATAATGCACATGTTTTATAAAGCGTAGAATGCGCCACAGTGCGACTCATCCGTAGCAAAGCTTCCCGTCACAACAAACACCGGTGAAGTGTGCTAGACGAGCTCGGGTTTCTACGTCGTGAAGGACCAGGGGCCTCATTTATCAAAGAGGGTGTAAAACTGCTACTAAAGTTTTGCGTACGGCGAAAAGACAAAAATGGCGTACACCCGAAATATTTACACCTTTTTCAGATCAATCAAACTGTGCGTACGCACAACTCTCCGCATTTCCCTTTGATAAATCACACCGGACCCAAGAATGGTGCACACGTGAACACACCTCTTACTCCACCGCCGGAACGCCTATATACAACTATATATGGTCAGCACGTGCTTATTTAATTAGCCATGTGCGCTCTGTGGAGCGGCTACAAAGTGACAACGAAGACAACGGGCGGAGGGCGGGGAAAGAAGCGGAACTACATACACGGCGATATCGGACAATAAATCAGTCAGAAAAATGATCTTGCATTTTAATAAGCTACAATAAAAACCAAAACCTCCCAAATCTCAACAAACAGGAGCAGAAAGAAGAATAATCTTATGTAATCTGCCCCTTTATCCCAGAAAAACTTTTTTTTTTTTTTTTACACCTAGATGTTAAAACAATATGGATTTCCACGATAGTTACCATTACTTTGAACGCCTTTCCACTACACAGTTACAGCTCTACTGGACTCGGTTTAGGTCATTTTCCATTAACGTTACGTTGCCTCACTCTTTATTCTCTTCTCTCGTCAGCTCCAAACTCACGTGCACCTCGTTAACTCAGGTGACAGAATAATAACAGTCTCAGTAGCTGCAGATCAGTGTGCGCTGCTGCCGATGTGTTTTTAAACTTGGCGAATTTGATCCTTGTCGGACGTCACACTAGTACGAAGGAGTATTAGGGCCAGCCCAAAAAAAAAAAAAAAAAACAGCCAAAAAAAAAAAAGAAATCTGGCACAAGAAAAAAAAAAAAAAAAGTCAGGTGGAAAAAAAAAAAAAAATCCGGCAGAAGAAAAAAAAAAAGCCAGGCAAAAAAAAACAAAAAACTGCAGGCTTGACCACGTACCACAACAAAGCGACAAGCGACTGACTGCTCCATGACAGCAGCAGAGTGACAGACAGGCTCTTGTAGTAGTATTTTTAAATACTACAAATACTACAGGAGAGGAGGAGAGGAGGTATCCTGTATAGTATTTGTATTTGTAAATACTACAGGAGGAGGCAGAGACCTGGATCGTGGTCTAGTCACGGAGGTGTCTCCAGTCACGTTTAGTCACGCTAAACGTTAGCTCATATAACGTCTCTATGTAACTTATAAATGATTGTGTGTGTTTGTTTTGGGGGGGGGGGCAGCCATAGATATGGGGGACAGCAATGAAGAACATGCATTGCTGATTGCTGTACGTTAGCAGCAGGGGTTGGACACGGAAGTGATTCTTGTTTTCATTGTCATACTCCGGCATTGAGTCAAAGTTAATCGGCTTTATTGTTCACTTTTATGGCGCTGCAGAGTTTGGCAGCCTGTCTGTCACTCTGCTGCTGTCATTGAGCCGACAGTCGCTTTGTTGTGGTACGTGGTCAAGCCTCTGCAGTTTTTTTTTTTTTTTTGCCTGGCTTTTTTTTTTCTTTTCTTGTGCTGGATTTTTTTTTTTCTTGTGCCAGATTTTTTTTTTTGCCTGACTTTTTTTTTCTTTCTTGTGCCCGATTTTTTTTTTTTTCATCTGACTTTCTTTTTTTTTTTTTCTTGTGCCCGATTTTTTTTTTTTGCTTACTTTTTTCACTTGCGCTGGATTTTTTTTTTTTGTGGCTGTTTTTTTTTTTTTTTTTGGCTGGCCCTAATACTTCGTACACTAGAGTGTGTAAAAGCAAGAAAGCTAAATCCTCAATCCACTCTGTTTATCAATGAACATATAGCCTAGTGTTATTATAGAGCGGGTTGGATTGCCAGCATCAACGGTCCACCACTACCACAATTACTTCAAAAAAATCCTCTGTGCTCTTCTAAATGTACTCCGCTCCTCTCTCCCTCTCACACTGCAGTTCTCTGACTCAGCAACGGTGTCGCCAATTCCTCCTATTCCTCAAAAAAGGCGTAAATCACGGTACGCCAGGGTCAAAATGGGTGTAAATGTCCGCACTTTTCCCCGTCAGGTTTTGGCTTGATAGATCCCAAATTTGGCGGAGAAAAGTGCGTACGCACAAAACGGGGGGAACATGGTGTAAAAAAAGGTGTATCCACAATGATAAATGAGGCCCCAGGAGAGACAGCTGCACCTGGTGCAACCCCGCCGAGGCGTCACCTCAGGCGGCTTGTCAGATCACCTAAACCAGTGGTTCCCAAACTTTTTTGTCTTGCGTACCCCCTGAGCCTTTTTGCCATACCACAAGTACCCCCTCCCTCATTCGTGTTGATGATTCTCCAAAAGTGGTCATATAGAACGTAACACAACTGATTATGAAATGAAAATCATTTCAATTTCTCTCTTCAATTTGTACAAAGACATTTTACACATATTCTCCTGCATTTTAGTTGTTTCTGGCTGTTTTGGTGTTTGTTGTGGTCAAATGTGTCTTCACAGAGTTGTAGGACTGTCACAAACTAAAATTTCAAACTCAATGCCAATACCCAGGAAAATATTGAATATGACATCATATTCAATACAGCAGCAGTGCCTCCCATCTTACTATTGTTCCATTATTCTATTATTATTATAATCAAAAGGACTTATAACAGATGTTTTTTTTTTTTTTAATTAAATGAAAAGCTAACTAAGAGTTGTGCAATTCCAGCGTGTTGCTATTGTTTCATTACATTCATTACAATGCATCTCCTCTGACCAGGGCCGGCCCTGTACATCTGGGGGCCCTAAGCAGGATAAAATTGGGGGCCCTGCCTCACAGTGTATATATGTACGATCAAATATTCATAAAACCAGCTACCGTATGCAACCCTTGCATATTTTATTGTACCTCTATCAACATGATGGCGAGCAGATATTTTATTACTAATTAGAGTCACTGAAACACTTCAAGCTGTCTAATTGCACTTGTCATTTTTTCTTCTACTTTGTTTTTGTCTGAATGTTAATGTTAATATTGTGAATGGCAATAGCTGGCTCCAAACCTGCAGTATTAAATCACTACTTTTGATGTAGCAGAAAGATAAAAGATTCTACAAAAGATTACAGTTTGAACAGATTTATTTTCTTTAAATTATCTGTACAGCTATGTTGGGACCTCAACCCACATGTTCTCAAACAAAGGGCCATAAAACCAGCAGGGGACAAGGAATGCGCGACAGCAGACAACGCCCGTTAAATCACACCTAGGTATGATTCCACCCAGACGTTCAAACTCTGGCCTCCCATTGGTCAGTACCTGGGGGAAACCCCAGGGAACCCCGTGACGTCACCGAAGGTTTAAATGCTGCGGCGACGCGCAGCCCCATGCTTTTTCCCAGGTAACGAAGTGCTGCAAGGAGCTCCGGCTTCACGCAACCAAGTTACTAAAGGGGGCGCACCAAACGTTTGGACTCAATACCTAGGCCGCAGTTCTGAGCTTGCTGGACAAGTAAACTGCCTCAACTTTCATCTGAAACACCTGGATCCTGGGGAGACCTCCGAGCAATTGCCGCTCCCTCTCCCCCACATCTGCTGCAGTCGTGAAGGTCGCCTTTCTTCACGCGCCGACGCCGGACTCCGCCGAGGATTCCGCCTCATCAGAGTTAACTCAGCTGGCCCTCCTTTCTGCCACCCTTCCAGAGGACGACCAGTTTTATCCCGCTGTGGGACGCTACAGCAGCCCCAGGCCATCAGGTCGACGGACCTCATCAGCACTGGGAAGCACGCTTCAGTAAGAGAGCTTTTGTCTGGGCAGCGACTAGAATTAAGCGTGATTTTATTAGGACCTCCGCGTCCTGTTATGTTGATTGTGTTTTGCTGTATGTTTACTAGTTGTATTAACTAGAGTGGTCGATCGATGTTTACTAGTTATATTAACTAGGTCTTAGTCACGTGCTGAACGCAATTCTCCGTATCCGCGTCAGAAGACCAGTGAAGATATCAGAGTGCAGCTCTTTTATTCTCACTGTGGTAGTTGGATACCGATTGGGTTCAGCCCTGACTAATATAACCGATCGCCCCCTTTTAGCCGCCGTTCTCCCTCTTCTCTCTCTCCTTTTTCCTCTCTACTAACTCACACACACGTGCGCAGCCGCGCACCCACACACACACCCACACACATATACCTGCCTATGTAACACAACGGGCCGCCATAAGGGACTCCGCCCCAAACACGCGTCCCAACACGAGAGTTCGTATCAGAGTGATCAGTGTGAGCGACGTGACTGTGATCATTGTGTGTGGACCTGAGGAACACGTGGAAACAGCCACATCGTGTCCATTGTCTCACTCGAACGAGCGCGCCGTCCGTGACGCCATCCGACGTCGCTCGACGCCCTCTGACGTCACTCGACGTCTCTCCTCCCCCTCTTAGGTTACACACACACACACACACACACACATAGCCTATACACACACACACACACACACACACATCATACGCTCATTCTAAGCCATTGAGAGTGTATGTTTGCTGAACTGTTTATTCCTTTGAATTACCTGAACTTGAGTGTGTACTATTAGATGATTTTAGTAATAAATGTCCTTGAACTCAAGTAGTTGTTCTGTGGTTGTTTGTGTACATTCTATTGTGACGCTAAAGCTGGTTATCAGGGTCTGTGCTCGACTTTACGCCTTCGTATTTAACTGATTATTCTATTCTATAAGAGATTTCTATAATCGAGACTGATTGTTTGGTCATTGATCCCTGATTTCAGGGTGGTGCCCCGCAGTTATTATTAATTAATTCACTTTAAATAATAATACAACTATTCTTTTTTTCTAGTAATTATTAGTCAATACCGCTAATCCTAACTTTATTAATTTATCAATTAAACTCAATAATTAATAAATTAGTTGACCTGCTTATTGATTATTAATGCTTAATAATTATTGTCAATCACCAAACTCCTATGCAAATCCCCAACATAAATGACGCCCCGTGTGAGGCCTTGATAAACCAGCAAAGCTTCTTTCGTCACAAATTTTGTACACAAATAACACTGAACTGTACAGCTGAATCTGCTTTAACAGCATTTTTCAGCGCCCACCCTCTAGAGTGGATGTGTCATAGTACTGCCAAGTAAAACTAGTGGTAATTGGTGAACAGTCACAGTGTGTGATAAGGAGTAGTAGATTGTATTTATGAATAGCACTTACTAACAGTTGGAAGTTATCCAACTGTGGGGGAAATTAACCCGGTAACACGACTATTGCTCGCTGAGGTGCTAAACCACCAATTACATTTAAGGGTTGTAATTGTGAGCAATTAGTAGAAACCTATAGGTTTGTAAGTCACAGGTTTACTCTCACCTGTGCATCAGCAACAGCTTACAACATAACGTTTTTGTTGGGGTTTTTTTTCTTTTTTTTCCGCCAACACAGTTGACCCACAGGTGTAAACCCTCACTGCGCAATGAGTAACCAGGGTCACCGCGCACAAGGAGCAGAAGCTCCCCAAAGTCAATGCGACGCAGCCCTGCAGGATGCGGTCGCTGGACTCATCCGTCTCTCCATAGATGACAGAGAGAGACTGAATAGCTACCGCCTCGACACGTGCGAAGAAAAGCTCGAGGAACTTATTAGCTATGTTAATGATCCTACTGGGAAGCCGCAGCGCACCATCCCAGACATTTTGGGTCAAATTGCCCTGCTTTATCAGCGCAAAGCCGAAGTTCAGGCACGAGAAGCCCAAGAAGAACTTGCCTACTTGCGAAGCGAGAAGTCCCGCCTGGAACAGGAGGTCCAGGACAAAGAGAACGAAATTGTACAGGTAAGTTGTGCACCAGCTTCAGACCCTGAACCGCCAGTAAGCTCACAAGCCTACGCCCCTGAGAGATCTGCCACGGAGCCGGCAGAGTACCCACGTGGGTACGACTCAGACGTTCAGGCTCATGATCAAAGGTCCAGTCTGACCCGTGGGCAGGGACGTGACCTCCAGCCGACACTTGAGCCAGCCTGGTCAGGCAGGCAAACCGCGCCAGACACACAACGGTGGGAGGGCCCCCAGCCCTGGGAACCATTCTCTCCAAACTACCCCACAGCCGAGAGTCAAAGGACATTTGGGCCCACTAGGTTGCCAGAGCCGTACCCTGGAGACTACCAATACAGTAACCCCCAGGGATACACAGCTTCAGGCAACGCGAGAGCCATGGTGAGCTACTACCAACCACCATCGACATCCTTTTATGGGGACCCAGGAGTCCCCCCATACAGCAGTGCCCCCCCGTCTGCACGCAATCGTACTTTCTTGCGCTTTGACGATCCAGTCACTTCGTCGCAATGGAGAGAGTATCATCCTCCGACCCACCAGGGTGCTGGTGCCTTTGATCCTCGTGATCCTTACCACCATCAAGTCGTTCCTTCTCGACGATATAGAGACGACCGTGACCTCACCTCAGAGGACTCAGACTACGGCTTCTCCAGTGAACGAGGCTTAAGGACTCGTCAACTTGAATCCCTTGCTGGGGATATTGAGCGCTTCGACCCAGGGGACCCCGAGGCTAGTGTTGATGACTACCTCCGGGAGGTTGAACGCTGCTTGCTTGATCTTCCTCGCCCCTCCACACGAGAGAAACTTAAGCTTGTCTGGAAAACCACATCCAGAAGCGTCCATGTGTTCATGGAATCTCTCCCTCCGACAACCAGGGACACTTATTCAGCTCTTTGTCGAGCTCTGAGGGAAGAGTACTCCCTCTACAATGATCCCACCGCTGCCGCCATGGGTGCCTACGCAGTCACCCAAAAGAAGACAGAACCTCCGAGGGAATACTACCGACGCTTGCAGGTAGCCTTTTTCCGAGGCCGCCACGCACCAGGGTTAGAAGAAGACCAGGCTTTCAAATCTCTATTCGTTCACAATCTCCACGATCTGGTTAGGTATGATGTCTCACTAATGTACAGGACCCACAATCCCCCCATGAAAGAAATCCGCAAACATGCACAGATGGTGTGGGAATTGCGTCAGGAGACGGGTTGGAAACCCCCGGGTCTCCAACCCGAAGCCAGGGTCCTGGGGATACAGGTGACAGAAGACACCGACTTGACACTTGAGGGCAGCGAAATCCCTCAGAACAGAGCCGCCAGGCAAGCAGCCTCGGACGGCCGCCAGGGTGGTTGGCAAAACCACAGAAGAGATCAGCCAGGTAAATCAGCCCAGCGTAACTTCCTCCCGCAGGGGGGAGGATACAACAAGAACGCTACGCGAGAAGGTAAGTATGACCGGAGGAACCAAGGTCACCAAGGAAGTGACCGCCAGGTGTCGGAACTGACAAACCTTCTACATGCATGCTTAACCGAAGTAATGCGTAAGATAAAGCCACTTTGTCAGGTGGTATCTGACCCTTTGAGGGGGTCAAACACAGAACCCCTGCCAGCATAACTAAGCCAGGAACTCTTCCCTGCTGGTTAATAAAGTCTACTTTGTGAGCTGGGGAAAAGGGGGGTAGAGGATATAACCTACATACGCGTAGTCAGATTTGATGCAAGAGTCTTAGTGCAGGCAGAATCCCGCCCTACTTGGTCCCGCGGACCACGGTAGAGCAGATTCTTAGGCGCTGCCACTACCACGACTGTACAGCCCTCCCAAGTACACCTAGTAGATAACCTTGGCAGTGCTATCCCAATTTCAGTCTATCCACAATGTTCAGAACAGGAGTTTATTTAAGCTTACCAGTTATTGAACAGCTATAAACTGAAATTGGTTTTGAATGTCGGGTTCTGGGAAAAGAGACACTCAACAACACTTCAAACACACCACTGGCCAATTCACCCCAAGGGGTGAAAGAGAGGCCTACTAACCCCTTTTATTAACAAATGTTCTCTTTTCCTCTTTTTCAATTCTTAGATGTGTTTTGCTTTCGTTTTGTTTTCTTCTACTGTTATTACATGATAGAGGTGATGATGTGTTGTAACATGTGATAACATAGTTGCTAAGAGTTGCTAGTAGTTAAGACGTCCTGCCCAGACGTGCCTCTGCATAAATGCCCAGACACTAGCCTCTTAACCAGTGCTACATGAACTGTTTGAACTGTTGGACTGTTAAAGACTTTCTCCGCAGGAAACATGCGGATTATTCAGCCCTTCTGTTGCTCCAAAGACTGGATTCTAACCCACTCTTCGGACCAAAGGGGGGATGTTGGGACCTCAACCCACATGTTCTCAAACAAAGGGCCATAAAACCAGCAGGGGACAAGGAATGCGCGACAGCAGACAACGCCCGTTAAATCACACCTAGGTATGATTCCACCCAGACGTTCAAACTCTGGCCTCCCATTGGTCAGTACCTGGGGGAAACCCCAGGGAACCCCGTGACGTCACCGAAGGTTTAAATGCTGCGGCGACGCGCAGCCCCATGCTTTTTCCCAGGTAACGAAGTGCTGCAAGGAGCTCCGGCTTCACGCAACCAAGTTACTAAAGGGGGCGCACCAAACGTTTGGACTCAATACCTAGGCCGCAGTTCTGAGCTTGCTGGACAAGTAAACTGCCTCAACTTTCATCTGAAACACCTGGATCCTGGGGAGACCTCCGAGCAATTGCCGCTCCCTCTCCCCCACATCTGCTGCAGTCGTGAAGGTCGCCTTTCTTCACGCGCCGACGCCGGACTCCGCCGAGGATTCCGCCTCATCAGAGTTAACTCAGCTGGCCCTCCTTTCTGCCACCCTTCCAGAGGACGACCAGTTTTATCCCGCTGTGGGACGCTACAGCAGCCCCAGGCCATCAGGTCGACGGACCTCATCAGCACTGGGAAGCACGCTTCAGTAAGAGAGCTTTTGTCTGGGCAGCGACTAGAATTAAGCGTGATTTTATTAGGACCTCCGCGTCCTGTTATGTTGATTGTGTTTTGCTGTATGTTTACTAGTTGTATTAACTAGAGTGGTCGATCGATGTTTACTAGTTATATTAACTAGGTCTTAGTCACGTGCTGAACGCAATTCTCCGTATCCGCGTCAGAAGACCAGTGAAGATATCAGAGTGCAGCTCTTTTATTCTCACTGTGGTAGTTGGATACCGATTGGGTTCAGCCCTGACTAATATAACCGATCGCCCCCTTTTAGCCGCCGTTCTCCCTCTTCTCTCTCTCCTTTTTCCTCTCTACTAACTCACACACACGTGCGCAGCCGCGCACCCACACACACACCCACACACATATACCTGCCTATGTAACACAACGGGCCGCCATAAGGGACTCCGCCCCAAACACGCGTCCCAACACGAGAGTTCGTATCAGAGTGATCAGTGTGAGCGACGTGACTGTGATCATTGTGTGTGGACCTGAGGAACACGTGGAAACAGCCACATCGTGTCCATTGTCTCACTCGAACGAGCGCGCCGTCCGTGACGCCATCCGACGTCACTCGACGCCCTCTGACGTCACTCGACGTCTCTCCTCCTCCTCTTAGGCTACACACACACACACACACACACACACACATAGCCTATACACACACACACACACACACACACACATCATACGCTCATTCTAAGCCATTGAGAGTGTATGTTTGCTGAACTGTTTATTCCTTTGAATTACCTGAACTTGAGTGTGTACTATTAGATGATTTTAGTAATAAATGTCCTTGAACTCAAGTAGTTGTTCTGTGGTTGTTTGTGTACATTCTATTGTGACGCTAAAGCTGGTTATCAGGGTCTGTGCTCGACTTTACGCCTTCGTATTTAACTGATTATTCTATTCTATAAGAGATTTCTATAATCGAGACTGATTGTTTGGTCATTGATCCCTGATTTCAGGGTGGTTCCCCGCAGTTATTATTAATTAATTCACTTTAAATAATAATACAACTATTCTTTTTTTCTAGTAATTATTAGTCAATACCGCTAATCCTAACTTTATTAATTTATCAATTAAACTCAATAATTAATAAATTAGTTGACCTGCTTATTGATTATTAATGCTTAATAATTATTGTCAATCACCAAACTCCTATGCAAATCCCCAACAGCTAAATTCTAGAACCCTTAAAACAAAACTTCAGTTGAGAAGAAGATAGAGGATGTTGGTTGGTCAGCAGCATCATCAGCAGTAACCATTGGAGCTGTGGAGAAGATTAGTAGATTTTTTTAGCCACTTGTGTACACACAATTTAATTTTCCAACAGAGATAAACATATTGTGGCAACATGACATGTCTAATCAGCCATTAATAAATGGGTGATTGATCCTTTATCCCCTCACAGGAAAACAGCTGTTATCTTTTCACTGTAAGCAGACCTTAAAATCAGCCAGGACATGTGAACTACAGCAGGCTACATGTAGCAGCTAGCCAGCTAAGTGAGCTAACACAAGCACCGACATGTTTTTCGGCTAAACGTTCATCTGGTAAACATAACATTAATTAGCCTTACCTTGTCCTTGTTTTTTTTTCATCCTCGGCCTTCTTCTTTTTCCTATTTTCTGCACCTGACGGATATATCCTTTTGGACATCGTCGCTGTCCAAAAGCCAATCACCTCCTCGCAAATCGCGATCTCACTGAGTGAGGGAGGGAGGGGGCCAAGGGGGAGAGAAGGGGAAGGGGTGGTGCGCTCGTTACCGGACAACGGCCACAGTCTGCGTTACGTTTACGTATGCGTGTCACGGTCATTGTTGCCAGTTGGGTCAAGGGTTACACGTTGCCGTTGTCAGAGACGGTTAGACAAATGATTGAGCAAAGTTTGGGGGCCCCCTAGTGGTTGCGGGGCCCTAAGCAGCTGCTTAGTTCGCTTATAGGGAGGGCCGGCTCTGCCTCTGACTGGCGGGGCTCCCCCCTCCCTCCTCTCTACAACACACACACGTGCACGCAGACAGCGGAGAAAAAGAGAGGAGACGAGAGAGGAGTGTTGCCGTTAATATCGCCGTTTTAAACTCTTACGGCTAAATTCACCCTACGTGCGTCTAGTTCTGTGTAACTACTAACTCAGGTCCAAACGCTCTGGACGCTGCCTGCTCTGCTCTGCTCTGCCTGTCGAGTGCGCGCGTCGGGCGCTGTGGGGGCGCGCTGTTAATATCGATACTTTTAGAAATCAGTCATGTATCCAGATGCGCCGTTTTGCATCGATACTTTTGACAACTATACAAAGCTGTGCTACAGGTTGTTGTCATCTGGGGGGAACTAGTTGTGGCGCACGTTTCATTTCAGTAATGGGCTTCTGAAATGACTCGTAATATCTACTTATCATCTTAGTAATAAATTAATGAATGTGTCTACGTACCCCCTGCAATGTGCTCACGTACCCCTAGGGGTACGCTTACCACACTTTGGGAACCACTGACCTAAACGGGGCAAGCCAGGTGGCGTCTGTGCCGGCTACATGCTAATCCACACACGCTAACAGCGCCTGCACTCATGCCACCAAACGTCCGCTCCCTCGTCAACAACACGGATTACTGCAGACTGTTCACAGCTTCTCAGCATAGCGGAGGAGCCGCTGTGTTCACGTTGTCACGGAAACCAGGTAGAACCGGAGCACCGCGAGCGCTGCAGCCCAGCTGGAGGAGCTAATGCTACATGAGCTGACAGACTCCGCTAGCCGCTAAGCTAACGGGAGCTGGTGTTGTTGTGGTGCGAGACGCCGCGGTAGGTTCTGCTCACTGCTCAGCACACGTGGAAATCCACAGCTGTTTGTGTTTGTGTGACGGACGAGTGTCTCTCACTGCCAGTGTCTGTGTGTGACTGCAGCCTTTATTGCCAGACAGGACGTGGTAGCACCAGAGTGTAAAGAATAATATTGGATTATTCTGTTATATGTATTGAAGTGATTATGTATGGGTTGGTATATTTGTGTTTAATTTCTGTATGTTGTTAGTCTGATGTAGAGGATCTATTTCGACCTCACTCAGACCGTCACCACGGTCTTCACCTTGAATGATGCCCATCCTACTACCTATCCTCGAGACCTTATGACAACAATATCATGTGACTGACCTTAGGAGGCGCGGCCCCGAGTCTACAAGGGGTTCCGGGTGACGTCGCCTCCGCCTCTTTGCGTTTCTCGCCTCATCCGAGACCGTGAGTATTATTGTTTCCGGACCCCACCATCAATCCGCCACTACGGTGCAGGTGCCTAGGGTCCCTGTGGATTGTGTGGGTGTCGGTGAGTTTCATGTGTTTACTAGCGCATCGGGACGTGACAGTCCATTCTTTATTCCTGCTCGTTACAGGTGTCTTTCCAGTGTTACGTCTGGTCGGAGCACGGTGAGCGGTGAGCGCCGGTGAGTGAACTTCTACATAGCGTATTAGTGCGCAGTTTTCAAAGTGTTTTGTGACAATTCTTTCTGTTATTTTGACCCGACGGCTGGCTGTTCGCAGTGAGCGGGTGTTTGAGAGAGAGAGAGAGAAAACTTTATTGATCCCAATGGGCAATTCAGTTTGCAGTTGCACCTAGCCATAGTGAATAAATACATAAATAAACAAACAAAGGACAATACAATACCACAACCAGCATGACGTGAAAAGAGTCTCAGCAACACATTCGAATTGACATTCAACATTTAAGAGCCAGGGGAAATAAGCCAAGATATGGTGTGCCCCCTACACGCACACACACATACACTTAAGCAAGTAAAAAACAATAAAAAAATAAAAAGGAGAAAAGAACCAAACTAACCTACCTACGCATGACAATCTTATTCAGAAGCCTGATAGAGGATGGGATAAAAGAGTCAGAGTAGCGATTAGTTTTGGTCCTGGCTGCGAAATAGCGCTGCCCTGAGGGCATCAGCATGAATTCACTCCTCAGGGCGTGGCCAGGCTGACTGATAATGCATTTGGCTTTTTGCACTACCTGCCTCTTCCATAGTGAGCTCAGGTCATCGAGTTGCACTCCGATGACCTTAGAGCAGACCTTTATGATGCTGGCAAGACTGTTTTTGTCTTTCACTGGTAGCCCATTAAACCAGCACACAAATGAAAAGGTTAAAAGGCTTTCTATGAAACAATGATAAAAGTTACTTAAAATAACTTTAGAAACACAGAAAGAGTTCAGCGTCCTTAGCAGATAAATTCTTTGTTGTCCTCTCTTGACAATAGACTCCGTGTTTGCATGAAATTTTAGTTGATTGTCAAACACTGTGCCAAGGTATTTATAAGTATCCACAATTTGGACTTCCTCCCCATGAATTAGCGAAGCTATGGGGTCTTCGCTGTTTTTTCTGAAGTCTATTATTAATTCCTTGGTTTTGATGACATTTAGGTCCAAGTGATTATCCTCACACCATTCAGTAAAAGATGTGAGAGCACTGCCATGATCAGACTGTGGACCTTGGAGTAGAGACAACAAAGCAGTGTCATCTGAAAATTTAACTAAGAAGCTCCCCTGTTGAGATGACCTGCAGCTGTCTGTGTACATAATAAAAAGTAACGGGGAGAGGACACAGCCTTGGGGGGAACCAGTATTTAAGATGATGGCTTGAGACATGAGGCCATTCACAAAGACAGCTGGTAGAGCACGGCCGCTGCAGCGACCCTCAGACAGTCCCATCGCTGCGTGTCAATCCCCCCTCTCACTTTCTCTCCGCGCCCCCGTCCCTCTCCAGCTGCCCTTTCAAAATAAAGGCATAAAAAGCCAGAGAAAAAAAACAAAGTAGGGGAAACACTGCTTTATTTTGTCTGTCTTTTTATGGTTTAGTCGTGAAATTCTTTCATTGGTGCAGCAGCAGCGTTCAGTTACCACGAGCGTAGTTGTGCCCTGTTGTGATCATAGATGTCATGGCATATATTTTTTATGTAAGTCCCTTCGAAATATAAAGAGTCCCATGACCAGCCAAACTCCTAAAAAAAAGCACCAGGGCTGTTGCTAGGAATCCTGGGCCCCCTGAAAGTATACTAAAGTGGGCCCCTGCCCCCTGACTTTTCCACTTTTTTTCATAGACTACATATCTATCATTTCTTATTTAGCCTACTTTGTTTTGATGCTAATGCAGCATTACTATGAGTATTAGTCAGGGTCTTATGCAGAATAATTCAGTCATACAAAGATTAGACTACTGGGGTTTTTGTGGGCCCTACTGGGCGCTGGGGCCCCTAGAATTATCATCACCTTTCTCCCCTATACAACAGCCCTGTATGGCACTACAGGACCAGTTAAATATAAAACACAATTTTATACAATATATATTAAGTAGGGGGTCCCCGCTCCATCTCTCCATCACTTTGGGGGTCCTTGGCCTGGAAAACGTTGAAGACCCCTGCAGTAGAGGACATGGCCCCGAGACGTCTGCCCGGGGAAAACGGCCTAGCCCGGAAACCGACACACACCGGGGACAGCCTGAGGAGACTCAGCTCCAAATCCTGGCCGCTATCCAGGGGCTGTCAGAGAGGCTCAATAGGATTGAGGCTCAGCAGCCCGCGGCCACCCCAGCCACGGAGCCGCAGGGGCTAGGTGCGGCCTCTCAGGGGGATCTGCCGTCGTTTCAGGAAGAGAGGACGGGCTCACCGGATGTCCTCTCCCTGTACGCCTGCAGCTCCTTTGGTGGGAGCGCTAGCCAGTCCGAGGAGAAGCTCAACTCCTCACTATGCTTGGAGTCAGAGCGGGGTAGTGGTCGAGACAATGGCTTCCCGGCGCTGGATGTCACGTCAAGAATTTTGAGTGCAGCCAAGATTATTGGGCTCTCGGTGCTGGCGGAGGCTCCAAGTGCGGTGGAAGGCGTTTGGGCTGGCATTTCTCGGCCCCAGCCTTCAGTCTCTGTGCGTGTGAGGACTACCTGCAGATGCTTAGGAAGGCTTGGAATAACCCAGCGGCGGCACCTCAGTTCAACGCAGGTTGTCGGAGGCTGACGAGGCCCCAGTTTCCTTCGGACACGGGGCTGGCAGATATGCCACCGGTGGAGGGGGAGATGGCGGCCCTGACGTCGCTCGGTCCCAAGCGGGTCACGGCCAACCCTCGCTGCCCGGTGAAGGAGTGCCACAAGACGGACAGCCTGGTTTGTCGCACGTTTAATGCAGCTGCCCGCTCGCTCCGGGAACACGCTGGCCATTTTGATGGCAGCAATCCGGAAGAGTAGCAAGACACACTGAACCTCATTGAGGCGGCTCAGGTGAGTCACGCCCAGCTGACGCGGGATATGGGCGTAGCTATGTCGTCGGCCGTGCTAGCACGCCGGCAGGT
This sequence comes from Trachurus japonicus, assembly GCF_045865225.1. Lineage (NCBI taxonomy): Eukaryota > Metazoa > Chordata > Actinopteri > Carangiformes > Carangidae > Trachurus > Trachurus japonicus. The sequence continues at coordinate 25,791,265 of NC_140926.1, forward strand.
CTGGCTGGCACAGACGACGTTGCCAGAGATGATCAGGAAGGAGCTCACTAACTTGCCTGTGGTGCCAGGCAGAGTGTTTCACCCCGATTCCCAGGGCTTGCTGGACAAGGCGGAGAAGTCCCGACGTACGAAGGACAGCGTCCGGCGGACGTTCAGCAGGCACAGTGCTTCCAGTTACAGAGCTAGGGGCGGCCCCCTGCCTCCACCTCAGGTATCGTGGTCCCGTAGCTTCGACAGACGACAGGGCGCAGACATGGGGATTTCTGGAGAGACTGCTAGGCAGCCATCACAGCGCCAGCGGTACGGGTCCCGGTTGGGTCCAAGAGGAACGCCGCAGAAAAGACGCCCCCCAGAGGTCCAGGGCCTCAGGGGAGTGCCTGACGCTCCAGGGCCGGCCGTCGAGCCTGTTTCCCAGCTTCGCCTGGACAGCTGAGAAAAATCAGTTTCAGATCCGTGGGTTCTGTCCACCGTGTGGACGGGTCCACTTTCGACGGCGACCCTCTCCCAGTTTCAACGGCGACCCTCTCCCTTTACCGGGGTCCACATGACAGTGATAAGGGATACAGTCCAGGCGCAGGTGTTGGCTGCGGAGGTCGCGACCCTCCTTCAGAAGGAGGCGATCGTCAGGGTAGACTCCAGCGCACAGCACGCTGGGTTCTACTCCAAGTACTTTTTAACTCCGAAAAAAGATGGCACCCTGCGACCAATTTTAGACTTGAGGCACCTAAACAAATTTGTAAAGGTCCTCTCGTTCAAGATGTTGATGACGAGGCAGATTCTGCACACCATCGAGAAGGGGGAGTGGTTCACGTCCCTCGATCTGAAGGACGCCTATTTCCACGTCCCCATCTGCGAAGACTACTGGCCGTTCCTCTGGTTTGCATTCCAAGGACAGGCCTATCAGTTCAGGGTCCTCCCCTTCGGCCTGTCACTGTCCCCCAGAGTGTTCACCAGGGTGGTGGCAGCGGCACTGTCTCCTTTGCAGGCAAAGGGCCTGAAAATATTGCCGTACCTGGACGACTGGTTGATCTGTGCCCCCAGTCGCAGTCAGGTGCTCCAGGACACGAAGGTGTTATGGACCACGTTCAGGACCTGGGCTTCAAGGTAAATCTGAAAAAAAGCAATCTCAAACCTACACAACAGGCGGTGTTTCTGGGGCTACTTCTTGACTCCCTCACTATGACGGCCTCTCTCACTCCTCGGAGGGTCGGAAATCTGGTGGCCTTAGCGGAGCAGTTTCAGCCGGGCAGGCGGCTGGAAGTGGCTCAGTTTCAGAGGTTGTTAGGGATGATTTCAGCGGCAGTGTCGGTGGTTCCCTTGGGCCTTCTCAGAGCACGGCCTCTGCAGAGGTGGCTGAATGCCTTTGGTCTTCATCCGAAACGAGACAGACGGGTGAAGCTCAGGGTGACACGGTTGTTCGTCCAGGCACTGCACCCTTGGATGGACAAGGCCCTCTTGGCCGTGGGGGTCCCATTGGGGAATCTTCCATCACGGCGGGCAGTAGTGTCCACAGACGCCTCCCTGACCAGCTGGGGTGCAGTCTGGGAAGGCAGGACGGTGAGGGGTGTATGGGGCCCACACTGGATGGGCCAACACATCAATATGCTGGAGCTGAGGGCGGTCCACCTGGCGTTGATGGAGCTCCTCCCCTTTATCAGGGGCAGGCACGTTTTAGTGAGGTCAGACAACTCCTCTACGGTTTACCACATAAACCACCAAGGGGGAACCAGGTCTCTCCGGTGTCTCCAGGTGACCAGGAGGCTCCTGCTGTGGGCGTTTCCCCGTCTAGCGTCCCTCAGAGCACTCTTCATTCCGGGGGTGGAGAATCTGGCGGCGGACCTCCTATCCAGGACCGGACCCCTCCCAGGCGAATGGCAACTACATCCGCAGGTCGTGGCGCGGCTCTGGTCCCAATTCGGCAGAGCACAGGTCGATCTCTTTGCGTCCGCAAGGACGGCCCACTGCGACCAGTGGTTCTCCCTGGAGTCTCAGGGGGCTCCCCTGGGAATAGATGCACTGTCTCACGAGTGGCCGACAGGCTTGTTGTATGCTTTTCCCCCGTTTCCTCTGATCCCCCATGTCCTCCACAGAGTGGCCACAGGACGTTACAGGGTTTTACTGATAGCTCCCAGGTGGCCCGGGAGGCCCTGGTTTCCGGCTCTCCTCCGGCTGGTCCACGGCCAACCATGGCCCTTGCCGGTCAGGGCGGATCTGCTGTCCCAGGCAGAGGGTCAGATCTGGCACCCCAGACCGGTGGTGCTGCAGTTGTGGGCTTGGCCGCTCAGCAGCCCCAGGCTGAGGAGCTAGACGAGGCAGTGTTGCATACTCTGAGGAGCGCTAGAGCTCCTTCCACACGGGCCAGTTACAGTCAGAAATGGAGAGTGTTCTCTGACTGGTGTCGCCAGCGGCAGGTGGACCCCTCCGCTTGCTCGGTGCACCTCGTCTTGCGCTTCCTGCAGTCCCTTCTGGATTCTGGGAAAGCTTCTAGCACTGTCAGGTTGTATTCAGTGGCGATTTCTGCTTTTCACGAACTGGTCAGGGGCGCCTCAGTGGGGAGGCACCCCTTGGTCTCGCAGTTTGTTAGAGGAGCACACCGTTTGCGTCCGGGCAGGGTGCTTAGGGCTCCGTCATGGGACCTCTCCCTGGTCTTGAGGTCACTGACTCGAGCCCCTTACGAACCGGTGGTGCAGGCAGATCTGAAATCCCTGTCGCATAAGACCTTGTTCCTGCTGGCAATCTGCTCTGCCAAGAGAGTCAGTGAGTTGCATGCTCTGTCCACCAGTGAGCAGTGCCTACGATGGAAGGCTGACGACTCGGGGGTTTCATTGTGGCCTAACCCTGCGTTCCTGCCTAAGGTGGTAAACCCTCAGACAGTGAACCAGGTGATTGAAATAAGCTCATTCCAACCAGACCCGACTTCGGGGGAGGGGGACTTGGCCATGCGCACACTTTGCCCAGTGAGGGCATTGAGGGCCTACCTGGCGCGCACCCACCCGCTGAGGCACTCACACTCACAACTGTTTGTCTGCTATGGGGGACACAAACGGGGGGCTGCTGTGTCTAAACAGCGCCTGTCACACTGGGTGGTAGACACTATCTCACAGGCGTATGAGGGGCTGGGTCTTCCAATACCTGGTACTCTGGTGGCACACTCGGTGAGGAGTGTGGCAACCTCCTGGGCTGCCCTGAAAGGTGTGCCCATGACAGAGATTTGTGCGGCAGCATCCTGGACCCCCCATGTACTTTTGCTCGGTTTTACAGGGTCAACGTGGCGGCGCCGGCTCCTTTGGGCGTGGCTGTGCTTTCTGCTGCTGGACAGAGCCAGGACAGGGTGGAGTCCTCAGTTCTGCACGACTTTGATGGTATGTGTCATCCAAGGTGAAGACCGTGGTGACGGTCTGAGTGAGGTCGAAATAGATCGTAAGTTATACCTATAACTATGGATCTATGAGACCGAACGATGACCGTCACCATTCTCTGTCGTTCAGAACCGGCTGAGGCGTTCCAGGCAGGAGGCGGAGGCGACGTCACCCGGAACCCCTTATAGACTTGGGGCCGCGCCTCCTAAGGTCAGTCACATGACGTTGTTGTCATAAGGTCTCGAGGATAGGTAGTAGGATGGGCATCATTCAAGGTGAAGACCCTGGTGACGGTCATTGTTCGGTCTCATAGATCCATAGTTATAGGTATAACTTACGATCTGTATCCTGTATCAGATGTTTTTTCATTAAATTTCATTACATATAGGCTACAGTATGTCAGTCTCAGATACTATGGTTATATTTTATTTTCAATTTAACATTTTTATTTAAATGTAAAACTACATATTTAATTTATTTGGTAACACTTTATTTTAAGGGGTCCTTGTTCCTGTGTAGTTACCTAATTAATTACAGTGTAATTACCTATGTAACTACATGTAATCGCATGTACTTACATTGTAATTACATAGTGTATTTTGGTGTACTTACAGGTCCTTGTTACACTTGTAATAAGAAATGCTTGTTACAATACCTGGTCAAAGTGGCCTCTCTCTTTGGGGAAGGGGTACATCTGCAAGAAAAATGGGTGAAACCACAACCCATGTTGCCTGGGCAACCTTTTCCATCAATCTTCCTCCTGCCTCTTGAGTCTTGGAACATGTATGCTGTTACACAACTTAGTATACGTAACAGTTGTGTTAATACACCGTTGTTACTCTTTGATACAGTGGAATAAGAACATTAAAGTGTACCTGCTGGGATACCTCAGTTCTTAACCATTAACTGCAATAACCAGTGTCTTCGATAGTGTACCACGTGTGCTGTTACACAACTTAGTATATGTAACAGTTGTGTTAATACACCTTTGTTACTCTTTGATACAGTGTAATAAGCACATTAAAATAAAGTGTACCTGGGATACCTCAGTCCTTAAACATTAACTGCAATAACCAGTGTCTTTGATAGTGTACCAAGTGTGCTGTTACACAACTTAGTATATGTAACAGTTGTGTTAATACACCTTTGTTACTCTTTGATACAGTGTAATAAGCACATTAAAATAAAGTGTACCTGCTGGGATACCTCAGTCCTTAAACATTAACTGCAATAACCAGTGTCTTCGATAGTGTACCATGTGTGCTGTTACACAACTTAGTATATGTAATAGTTGTGTTAGTACACACTAGTTACTCTTTGATACAGTGAAATAAGCACATTAAAATAAAGTGTACCTGGGTCGGGATACCTCAACTCTTATAAATTAACTGCAATAACCAGTGTCTTTGTACTGTCTTTGAGGGTTAAAAAAGTGTGTGCTTTTGTTCAAAGAAACCACGTCCGAGTGAGTGGTCTTCTCTTTGGTTCAGAGAAACCGCGTCGAAGTGAGCGCTCGGCTCGTCAAGTCCAGCTATGTTGTGTTTTTTCTGTTGCATGCTCACTTCTCATGCTCGGGTGTAAAAGTGAACACAGACAGCTAAACAGACTGCTAAATAATATTGTTGGACGCTTTTGCCTTGGGGAATGTCTATCTGTGAGTAGAATATGTCAATAGTGTTACATGATTGTGTATTTTTGTAATTAAGACATGATCAGTTATGTTTTCGGTAAATATACCTTGCTAGCTTTCAGTCTATGCTAACTCTTTTCATTTTGTTAATCTGGATGCTAATTGAAGTGTATTCATGCAATGCTACTGTAAGTACTGTAAGTAAATTGTGTTTCTGTGATCATTTCAGTTTTACGGAGGAGAAATAGAGGACTCCATTAAAGGACAGGAAAAGATCAAGCCTTGTGGTTTTTTGGGGATAATAAAAATAAAGGACGATAAAGGAACACTGAAATGCATTTTTTTGAGTGTGTGGTTTATGCATACAGATTGCTGATGATGTTTTCAGTTCCATATGAATTGAGTTATCCAGCATTGTCTCATTTTCTGAAAAAATGCTATTCTAGTTATTGGTTTATGTAAAAATACTTGAGTACCAAGTTTCTGCATGATGTTACATGTAAGTATGTAGCAGGTACACTTTATTTTAATATGCTTATTCCACTGTATCAAAGAGTAACAAGTGTGTACTAACACAATCGTTACATATACTAAGTTGTGTAACAGCACACGTGGTACACTATCAAAGACACTGATTATTGCAGTTAATGTTTAAGGACTGAGGTATCCCAGCAGGTACACTTTAATGTGCTTATTACACTGTATCAAAGAGTAACAACGGTGTACTAACACAACTGTTACATAGACTAAGTTGTGAAAAAGCACAAGTGGTACAAGACTGAAGACACTGGTTATTGCAGTTAATGTTTAAGGACTGAGGTATCCCAGGTACACTTTATTTTAATGTGCTTATTACACTGTATCAAAGAGTAACTAGTGTGTACTAACACAACTGTTACATATACTAAGTTGTGTAACAGCACACTTGGTACACTATCAAAGACACTGGTTATTGCAGTTAATGTTTAAGGACTGAGGTATCCCAGGTACACTTTATTTTAATGTGCTCATTCCACTGTATCAAAGAGTAACAACGGTGTATTAACACAACTGTTACATATACTAAGTTGTGTAACAGCACAGGTACACTTTATTTTAATGTGCTCATTCCACTGTATCAAAGAGTAACAACGGTGTATTAACACAACTGTTACATATACTAAGTTGTGTAACAGCATACATGTTCCAAGACTCAAGAGACAGGAGGAAGATTGATGGAAAAGTTTTCCCAGGCAACATGGGTTGTGGTTTCACCCATTTTTCTTGCAGATGTACCCCTTCCCCAAAGAGAGAGGCCACTTTGACCAGGTATTGTAACAAGCATTTCTTATTACAAGTGTAACAAGGACCTGTAAGTACACCAAAATACACTATGTATTTACAATGTAAGTACATGCTATTACATGCAGTTACATAGATAATTACACTGTAATTAATTAGGTAACTACAAAGGAACAAGGACCCCTTAAAATAAAGTGTTACCGGACAAAAAATAAGGTGCTTCAATATGGGTACCAATCGACTCCAAATGGCCTGAAATGTGCTCCTAAACATGTTCTGGGGAACGCTTTTGCCAAAAGCATTTAGTCAAATTTTGACTTTTCACCGATCGCTTAGACTCTGACTGGGATAGGAATTTGGTTTGTAGCTGCGCAGCGGGAGTCCTGCAGACATAGAAGCGTGATCCATCTGCCCTATTGGACCACGCTGAACATGCTGATGTGTGTCTCATCTCTCTACGACCTTGCCTTCCCGAGATACTCCTCACAGGGCCAGCTCAGCATGTTGCTGAAAATGTCAAAGTGCCACTTGTACATATGGGTCAAAAAATAAGGTGCTTCAATATGGGTACCAATCGACTCCAAATGGCCTGAAATGTGCTCCTAAACATGTTCTGGGGGACGCTTTTGCCAAAAGCAATTAGTCAAATTTTGACTTTTCACCGATCGCTTAGACTCTGACTGGGATAGGAATTTGGTTTGTAGCTGCGCAGCGGGAGTCCTGCAGACCTAAAAGCGTGATCCATCTGCCCTATTTGGACCAGGCTGAACACGCTGATGTGTGTCTCTTCTCTCTACGACCTTGCCTTCCCGAGATACTCCTCAAAGGGCCAGCTCAGCATGTTGCTGAAAATGTCAAAGTGCCACTTGTACATATGGGACAAAAAATAAGGTGCTTCAATATGGGTACCAATCGACTCCAAATGGCCTGAAATGTGCTCCTAAACATGTTCTGGGGAACGCTTTTGCCAAAAGCATTTAGTCAAATTTTGACTTTTCACCGATCGCATAGACTCTGACTGGGATAGGCATTTGGTTTGTAGCTGCGCAGCGGGAGTCCTGCAGACATAGAAGCGTGATCCATCTGCCCTATTTGGAAAAGGCTGAACACGCTGATGTGTGTCTCATCTCTCTACGACCTTGCCTTCCCGAGATACTCCTCAAAGGGCCAGCTCAGCATGTTGCTGAAAATATCAAAGTGCCAACTCCACTTGTACATATGGGACAAAAAATAAGGTGCTTCAATATGGGTACCAATCGACTCCAAATGGCCTGAAATGTGCTCCTAAACATGTTCTGGGGGACGCTTTTGCCAAAAGCACTTGGTCAAATTTTCACTTTTCACCCATCGCATAGACTCTGACTGGGATAGGCATTTGGTTTGTAGCTGCGCAGCGGGAGTCCTGCAGACATAGAAGCGTGATCCATCTGCCCTATTTGGACCACGCTGAACACGCTGTGTGTCTCATCTCTCTACGACCTTGCCTTCCCGAGATACTCCTCAAAGGGCCAGCTCAGCATGTTGCTGAAAATGTCAAAGTGCCAACTCCACTTGTACATATGGGACAAAAAATAAGGTGCTTCAATATGGGTACCAATCGACTCCAAATGGCCTGAAATGTGCTCCTAAACATGTTCTGGGGGACGCTTTTGCCAAAAGCACTTAAGTCAAATTTTCACTTTTCACCGATCGCATAGACTCTGACTGGGATAGGCATTTGGTTTGTAGCTGCGCAGCGGGAGTCCTGCAGACATAGAAGCGTGATCCATCTGCCCTATTTGCTGAACACGCTGCTGTGTGTCTCATCTCTCTACGACCTTGCCTTCCCGAGATACTCCTCAAAGGGCCAGCTCAGCATGTTGCTGAAAATGTCAGTGCCAACTCCACTTGTACATATGGGACAAAAAATAAGGTGCTTCAATATGGGTACCAATCGACTCCAAATGGCCTGAAATGTGCTCCTAAACATGTTCTGGGGGACGCTTTTGCCAAAAGCACTTAGTCAAATTTTCACTTTTCACCGATCGCATAGACTCTGACTGGGATAGGCATTTGGTTTGTAGCTGCGCAGCGGGAGTCCTGCAGACCTAGAAGCGTGATCCATCTGCCCTATTTGCTGAACACGCTGCTGTGTGTCTCATCTCTCTACGACCTTGCCTTCCCGAGATACTCCTCAAAGGGCCAGCTCAGCATGTTGCTGAAAATGTCAAAGTGCCAACTCCACTTGTACATATGGGACAAAAAATAAGGTGCTTCAATATGGGTACCAATCGACTCCAAATGGCCTGAAATGTGCTCCTAAACATGTTCTGGGGGACGCTTTTGCCAAAAGCACTTGGTCAAATTTTCACTTTTCACCCATCGCATAGACTCTGACTGGGAAAGGCATTTGGTTTGTAGCTGCGCAGCGGGAGTCCTGCAGACATAGAAGCATGATCCATCTGCCCTATTTGCTGAACACGCTTCTGTGTGTCTCATCTCTCTACGACCTTGCCTTCCCGAGATACTCCTCAAAGGGCCAGCTCAGCATGTTGCTGAAAATGTCAAAGTGCCAACTCCACTTGTACATATGGGACAAAAAATAAGGTGCTTCAATATGGGTACCAATCGACTCCAAATGGCCTGAAATGTGCTCCTAAACATGTTCTGGGGGACGCTTTTGCCAAAAGCACTTAGTCAAATTTTCACTTTTCACCGATCGCATAGACTCTGACTGGGATAGGCATTTGGTTTGTAGCTGCGCAGCGGGAGTCCTGCAGACCTAGAAGCGTGATCCATCTGCCCTATTTGGACCAGGCTGAACACGCTGATGTGTGTCTCATCTCTCTACGACCTTGCCTTCCCGAGATACTCCTCAAAGGGCCAGCTCAGCATGTTGCTGAAAATGTCAAAGTGCCACTTGTACATATGGGACAAAAAATAAGGTGCTTCAATATGGGTACCAATCGACTCCAAATGGCCTGAAATGTGCTCCTAAACATGTTCTGGGGGACGCTTTTTCCAAAAGCACTTAGTCAAATTTTCACTTTTCACCGATCGCATAGACTCTGACTGGGATAGGCATTTGGTTTGTAGCTGCGCAGCGGGAGTCCTGCAGACCTAGAAGCGTGATCCATCTGCCCTATTTGGACCAGGCTGAACACGCTGATGTGTGTCTCATCTCTCTACGACCTTGCCTTCCCGAGATACTCCTCAAAGGGCCAGCTCAGCATGTTGCTGAAAATGTCAAAGTGCCACTTGTACATATGGGACAAAAAATAAGGTGCTTCAATATGGGTACCAATCGACTCCAAATGGCCTGAAATGTGCTCCTAAACATGTTCTGGGGGACGCTTTTGCCAAAAGCACTTAGTCAAATTTTGACTTTTCACCGATCGCATAGACTCTGACTGGGATAGGCATTTGGTTTGTAGCTGCGCAGCGGGAGTCCTGCAGACATAGAAGCGTGATCCATCTGCCCTATTTGGACCAGGCTGAACACGCTGATGTGTGTCTCATCTCTCTACGACCTTGCCTTCCCGAGATACTCCTCAAAGGGCCAGCTCAGCATGTTGCTGAAAATGTCAAAGTGCCAACTCCACTTGTACATATGGGACAAAAAATAAGGTGCTTCAATATGGGTACCAATCGACTCCAAATGGCCTGAAATGTGCTCCTAAACATGTTCTGGGGGGCGCTTTTGCCAAAAGCACTTAGTCAAATTTTCACTTTTCATCAATCGCATAGACTCTGACTGGGATAGGCATTTGGTTTGTAGCTGCGCAGCGGGAGTCCTGCAGACCTAGAAGCGTGATCCATCTGCCCTATTTGGACCACGCTGAACACGCTGATGTGTGTCTCATCTCTCTACGACCTTGCCTTCCCGAGATACTCCTCAAAGGGCCAGCTCAGCATGTTGCTGAAAATGTCAAAGTGCCACTTGTACATATGGGACAAAAAATAAGGTGCTTCAATATGGGTACCAATCGACTCCAAATGGCCTGAAATGTGCTCCTAAACATGTTCTGGGGGACGCTTTTGCCAAAAGCACTTAGTCAAA